>NW_026571299.1:32027143-32284643 GCF_026225935.1 Boleophthalmus pectinirostris
GCTTTCCTAGGGGTTGTCCACTCCCATTCTCTCTACTGGGACTAGCTTAAGCTTACAACAACTACTGTAAGCTGCGTTGACTGTTTTTTCTCCACGACACTGCTCTCTTTTCCTTCATGTATATTTGGTAAGTGACCGCGTGTAGTTGAGTTTTATTTTTACGCACTGGACATCTAGATTACGTGCGTACCAACACCACACCGTCTTGGGAGAACTTTTAGCCAAACAAACGAGAAACGCAGTTGATGGTAAGATCGCCTCCACATACAAGACATTGGCAACATTTGTAACGTAATTCGTACAGTTTGGGGTGTCCAGAAAGCGTGTAGTTTGTTTGGCTAAACTTAAACCAGCGTGTTAGCATCATTAGAGAAAGTTTAAACGGCTAGTGTCTGGAAAATGGACTGGTCCGTATGAGTCATGCTTTCCAGTTCTCATCAGATTTCAACTGTGACCACTTTAATCTTTTGTGCCTTTTCAGATGTTCACCATGAACTGGCTGTATTCAATATGTAAAAGGGCCAAATTCAGGTAAGCGAAATTGTTCCCGTATTACTAGCACCGGTGGAGAAATAACAGGCGAAGAGTTTATGTAAACTAGATTGATTCCATTGAATTTGTATTATTAAATGATAATTAGGCTATATATTTGCATATCTTTTTTTAACAGAAGAATTAAAAATAGAATATTTCTGTTTTTTAATAGAATATTTTATGAATTTGCAATTTCAGGAAATATATTTGGCTACAGAATCACCATGAAATTATTATTTATTATAGATTAGGTTGTAGTAGAGTTGTTTCTTAGCAGTAAAACTAGTGGAAAGTATAGCTAGGAAAACCTTGAGTTTTTTAGACCAACTTCTAATTGCACAACAAGTTGAGATCCCTTCTTACTGTTTAACGGATTACACGTGCTATTTATCATAATTTCCTGGGAACATATTTTGTGTTAATAATTTAGCTTGTTTTTTGCAGCCACAAGAAGTGTTTGTGTTTCTTACCTTTCTTGGTCTGCGTCCTCTACTTCACTGTGTCGTCATTAAGGTAACCAAAAATCTTGTACACTAATGGTTTGAAAAATGATTCTTGTTTCTGTTCCAGATATTTGCAGAACCTGTAATTTTGTTTTATTGTTCTGTTAAGGGTAGTGATTGGAATTATTCCGATGGAGAAAATGTACCTTGAGGAGTGCAAAGATGCTCTCTATGGACAACCTCGTAGATGCTACCCTGAGTTTGCAGTAAGTGAGACCTCTGCAACACGCTTTCATTCTTCAGATTCCTTCTTAATATAATCACAAGATGCACAGTCTGCTTATCCCAACTGTGTTAGTCATAGGCTCACAAAAATAACATTAGCTCTAATAGAAGCAACGTAGGGAGTGCAGGGGTTGGTTAGGGTGACATAAGTATTCATATGGTTAGAATAGTGATATATTGCGTGTGTATCTTCTAGAATAATATAATCAATACTTGTAGCGATTTTTATCAACTTGCTGATTGTTAAAAGTCAGTGTCACCACAGTCACTGGTAAACATTCCAACCACCCCAGTGTGATCTCACTGCAAAGTATCAAAACAGGTTGGGCTTATCACAGTCTGTTTATGTCCACAACTAAATATTAAATAAATAAAATGTCTTTTCAGATCCAGAGGTGACGTCCAAACCTGCACTACGTGGAAAGCTCCAATCATTTGGGAAGGCATGTTTGAAGCATACCTTTACGACAAGGCTCATAAAAGGAAGAAGTCATCTGTGGCTGTCACTGTGTTCGCTGTTGGAAAGTGAGTAATATAGGTCAATGTTTAATTTAACCACAGGGCCTGCTGGTAAACCTTGAAACATAGAATGCATGCATACCGTATGCACATTTGTTTTTAGCTTGATTTTAAAGGAAACATACTTAAATGATGAAAACACCCCAAATTACAACCTGCGTGTAACCAAATGATCTCTAAAAAATGCACACACCTCCACCGTTTTTGTTTGCTTGTGTTTCAGATTCAAATTTGAAGTTGTGAGGCTCTGATTCCACTAGCACTGGATTACCTGTGTTTTTGTCAGTCCATGATTCGGTTAAAAATATAAAGTTAAGATTAAAAGAAGAAATAAGATCATTAGTTAAAAAGGATTTGTTACATAAAGATCTGACATTTAGCACAGCGTGTTTCTGATTACTTTCAGTAGGACAAGATGTTATCTTCTTACACGGAATGTGAACTAAATTTCTCTGACTTGCATTGCCTGTATTGTTTTACATAGATTGCTGAACAGTTTGTCTCTGTATCTCTAATAAATTCATTGTCTCATTTTAGGTACCTTGAAGCCTACCTGGAGACCTTCCTGTACTCCTCAGAACAGCACTTCATGTTGGGGCTCCCTGTCACCTACTATGTCTTCACGGACATGCCTGAAAAGGTCCCACACATTGTACTCGGCCCCAAACGGCATTTAAAAATCCTCAGTGTTCACCGTCATTCCCGCTGGCAGGATATTTCCATGATGAGAATGAAAACAATATCTGACATCATCCAGACAGAAATCCGCTACAATTTTACCCATGTTTTTTGCTTTGATGTTGATCAAAAGTTCACTGGGAGATTCGGTTCGGAGGCGCTGGGCGATTCTGTGGCTCTCATCCACGCGTACTACTACCGATTGCCCAAATCCATGTATACCTATGACCGCAATCCCAACTCAAAAGCTTACATGGAGACTGGAGATTTCTACTATCATGCTGCTGTCTTTGGAGGTACATGGAAAAACGTTAAAGCTGTTACTGATGCGTGTTACAAGGGCATCATGGAGGACAAAGAGAACAATGTAGAGGCACTATGGCATGATGAAAGCCATCTTAATAAGTATTTTTGGCTGAATAAACCAAGTAGACTGCTCTCCCCTGAATACTGCTGGGATGACAGTATTGGATACAGGACTGACATACGAGTGAAGAGGCTACTATGGGCACCTAAAGACTACGAAAACCTCAGGACAAATAATTAAATGTAAGAATGAGAAAAGTATTTTGCACTTTATGGACACTCACTGCTACTTATCAGGGGCATTGCTACTGTTTACTATTGTGTAGCTGGAAACTATCTATTAAGGGACACGAAGTGCGTAATAATGGGACATTAATGGGACAGTATATAACTTTTCCATCTGAGGGCCAGCCAACTGCTCATCACCATGGAAATGTTAGAGAATGTTCCACAACATGACATCTTCATGGGTACAAGCAGGTGAAGTAACGGGTAGGATCTGTGGTGAGGTGAGCCCGGTGACAGATGACGTAAAACTGACTTGCAAGGTCAGTAGGTGTACTGCTATACTGTGCAAGATTCCAGAGAACAATATGTTATCTTTGTGGAGACAAGCAACTGGCAGTTACGCCAGACCAGAAAAGCTACCTTTACAGGAAGTTGTGTATTTCTTCACTGTGCACTTCAAAAATATTTCACAAAAACAAAAAATGAAGAAGTAAGGTGACAAAAACATTGGTGTCTTGTCTGACAGAATACTGAATGTGCAAATTTCTGTATTTTCTGTTAAAATACAATCCAAATTATGTAACTGCTCAGTGAAGAAGTAACATTATGATAAAAAACATATTGTGCAAGTAAAACTGTCTTACTGCTCGTCTTTGGTACTGGTAAGTAACAAAGAACTGGATTATAGTAAAGCACACATTTTGGAACAGAACAATGCCTCAAAAATCTGTTACTAGTTCAGATTTTTTTAGGGGCAGGCCAAATATTTATGTTTTTTAACAGAGATTATATTTCTAATTTCTTCTTTTAAAATCAAGAATCAGTTCAAAATAAAAATGTAAGAATTTTTACTTCACTTGAAAGAAGACTGGAATTACTAAACTACAAGGTTAGCAAGTTTTGTAGAATAGACAGCAGCATCTGTCAGTGGCTAATGGTTAAATATGTTGCAAAATTCTTACAAATTCTTTATAGTTATCTCATATCGCTACATAAACATAGTCAATCTTTAGTCGAGACACTTGGCAGAAGAATAAAAAGACAAAAAAGTAAAACAAATCTAAAATGCACAGGTGCACATTGTAGCTTTTTTGGTGGAGGCTTTGTCACCCACTTGTCTCATTAAAACATTATTGCTTAACCTGGAATGTTCCACAGTATCGTACAACTGTATCTATCTTTCATGTATTCATATTACTGGTATTATTACTGCCAACACTTGGTTTGGTGGAGTCTTCATGGTAGTTTTATTCAATTTTATAAAATATCCCAGGAAAAGGAAGACTTGCTTAGTGAATCATGTGTTGCCAATTGATATTTTGCAGTGACGTCAGGCAGACGGTGTTCTACATGTATTGTATATCTCTGGTGAAATGTTCAGCAATAACCATGGTGACACAATGTAACAATAGCAAACACAGACAAAAAAGTGTTACAATTGTCAAAAAAAACAAAAACAAAGGCCTACAAAATGGATTTAAACAGCACATTTTCAGGAGCCTGTAATCATACATGGTTCTGTATGGTCAGATTGCGTTAAAACAGAGTTCAGATTAAAAGTTAACTTGAGTAACAGAGCTTCAGATAGAGTAGTATGTTCAAATAGCAACACACCCCCAGGGAATGCTGATGATACCTGCTGCAAAGTACCAATAGAAATTTACAGTAGTATAATAATGAAACATATTGTTGTTGCCAAATTGCCACAGTGGCCCTTGAGTGAAACCCAAATCCACTCTTCCTTTCAATTCCTTTCTTTGTTGCACTTATACTTGCACTGTAGTAGTACCAAGAAGTAATCTGCATAATTTATTTGCCAAATATTCTCTGCGTCTGCAACTGCATATGTGTTTGTTGAATACCTCAGGTAAAATAAACAAATGCACTGAGTCACACAATGTTGAGTTTTACAGAGATCTTTTGAAATAATTTTTGTTCCTACTTTTCTGTCCTAAATAGTGTTTTTGTTGATAACTATGTTGTGTGTGTTCAAAGGAATCATGTTTTTTTCTGTGCATATGACAAATTAGACTACTAATGGAACCAACAGTTGAAGACATACATAGCGGTATTATGTTTTATAAGTTATAGCTACATCTTAATTTCTACACAAATTGCCACTTAACCTCAGGTACTATCCCACCAAACCAAAAAATATGATAATCTGTCAAATGCACTTTAAGGATGTTTCAGTAATTTTCAATATTTGTTCTTGTTGTGGATGGTTTTAATGTCTATTATAAAAAGTGCACGGATTTAAATAAAATTGTCAGTAAAATTCACAAATAACTTGTCACTGTTGTCGAAAAAAATAGAGAGAGAGACAGAGACAGACAGAGACAGATACACTACCAGTTTGGATACACCACCTCACTCATTGTTCTTTATTTTTACAACAAATATATGAAATACGGTATATGGAATTATGTAGTAAAAAAAAGTTGAATAACTAGTAAATATTTTTTGACAAAGCATAATTTTTTAAAAAGAATAGTAGTTTTTTATCTTTGCTACATAATTCCATATATCTTACTTCATATATTTGATATATTCTGTATGTAGATAAAATGTAGAAAGTAAAAAAAAACTTGATTGAGAGGTGTGTACAAATTTTTTTGACTGGTAGCGTATTTCTCTGGGTTCTCTGCTTTTAATGATTATGTAACATGCAGCCAAATCCTCAACGCTTCATTGACCTTCTATTTCAGTTTTAACTCACTACACCACTCTGAACAAATTGGGAAGCACTGACACTGGAGCTGCTTAGAAAGAGTATCTGTGCTAAATATTGTGGGACATCTCAATATTGTATCAAATATAAAATGAAAGGGTAGAGTCTGTCTCTACTTTATACCAAATGTTTATTACTCTCCTGGAAGATGCCTAGTCAGGCATGAAGACAAGATGGGTAAGTGTAAAAAAAAGTCATACTGTGGAACACTCTAAACTAATCAGTAACATCTCCAGTGTGACAATCATTTTGATTTTGTCTCTTAAGAACAGGTGTATGAAGTGAGTTCCTATGTGCTCTATTATTGACTCTTCTGGTAAGTAAACACCCATAGATGTTTTTCTGGTGAAACAGGTTCCACTTTTTCTTGACTGCAGCCCTCCAATTCCTGTTTATCCATTCCTGAAAATATGTTTTTGATGTTACTAAACCAAAGTGAACAGAGGCAACATTAACTTATAATAAGTGAATAATTAATTACTAAATTAATTACTAAACTGGCATCAATGTAGGATTACACTGTGTCTGTTAAGTGTTATATAACAGAATTACTAAATAAGGACTATGTTAGATTTTTTATTTTGGAGCGGAGATACGCATTGCTATTAGCTGCGTGTGCCTGCTGGCGTTTGTGAGCACTCCAGAGATGGGAGAGAGATGTGCCGTGAGAGAGAGTGAGAGAGAGGGCAAAAGAGCTACAGAGACATCTCAAATCAAGTTATTATTTTAATGTTTAAGCTGCTGATACCACTGCAAAACATGGGACATTTCAGCACAGTATTGAAGTTTGACATCCTCTCAGACTAAGAAAACAGTCAGCTCAATAAAATAATAAAGACCTCTTTTTTTTTTTTTTTTTTTTTATAATTATAAAATTCTTAGGGATTGTGCAATCAAAACTGCACATAGGCTCAGGGAATGTGCAATTAAAACTACACATAGGCTTAAGGAATGTGCAATCAAAACTGCACATAGGCTGAGGGAATGTGCAATAATTAAATCTGCACATAGGCTAAGGGAATGTGCAATTAAAACTGCACGTAGGCTTAGGGAATGTGCAATAATAGAAAAGAAGAATGCAAGGACTTGCCTGTTAAGAATAGTTTAAAGGTCCTGTTGGTGCATCACTCCTGGTCACACTTGGTCTCATATT
The DNA here is from genome assembly GCF_026225935.1 of Boleophthalmus pectinirostris. NCBI lineage: Eukaryota > Metazoa > Chordata > Actinopteri > Gobiiformes > Gobiidae > Boleophthalmus > Boleophthalmus pectinirostris. Next base: position 32,034,021 of record NW_026571299.1, read on the forward strand.
TACTTTGTTCTATGGTGTTTGTTTAAGTGCTGCTTTGTGTTGTGTTGTCCTGTTTTTTGATAAAGCATGTATCCCCTGTCCCAAGACAAATTTCTCCCATGGGAGACAATAAAGGATTATTTTATTTTATCTTAATTTTAAGGGGGGGTGCTGAAAATATTTTAGGGTCTAGATTCGCCCCTGGCTTAGATTAAGTCTAACTTCAGTAACAGAGCTTCTGACAGACTAATGCTTTCAGTTCGTTTCACACTCCCAGGGAATATTGATGACATCAGCTGCAAAGTGTCAATACTGGAGGTTTTATATTTTAAATTACAGGAAAATAAAATAGAACGGTATTTAAAAATTATGAAAATGGTTATATACAAGTTTTAAAAGAAACAAGATTTAATAAAAATAAATAAACATTTTATACATCATCTTTACAAGTACGTATACAATAGTGTTGCTGATTTTCACACATTTTCATTGCTCGCTTGCAGTCTTCCTCAGCTTGGTCATGTGACTTTGCTCTGAAACTGTCACTTATGAAACTAAAACCTGGTCTGACTTTTCCCTGAATAATTTTAGAAAGCTCTCTAGATTAGAACTAGTAAAACACCACATGGTAACATTAAACAAACTGTGTGTTTTCTGTTAAAAATTACATTCTATAGTAACTGTTAAAAATAAATAGTGCTTTTAATCAATGGGTATCACAATTAATGCGACATATCAAGCTTTTTCACAAGTAATAAAATCCAGTTCAAATTTTTAGTGAAGGACACTGGGGCATGTTGTTGCACTTTTTTCTTTCCTGTCTTTGTCTCTGAAATCGAATGATAGAAATGTATCTGTACCAAAGGAAAGCGCAATATGTCACACACACAGTTCAAAAACAGGCTTGGATGGCTGTGAAAAGATGCCATACATTTTCTTTATTATGAGAATTGTATTTTCTAGCATAGGATTTAAAATAATTGTTTGTACCAAATCTACCAAATCCTGTAAAGTGTGTTTTAGTGCTCATTTCTCTGTTGTAAAATGCATTCAGTGTGACTAGAGAAATCTGATTGTTTATAGGTGAACATTATCCATTGATTTGGGTGATGTTTGTTTTTACAAACAACTTGCCCCATTATGATTGTGACAACTTGCCTCAAAAAGTCCCCAAGTGCACTTCTCTGGGCTGTGGCTAAACTCACCTTTATCTAATCCATTGACCTGATTATTACATAAAAGTTACATTTGTTAATAAATATTTAATATGTATTTGCTACTGCTGCTTTTGAAAAACAGCTACACATGCAGGGTGAAAACTTAACCAGTGTGTCAACATGCCCCGGTCTCCCTTACTGTCATAACATAACACAAACACTTAGAAATTTGTAGGATTTCGTTTTAGTGCCATAAAAGACAATAAATTGTTTGTAAAGCAGGGGCTTTTTTTGTTTGTTTGTTTTCTTTTTAACCATTCTTGTATTTATTTTTTTATGTATTGGATGTAGACAATTGAAAATAAGTTGATTGTCTTATGAGTCAGTGGTGTTGAGGACAAAGTGACCGTTGGTCGAGGTTCAGGTTGAGATTGAGGTAGCACAGTTCACCAGGTCGAGCTAAACCAGAGCGGCGGCGACCAAGTCTCTGCACCCGACAGGAAACTACACGTTTCACACGTCACATCTGGTAACTTCAAACTGCAGCGAAGGAAATATCAAAGTGAGAAAAGCTCATTCAAAATAACTTTGTAAACATTCATTAAGTTATTTGAAATGCATCTAATGCTGAATAAATTTAAAAGGTGCACCATGTAACTTTTTGGTGGAGTGTAAGCCACCTGATTTTCTCCATGGTGATGTTGCTTTGTTGAGAATTTTACACAGTTATCTCAGGCAAGTTACTGGTCAGATATGTGGAGAGGTGACTGTGCACAGTCAGAATGGAAGTATTTGAATGTGAATATATGTACATAACCAGCACACTTTTCAGCACACTTTTTCATTTATGTTGCTTTTTGATTCTCACTGATGGAATGATGTGGACACATATGGAATTTAACAAACAAAATTAAACTCAAAATAAGTCAAAACTTATTTTAAAAAATAAAATAATGAAAATAGCCACTGTTGGGCATTTATTGGCCCTGATTTTGACTGGTAGTGTATGTATTTTTGAGAAGTTGGGTACCGACTTTTCTCAAATAAAGAAAATACATTCCAGGCAACACAACAATAACTCCACAGAAACAAGAAAGTGGATCTCTCACCAGAAATGTTGCATAAAGCACCTTTAAATCAGAATCACATTTACAACATCAACATTTTGGCATAAGACAGTATTAAAAGGTAACCTGTTTTTAAATAAAGACATTACTTAATTCCTTATCCAATTCACCCATTCATTGTTTAAATAATGTAAACAAAAGAAGAGCTGTTATGGCAGTTTTAGGTGCATTTAAAGATTAATATTGCGTAACTAAACTTTTCACAAATAAGATTATCAGATACATTTAAAAAAATGTAAAAACATGACAGAATCTCTGATCTGAAAAAGTACCTCACACATGTAAATTCTTTAACAGCTTCATTTGACCAATCCTTTGTGTTACTGGCGTCATCTATTTGCAGCATTGGGTCTGGACCTTGGTGGCCAGGAGCGCCTACCTGGAGGATCAGACTTACCTGGAGGTTTGTGCAGGAAGTTGAGTTAGTATCTTTTGAAGATCACAGGTATTCTTCAGCTCCTAATGGAAACCAAATGTGTCTAGTTTACGACATATCACAATATAATCAATAATCAAATATCAATATTTTGGAACATTTCAATGGAAATAGATAAGTTTTATACCATACTGTTTAATAATATAGGCAAAGGAACAACATTCCCATGGAAAAAGTAGGAGAAAGCTACTCCAGAACAAGTAGGAGTAAGGTTTGTGGATATGCAAGCCCACTCAGATAAAAAAAAAAAAAACAATTTAGTACAATAAAAATATCCATTGTTTCACATTGTCCACCTGTTTATATAATCAAATAAGAGCTAATTAAACACATGAATAAATTATGACAAATAAATAAATATATTTGCTCAACAGTCCTGCCCACTCTGAAGTCCACTCCGGGTCTAGAAGAAAATATTCCATTCATTTTTCCTATAGACTTTTCGGAAAATTTCACTATCAAGACTTCAAAGACATTGCGCAGGCTAACCAGCTACATGATAACTAATATCCATAACTCGGTTGCTTTAAGTCCAAAAAGCAGATTCACAATGCAAGATTCAGCGAAATTTTAATAACCTGATAGTTTATTATGTTTCAGAAACAGATTTTAAATCAAATTACTGGTTTTGTGATCATTGGTTACCACAAAGCTGATTATGCTTGAACAAGTTTTTGAACTTTTGATTTTGATTTACATTTTTTTTTCTGAAAGTTTATGGGTAAAATTAATGAGAAATGTACTTCCAGAACCGGAAATGGATGGTCACTGCTTACCTCAGCTGCTCTCAGAGACTTGATGGTCCGTAGTGAGCGTTCCATCGACATGATCTGATTGGACAAGTCGACTACTCTGTTTTGTAGTGTTCTGTTCTCTATTTCCAGAAGATCGGTCCTAAATTTGACAAAATACGACTTAAAGATATGCATGACATAGTCCTAATGTAGGTCAAATACTGACTGTTACCTATTTTGAAGTGCAAAGTGGACGTGTTTCTTATTGTTGTTGAGCTCTTCGTTCAGCTCCTGCACCAGTCGCCTCCTCTCAATAAGGAGTTTATCATTTTCCATCATTACATTCATATTGAATTCCTTTTCCTGTTAAGAGAGTTTATATTTGTGTAATTTGAGGCCAATCTGTATCCAGGGAGTATTTTGAAGTACACTATAAAATACACTTTTAGATGTAAAAGTACTAAAACCAATATTCTAAATATAAGTAGTAAGCAGTGTTTTAGACACAACTTAGGTTTCACTAATGATATTATCAGGTAAATCAAACAAACTCACAAATGTGTAAACTTATTAAATGAAAGTGAAAATTCATTAATATAATGAGTTATGTTAATAACCCATCTTTCCTCATATGTGTTAGTAGTATATGTAGTATGGATGTGTTCTTGGATTCAAGAGTGATGAAAAAAGATCTCTGTTACTATAGCAATTAACAATTCAAAACACAATGTTCTTTTGAATTGTGAAAAGTCCTCAAACAAACAGAAAGCTGTCTAGGTGCCATTTTAAGTACTTTTCTAACTACAGAATATTTAATATTGAAATGTTACTTGCTGTGGCAACAGTGATCATTTTCTCATACTCTGAAAGCCATGGATACAGTATATTGTTGTTATACAAGTATTACCATGGTTAAAGCATGTGAGCACAGGGACAACTCTCTCTCTAACTCCTCCATCTTCTCATCCCGCCATTTCATCTCATCTTTCAGTTTAAGTTTAACAGAACGCACTTTGAGTTGAAGTCTTTCCTGCATCTCCTGGTATTTCCTGAAACAGACACATTTTTAAGACACATCATAAAAATATATGAGCACTGATTTCTTCATAAAGTTAATTTTTACTTTCGTTCTTGGTCGAAGGATTTCAGAGTTTCACAGATCTCTTTCTTCAGTAATTTACACATATCTTTGGAGCATATTGAATCACAATTGTCCTGCTAAAAAGTAACATATTACATTAAAGACGCACTGTGTAACTTTTCAGGTGAAGGGTCCATCACCTGCTTGTCTCCTTGAAGATGTTATTACTCCACAAATGTTTCACAGAATGCCATTAACTATCTAGCAGTTAGCGCCACCAGACCAACTTGCACTTCAGATCTGTGGAAAATGGACCCACTCACAGAGGAAAGAAAGCAATAAAATCACATCTAACTGAATACATGCAAAACAGATTTCAGTTTTAATGTCATACTATGGAACATTCAGGGCACATAACATCTCCATGGAGAAATGCATGAAGCAGACCTTCCACCAGAAAAGTCACAGTCCAAGTATGTTTCTATAAAATAGTTTGTTTACCTTGTCTACTTCATTTTGATGGTTTTCTGGTGACTGCTGATAATTGGCTGACCCATCCAGCTGCCTGTGAATGATGTTAAATCCACAAATGATCAGATATATGAGACTGACAAAAGTTTATAAAACTTGTACACAGTGAAATGGAAGTAATTATTTTTTTCATGAATTTGATCTGATACAGTTCTGTGCTGTGTTTAAAAGCAACATTTCAATCAAAGAATATTTTTTAGATTTTATTTGTAATTATAATTGTATAAATGTATTCTTGAATTTGTATTTATGTCGCATACATTTATAGCTTTAATTTCTATAGCTGGTCTTTGCTACTGGATGAATTTGAATCTTGACATTCATGAAAAATGTGGTATGTAAAAATATATACCAGTTACCATTTAATATCAACATTTAAGACATTAATTATGTAATTGTGATGGCATTACATGTATTTAATTCTTATTCATCTATTTTTTGTAATTGGTCTTTGCATGGTTTCTTTCTGCTATGTCTTGCATGTGTGTTTGACTTACATTTCCAGGTGCTTGTTATCCCTTTGACAATTTTCCAACTCCAGCTTCAGAGCCTCTATCTAAAACACAGAAATACCCTTAAAGACTGTGAAAAACTAAATGCTTTTCATATTATAAATCATTCATACAAAGCAAAGGAGAAATTCTATACTGTCAGTTGGACAAAAGTTTTTGATCAAATACGCTTCACAGCTCATCCAAGCTGCTTCCTCAGTTCAGAACTGAACATTTTGTATTGAATATGGTGAATCTCCTCGTTTTCAAATGGATGTGACTGACAGGTAGATTAGCCAATCAGGGACATACACGGTCTGTCCGTATCGAAAAAAAATAAAGGAAAAAAATTTCGGCAGGATCAGTGAGTGAAGCACATTACATGACCAATGACCAATTTGTTTCACATGCGTCACTGAAAAATCTGATTGCCCCATCACATTTGATCACACTTGAGATGCAGCAGAAGGAGTGGGGACCAGACTGATATGAATCTGTATAAAAATACAAACGGACATTGTTCTGGACTGGCCAGGAAAGTATCGCTGTAGCCCCTACCTCTGATTCTTGTTCCAGTAATCGTTCCATCTGAGAATCAATTTGTCCTTGTAACTTTATGTTTACTTCATTGTTTCGATTCACTTCAGCTTCTAGGACCTGGATAGAGTAAGATAAAGCAACACAGTGTAACCTTATTAAAAGAGCAAGCAAGAAAATCTACATTTTTTATTCTTTTCAAATATATTTAACAAACTAAGATACTACTAACTTTACTACTCACTTTATTTAACGCTCTGGCCTCCCCAGCTTTAGCCTGCTGTTCCTCTAGAGCAATATGCAACTTCTCCACCTCTGTTTCAAGAACTGTGACCTAGAAAAGCAATACAATAGTTCAGTGTACATTCTAACAGAAAGATCAGAAAATAGTGTAATATGGGCCCTTTAATGTAGCCCTTACCTCTTCAGGCTTTGAAGGTGGGTCAGTCTGAACCTGCACTGTTTGAAACTTCTTCTGGAAAAATAATTTATGATGAGAGATATTGTGAGAAAGAAATATAGGAACATTCAGATATTTTTTTAACCACCAGCTCCCCCTTCTGTTGCGAGCCTCCCTCTGCCTCTAAGGTCTGCACTCTGTTTCGTAAACGCTGGATCTGACAGTCCAGACGGTCGTTCGTCTCTTTGGCTTTTCTCAGACCCTTCATCTCTGCAGGAAGACAGAATAACATTATATTTAGGACAAACATTTATATAGTTTCAGCCTTTAAATGTAAGCATGCTGTCTTCCTTTTCAAGATTATATGGATCCTATAATTAAATGTAGTTCAAATGTTTCATATAAATCCAATATACTGAACCAGCTCTAAATTTTTTCACATCAACCAAATACCACCTAAGTTTACATGCAAGTATTGCACATAAATAACATCAAAACTGAAACTAAACTTGGAACTGGATCTGATCAGTATATTAATATTACAAATTACAATTATACAAAACAAACTAAGGGTTACCATATTTCTTGATTTGTTCAACTTCCTGTCTCAGTTCATCCACTTCGTGCTTTGCAGCTTGCAGTTCAGGCTCTGAATTGACAAAGAATAGTTTTGCTAATATATTTTTAAATGGTTACTTTTTTCTATTTATTTTAGTTGGCATAATACTAAACACAATGCTAAATGTGATCCGTGGGTACATTTACACAATTAGGCCATGACTATGTGTAATCAAAAGTTATATTTTTTATAAAATTCGACTTTACTTGAACACAGTATCGAACACATTACAATATATTCATTAAGACAAAAATATTGGTAATTAAAATCTGAATAATTAAAGTGCCAAAACAGCAACTTAAATATAGATAGATTACTGTATTGGCTTTGTCACTATTTTGTCTCTAAACTCACAGTTGGGTATTTAGTTTTTCACAGATATGTAATCAGAAGCCAGTCAATATGTTTGTAATGGTATTTGCTCACCATAGGCCCTCTGAATCTTTTGCGCAGACTCCAGCTCATTTGTCAAACGCCGGATTTCATTGTGCGCCATGGCCAGTCGCTTGGATCCCTCCTCCAAATCTCGTTCGAGTCGATAACACTCTTTCTGGAAACTGTTTGTTTGTTCTGTCAAATGTCTAGACTCAGCCTAAAAATAAAAACACAAAAAAGTTACTAGAAAAGATAAACAACTTTGCCTCAAATATAGGTTTAATTTGTTACCTTTACATTTGACTTGCTAAATAGTTATGTTTTGAGCTAATACCCTACTTTCTGTTAGTAACATAGTTTTTACTGTCAAGTCTACTGCAAGAAATCAAGCTGGTGTGTAGATGCATTCAAATAAAAATATAGATTGCACCTTTGATGGCTATGGTGCTACTTTTGAATATGGATTTAGTCCCATCTAGTGGTCAGGTATCAGACTTGCACTTACATTTCCTCTGTTGCTGTGTGGACTAAAATAGAAAGTTGAATCAAAGTAAATTATTGTTTATACTAACATTAAGCCAAGTTTCCTTTTTAATTAGTCACTATGGAAACAGGTCTAATCTGTATTTTGACTATACATGTAATACATTAGTTATCATATGAATTCTACAGTTTACAATCTACAAAACATGAAACTAAATCCCTATAAATGTGTTTTTAGCATGTGTTCTTGAAAAAATATTAAAATATAGATTACATACTTACAGGAATAAGCAGATATTTCTGATTTTTATGGAGTCCCAAGAGCTTTTTCCAAGGGCTTTGGCTGTGGCGCAGTGCCCGCTTGTGGGTAGTCTAGAATAAGTTGATTCACACAATGAATTAACTTACAACTTTCACTATATCACTTAACCACAGTAAAGTATATTCAAACACAACCTCAAGACACTATATCAGGACTAAATCAAGGCCACAGAAAAGTTACAAATGCATCCATCCTTCAATACCGCTGGAGTTACCTGTCAGTAGAAGTGGGTGATAACAGCTGAGCTAGGTTTGTTTAGAACTACTTTAGCTGGAGGATTTTGCCTGATGTGCTTGCTATTTAACCTCAACTATTACCAGTTAATTTAACCACATCATGCTTACAAATAAGGTTTGTAAGGTCAACATAACTAGTGTAAAACTGTGACAAAGACAGACAAATAGAGCTTGAAATTATTAAACTATAATTGTACACTCACCTGTCCTGTGCTGGAGGTGCAGCTCTGTCCCCCTGTCCCATTGTGAGCAGCAGTGTTTGGCCCCCTTGAAGTCTCCAGCAGTGAGGCCCTCTCCACCAGGAGGTAAGCCACCTGTTCACTGGGGCTGCTGTGGATCAGCTCTGTCAGGCCCTGATCATACAGCATCTTAGCCACTTCACTGATCTGCAAATCTGTCCAAAAAATGTGAAAGTTTTCACTTCGAGTAAGTTTAGACTTGTCCTGATAACCTTAATAAATAATTTCATATTCCCACTCACCTTGCAGAGACACCAGCCTCTGAAGTTGCTCTCTGAGCTGGTCATTCTCCTCTTGAATCTCTTGAGCCAAAACATCTTTATGTCCAGTAAAGACCCGAATCTGCTCCAAGGATTTACGAACCTTAAACACACAAGTATAACAATAATATGATCCGAATTAAAGATACTTGATCTAAACAGAACATTAGATGACAGCTCTTACTTTGAATAGGAGTTTTTATTTCATCTTTAGTATGCATGGAATGTTGTATGTGTAAATATGCACACACAGCAAATCCTAACTTGGTTAAAGATCAGTTGAAAGAAGCCAACGCACATCCTGATTCCATGCTACAATGTTATTATTATTATTATTTTTTTTATTATTATTTCAATTGTATTATATTTTATTTTCTCTTGGACTGGAGTATTGGTGATAGACAGTTTGGTTCCTTACACATATTTGACAAATTTTTCATGATGGAGCATGTCTTTGTCTTTGTATTCTCTCTAAAATGTATTTACACTGAAAATATAAAACACAAAAAAGGAATATCTAATTGATCTAAAAAAAAATCCTCACCTCTAATATTTCTGCAGCGTATTGTGATCGTTGTGAGTCCAGTTTCCTGTTGAGACTGTTGAGGTTTCCCTGAGCGTGCTGCAGAGCCCTCCACAGATAACACAGCTGTTCATCTGCTGAGGCTCCAGGACTCAGACCCTGTTCACAAAGCCACGAGGCAATCTGAGACAGCTCCTCCTGCACTCAAAACAAAGGCCAAACAAAGATTAACTTTAAAGAGCCCAAATTATGCTATTTTCTGAGCTATGTTATAATGTTGTTTCCTCATCACAAACATACCTGGAGTTGTGTTTTGTTTCATTCACACATGTATGATAATACACAAGCCCTGTGTATTTAAGATGAATACTTCTCTCAAACAGCAAACACTGCTCCGTCTTGTGATGTCATGTTGTCATAGAGGAAGTACTTCCCTGTGTTTTTAAACTCCATACTGGAATCATATGGATAATATCTGCCTTGGAATTGCCAATTTCTATTGAACAAAAGGAGGATGTTAACTTGAAAAGTATCAGTACTTGACATCACAAGGTGGAACAGAGCATTTTGGAGATGCAGACAGGATTATTCAAATGTGTGACTGAAAACCCTCCAGATATTTTCTGAGGAGGTAACAAAATCATAACATAGCTACATATAAACTCACAACAGATCTGCAAAATATAGGACCATTCATATGTGGATGGGCAAACTGTTACACTGATAGCAACAAATTTTGTTTATGTTCTGTATAGCTTTGGGTAATTTTCAGAGTTGCACACACCTCACATCAAAATTGGGAATAAACTAAACTTGGAACTAAATTTGGACAAATCCAGGACAGGATTAGAATAGGACCAGACCAAATCTACACCAGGACTAAACCATGACAAGAAAAACTATAGATTATCAGATATCAGGGCCAGTCAGTGGTATTGTAGTAGTATAAGTATTGTAACTTTAACTGATTTCAACAACTTACTTACTATTTTACTGTATTGCACAATTCAGACAGAGTAACCCAGTCCTCTAAAATATACTTTCATTTGTTAAACGGGTTTGTGGTTGTGTTGTGAAAGCCAAGTTCTGAACAGGAGGGCGGTCCAAATTTAGAGCTGAATTTCTTAGTGTTTTGGACCACTTTTTTTTGTCTTGCTGCAATACAGAGCTGTAGTCTATCCCGTGCTTAAAAGTGTCTCTACTCTTTCTAAAATACAAATGAGCCTATGTAGTATAGTGCCGCTATCAGTTTAACTTACTACACTGTTCTCAAGCTCTGAACATGTTTTACAATAGTTGTAATTAAGAATATGGTGCGTAATGCGATTTGCCTTTGATAACTTTCAACACCCAGAACTTTAAAACTATTAACATGTACTTATTTTGGGATATTCATTTAGAACATTAGCATACCTCGGCTTGCTCCATGAGTCGTTCGTATTCTGCAACTGTGCTCACGCTTCAGCCTCCACCGTGCGTAAAAGTTGTTGTCGTTAAACATCGGTAAATAGTCAACACCATCGTAACGTCGCCTACATGTGATTCGTCTTCTTACTTCGTCAGATAAAATTGTTAAAATAGTCAGTCCCGTGTCGTACTGTGCAGGGTCAGTATTTACGAAAGTCCAAAAGTTGCTGTGCAGATTTTCCAGTCTTGCGGTTCTGGGAGTGGTGATGAACAGGGACATCTGGACTTGGTTTGGAAAGTAACGGGACGTAATCTCCAAGTTTAAAGGACTGTTGTACTGGAGGCTTTAGCAAGTCCGTTCAATACAGAAATCATTTGTTTTTAATATTACTGTTTTACGAATTGAATAAATTTATGCATAGATACCATCAACTAATGAACTACAATTTCAACATTAAGGGCAGATTTTATTTTTATTTTTTTTTAAATTAAACAAATGCTTTCAGCGTACTTTAGCACCCCATAATTTATTTTAGACCAGAGACTTGTTTCCATGCCCATCGGACTATGAAGAGGAAGGGCATCTGATACAAAAGCATCTGATACAAAAGTGGTAGTTGTGAGGTAATTTTACATATTATGGTTTGATCTTAATCTCTGTATAAGGCTGATGACTCTTCAACATTAGCATTTCAGTTTTATGCAGTACTCTGGGTCCATGGTGTTATGTCTTGTGTGGTCTGAGGTCCCCCTCCCTCGCTCTTAAAGTGGTCACTAATCTGTTTCCTGTATTCCCCTTCTCTGTACTGGCTGTTCTCTGGTGGAGGTCTGAATACCAGGCTGATAGACATGATGAATGGTACGATGTACTGACTCTGAATTCATTTTTACATAGATAGCTTTGCCAAGCATCCTCATACCACTACTACTCCACTATATAAAATTAGGGGTTGATATCAACAGAATTATTGCCTAAATTTTTGGGGAGTATTCTAATAATAATAGTCAGAAACTATTTATGCAATCCAACAAAAATGCTAGAATGTATCTGTGTTTAGCTGTTCATGAGTTTTTTACTGTTTATTAGTGGTGGAAAGTTTGCCTGGAAATCCAAAAGGATATTTCTCTGTATTTGTTATACAGCTCCATATCAGCCACTGGTACAGCGATGAGTCTGGATTCGTCCAGGCATGTGGACAATGACTGTATATTATCATTTGTCATAGGCCACTTGTAATAATAACAAACATTCAGAAATGAAGTAGTAGTAATGATTTGGCGACAGTAGCTCGATTGGTAGACTGACTTGTTCTGAAGGTTGGTGGTTCGAATCCTACTCTTGAAATAAAACACCATTGGTTGAGCGGTCAGATCCACCAACCTGTGGGTTGGTGGTGCGATTCCAGCTCCCACAGATGAATGTTGTTGTGTCCTTGGGGAAGACACTTAACCCGCTTCACCCCCAGTGTCTGCGTATGAGTGTGTGTGTATGAATGGGTGAGTGGTTCCTTGGTGTAAAGCTCTTTGAGTGCCTTGAAAATGGTATATAAAATGTGAACATTTACAAGTAACATTTATCTTTATTAATATGAACTATTCATCTACGATGAACTACTTTCTTGCGTAATGTACATACATATGCCTGTTCAAAAAAATGTCTAGTCAGTGAGTCTGAGTTTTACTTAGTCAACTTGAGTAAGAATATTTTGAAGTTACAGTGTTTTTCCTTGAGCACATGTTATAGCCTCCCAGATGTAAAATGATATGCAGTCGTAGTAAGTTGCGTATATTTGGTCAGCGCAGAGGAATGCCTGTGTTAGTTTTGATTTGGAGCAGGCCATAGATTTTCACTGGGAGAGGGAGCAGGCGGGGTGCAGGCGAGGCAGGAGAGGGGAGGAAGTGGGTGTCATGAACTCCTCCTACATCATATCTGACTGCACATTCCTGCTCCTTTTCTTCACAACTTCTCCAAGATTTAAACCCAAAACGTGTAAGAGGTTTAAGCAAGAAGAAGGAAAGAAAGGACCAGTGAGACGTTTCAGGGTGAGAACTTGCTAAATCACTTTACATCTTCTAATTAAGAAACATGGTTAAATGAGCTTAATGCAATTAACATGGCAAAACAGTATTATTAGTTGTCTATAGTGTTGAATATTTCATACTTTGTAAACCTATTTAGCAGTAGTAGTAACAGTAGTAATAGCAGTAGTCGTAGTAATAGCAGCCTCAACAGTTTTATGTAATAGTAGTAATGTCATGTAATGTCATCTATACATTATGAATGAACCATGCCTTTATTGTTACAAAACTGCAAAAAAAATTACTTGCTCTAATACATGTATATAATTTATCATGCATATTTTTAATGGCTTTTCTCCTATATTATAAATGATAGCCTGCAGTGGCTTTTAGTTGCCGGTAATGTTGTTTTATATTCCCTGGAGATCATCTTGTTTAGGTTTTGATAAATGAGCAGAGATGGCCAGCTCTGATTTTGAGACGCCTAATGATTGTAGACATAGTTTCTCATGAACATACCAAGTCCATACCATTTCACAGCCACTAAAACTAACCTGGAAAATGTTAAAGGTCCTATATTACTCAAAAAATACTTTTGTTAGCTTTAAGCCATGTTATAATGTTGTTACCTCATCAAAAACACACCTGAAGTTCTGTTTTATTTCATTTATACATGTTTGACTAACCGTTTATTATTAGTATGTCTACATCTCCAAAGCTCAAAATGCTCTGTTCCACCTTGTGATGTCATAAGCCAGTAGTTTACAAGTTAATATCTACATTTTACGTTTTGTCTAATAGAAATAGGAAAGCTGTATGGAGTTTTAAAACACAGTAGAGCACTTCCTGGTAATACAGGAAGTGACATCACAAGGTGGAACAGAGTGTTTTCAGTTTGAGAGAAGAACACAGCCAAAATATGCAGAATTTGTGTGTTAAACATGTGTGAATGAAACAAAAAGCAACTCCTGGTATGTTTTTGAAGAGGAAACAACATAAGACAAATCAGAAAATAGCATAATACGGGCCCTTTAATGTAGATGCTTTGTTATTTAATGCAATGTATGTACTATCATTTAAGACTTGTGGCATAAAACTCACTAGAAGAGGGTCTGCAATTAGGCGACTTAATTTGCAGCATAACTATGGATCAAAGTAGCAGAATACCCTGGTAGGAAAGCTCATTATGCCATTGCATAATGAGCGTGCAAGAAATCTTATTTACACCAACTCCGTCACGTCTTCCATCCGAGACCCATGCATCTCCCGCAACAGTTAGAATGCATGAAAAGCTCAAGCTAAAAGTTGAAAATGATAAATTGTTTTACTGATACTAAACACAGTGTATCATTTTTATCCAAGTATTTCATATATTTCATATATTTAACTATAACATACATGATTTGTTATTTTACAATTTGTTAATTGTAAACCGCAATATTAATCTAACTCTGCATATCAATAGAAACATGCCCATTGATTTAATTTTCAAAACTGCGGATCTGAAAAAAAAAAAAAAAAAGATAAATTGGAGTACATAGCATTGCATGTTTTGAGAATGTGATATTTTTGTTTTAACAGAACAGCACTGAACCTCCTGACCCTGTGGCAGCCATGGTCCTCCTCCTCATCTGTATCACTGTTCTGCATCTCTCCTCATTGGCCATGCTTCTCATTTCGACATTGGAAAAAGTGAGCTATAAATAAAGATAGATAGGTGCAGATAGATTTTGTAAACTTACATTTGACTTGTTTCCACAGTCCTGGTGGGTTTGGGATGACTCGGAAATTTCAGATCTCTGGTACAACTGTTTCCAAGACAACGCTACAAAAACTTGGCTGTGTGCTGCCACCAATGAGAACGGTAAATATATTATTGTAATACAGTCTTGTTGAAGTTAGTTGGGTGTCATCTTATCTTTAACACCACACTGTAGAACATTCATCTTAACGTTCTAGAAAAGTTACATAGTGTACCTTTAACATAATGAATTTGAAAATCCCACTTACAGACATTCAGACTTTTTCTCTTGGCCTGTTTTTCTAAAAGCTATAGCAATATGAATTTGACAGCTGGGTCATGTTAGCACACTTAGGTTAGATTTATTAAAAGAGATTTTTTTCCACTCAATGCTCAATCAAATCAGATAAGATTTAAATACATAACTTTTAACAGAATATCTTAAAACGTGGGTTACAGAAATTTAAGTTCAGTACCATAACAGGCAAGAGAGTAAAAAGAAAGCACCAAATTTTAAATCCAAATTTGGTCTTGTTTTGTCATACTTTTGTTACTTTTAGTTGAGCCCGTTTTGTACATTTTATATAATGTCTAAATTACCCAGTGCATTTTAACTTGACTGAACTTTCCATTGTCCACTGAGGTCATTGCTGTATCTCATACCAGATCATTACCACAACATTCAACAATATTGTCACACTTATTCCTGATATTGTACAGCTCTAATGACCGTACAATCACTCTGTGCCAGAATACATGTTTTATTTAGTCTACCCTCTCCTCCGCCCTCTCCTCCATGCCTCCCCTGCCTGTCCCATGCCCCGACCTCCTCACCCCTACTTCCCACCCCTCAGATTGGCTCCAGTCCGTGCAGGCGCTCATGGTCCTCTCAGTGGTCTTCTCGTCCATCTCTTTCCTGGTGTTTCTGGGACAGCTCTTTGCCTTGTCCAAAGGAGGACTCTTCTATTTCACCGGGTTCTGCCAAGCTTTTGCAGGTCATATTTTCGGGTTCTTTATTCTTTCAGATATATTATGGATTGTAGAATATAGCATTTCTTTACTGTTTAATTCTCAGAGTGTCTGGGTAAATGAACCTTTAAGCAAAATACTTTTCTTTAAATACAGGTAGCATATATCATACAGTGAATGTTCTGCTTACAAAGTTTGCGAATGCCATTATATCTTTGGGAAAATTGTATTCTTTCTGCTTACTCCTGTCACAATTTGTGGACTGATAAAAAAAGTACTCATGTTTTTGTAGTAATGTCCTGGGTACTACTCTAAAAGTGAACTCAAGACAAGTAATAGTTTTTTGATATCATCAATTTTTAACGACCAATGATTTTGATTCTCTAAATCATAATGTGTTTTGCTTCTTAAATATTTGAACGCTCCAATCTTTATTTATATGGGACATTTTATGGGACATTTTAATACCAAAAAATCTAAAGTCTCAAAAGTAGACAGTATCAGATGACAATGTTGAGCAATAAAAAAAAAAAAAGAAAAAAAAATGCAGAAAATTTTGATCAGTATTAAAATTATTAATATTCATATTTCCATTTTGCAGGTTTCACAGATTTTGCTGCTTGCCTGATTTTTACGTTCCACAGAAAGGAGATTTTATCCGACTCCAGAGATCCGAGCTCAGGGCGTTTTGGATACTGCTTTATTCTGGCCTGGGTCTGTGTGCCTCTGCTGCTACTGAGCGGAGTCCTCTATGTCCATCTACGCAAGAAACATTGAGACAAGACACTGTTTTACATCAAATTAGAAATACAAAATAATATTACAAGAATATAAAACCAAAACCAAAACAACACACTTGAAATTTGGCAGTAGGATTTGAACATGTAGGCTTATATTTGACCTCTGTTATTGCTGAAGAAAGCCTGAAAGAAAATCACTGCACACTAGGAATGACAAAATTTTAATATATGTGTAACATCACTTGTATTCTGTCTGGACTATTTTTTGTTTATCTTTCCTTACATTGTGTTTTTGCTTATTCATATATGTCCTATATGAGTCATGCAGTACATAATTTTAAACTGCTTTTACACATTCAGATATATTTTAAATAAAACAATATTTAAAAAGCACTCATAAATTTAGCCCTGTATATTTAAAATTTCTACGTAGTCTTTTTTATAGTAGGCTACACTTCAAGAACTGGGACATCCTTGGGCCATATGTCAGACAGCATGAAAGTAAAAGTGATAATACGTAGGGTACGATATTTACACAATATACACAGTGTTGGGGAGTAACGGATTACATGTACCGCCGTTACGTAATCAGAGTACAAATTATGAGTAACTGTATTCCGTTACAGTTACTGTTTCAATGAGTGGTAATTGGATTACAGTTACTTTGCTGAAATAAGTGGATTACAAGGCGGTATTTTCCTGTTTTCACATTTTGTGCTACATCCCATTTATTTATTTTTTTATTTCGGTAATTTCACTCATTGCTGGAAACCCAAACAGAACGCGCGCAATAAGAGCGATGTAAACGTCATGTTAAAGTTGGCGGTGTCAGTCACACAGTGGAAGCAGCAGTGCATTGGTAAAAACACATTTGTGTCTTGGAAATTCTTCTCCCGATGTGAGATATATTATATAAAAAAACAAATATAAAATCGCCTACAACTTAAATGTGAAACAGGAGCTACTGGCACTGGTGAAAACAACCTGCATAGACTCATAATATCTGCACTACTGTCCTATACTGACCTGCCACATGAGGGGACGTGCACACAAACACACACAAACACACACCTTCATCATCGTCATCAACCTGAGAACCCGCGGACCACGTCTCCTTCCGTAGTTACAGCGCGGACACCGCCGTCTCGTGCGCCGCGTGTGGACCGTGTTTTCTCGCGTAAACCGCGCTTCCTCCTGTGCGCCTCTAAACCAGAACTAACACCAGGACTAAACCAGAACTAATCCAGGACTAAACCAGGACTAAAGCAGGACTGAACCAGGTTTAAACTAGGACTAAACCACGACTAAACCAGAACTAAAGACCTGGTCTAGACCTGGTCTAAACCAGGTCTAAAATCAGGAGTAAACCAGGTCTAAAACCAGGACTAAACCAGGACTAAACCAGGTCTAAACAACATGACACCTAACAGTAGGTTGACATAATTTAAGGTGATCTCATATAAAAAAATCATTTCTCTATCAATAATATTTTTTAATCTGGTGAAGGAAAAGCTTATCTTGTTACTGTCTTTTAACAGACAAAACCTCTTATATTAAGATATCCTGGTCTTTGTTTCTCTACAGCAAACAGTTGCTTATTCATGGAGACTTGGGCTCAGACAATTTGAAGACAACAAACAAGAATTTTCAGGATGTGGTTGCTACATTCATGTCGTTTAAAAAAACATGACAATATCAAGTAATCCAAAGTAATCAGATTACGTTACTCACTTTAAGTAATTTAATGGATTACGTTACAAACTACATTTTGGGATGTGTAATCTGTAATCTGTAGGGGATTACATTTTAAAAGTAACCTTCCCAAAACACTGAATATACATGATGGTACAGTATTTATTGCGATATTTTGTGGAGGCTAACAAAATTGTGAATATGCTACTTTGTCCTTTTAAAATGCCTTGACAAGGCTTAATCCAAAGAACTAATATTTAAAAGTCCTTAGAACTGTTATTTCTTCCTGTAGTTTGTGCCAAAACGGAGCAAAGGATCACGGTCGATGTAGTTCTCTCAGTTTTTTTTTTTTTTTTTTTTTTTTTTAGGTATTGGTGCAACATAACAATGAATTTAAGAAAAGAAACTTGTGATTTGATATACTGTGATGGCCCACAGTATTACTGAGAGACTTCTGACGATATGATATCACGATATTTTGGTTATTGGTACACTCCTAAAAATAAGCATACAGTACTTCATCATTTTGTAGTCCATATTGAATTAAAACTGTCTAAAATTTGGTGGCCAGTAGGGGGCACCCAAGCTGTACTGAGAAGTTCAACAATTCCACTGATGACCTGTTAAAAGGTGAGACATATGGGAGGAAATCATGTTAAATAAAATGTTGGAGTGATTGCAACATACAATTTTTAGTAGGTAATAGTTTTCCTTTGTAGTACCTAAAGTGCAAAAAAACATAAATTCAATGACAAATAAAGCATGTTTTAATGTAATTGTAGCTAATGCTAAAGCTAAGCTAAATCATTATATAGGCTATAATGTAAACCATAATGTATCCGTTTTTTTCCCCTGTAGATTTTGTTTTTGTTTTCTTTCTTCCTGTGCAGTTTAAGTGAACAATAAATAACATGTAATTCAGAAGGTAAGTGCCCAAACTTATCACAAGTGCTGCTCTTATCACAAACTAGCAATAAAGTTTTCTCTATGACCAAATCATATAGAATTAAGCAAATAGTTTCACAGTGCAAATACTTAACAACCATTCTGAAATGTTATCAAAGAGTCCACATTAGGATCCCGGGAGAATGCCTACTCTACTGCATGTGTGGGAACCTGAAGATTAACCAAAGAGGTGTCTGGGGAGTTGGAAGTCTTGGAGCTTCTGAACCAGCCTCAGAAGACAAAGAAGGTGGATGACATTAAGAATCTCATCATTTTGCAGGTAATAGGATACTATACTGTCTGTGTTTTGTTTGTTATGCAGCGGATTATCCAACTTTGTTAAGGCTAAACCTGTTTTAACATTTGCATTCAGGTGAGGTGGGTAAAGTAGCCAAAAAGTCAAGTCAACTCAAGTAAGAATAATGCTTTTTCACAATAATATGACTCAAGTGGAAGTACAAAGTATTGGTCCAAGAAGTTACTAATGTAAAAGTTAGAATTGTCCAGGGAACTATTACTCAAGTAAGAGGAATTATTAGTAAATGTCAGGATAAAACATTAAATTTATATTTTTGAAATTAATCTAATATAAACCTGTACAAATTGTGATATTAAAGGATAGACCATGAAAATGCACTGACGTTTAAATTAATATTGTCAACATAAAGTTTTTATTTATATTGATTTACTCACAGTGGGAAGAGTAACTAAAACTTTTATTCAAGGAGAAGTACTCTAGTAATATATTTTACATTGTAAAATATATTACTCAAGTAAGAGTAGAATTATAGTGTTGAAAAACAACTTTAAAAAGTACAATTTACTTTGTACAAGTAAATGTAACTGAGTATGACCGTCCTCTGAGTGCAAATATAGAGATGGAAGATGGAAAAGATGGAAGTTTTTAGTAGTTTTATGGTAGAATTTACTGACAAAATGCAGTTGTTAAGATGAAGTTTATGGTTATTATCTCTGTAATTACTGGACCAAAATCCAGTATCTACTTGAACCAAAAATGGGCACAAAGTTCAGTGTGTTTATTTCTTACTATGCTCTAAAGTAAAGCTAACCTGAAGCCACAATATTAATATAGTAAATTTGTGGGATTAGTTACTAACAAAACCAATAGGTTCAATATTTTGAAGATATTTGAAGATATTTTCTTCAATGATTATGTAAAGCTGAATTGACTCTTGCTATGTATCTGAATTTTCCAAATCAAATTAAGCATGAATGTAACCTATTGATTTTGCAGATAATATTTTGTTTATTATAACCAGAGATGTAATTATTGAATTGGTGACTCAATATTTTTGTTGTGAATGACACTGAGTGAATGATTGTCTGTCAGTGGAGCTGTCCGCTCTGTGAGTAAGCCCTAGGGGAGTGTACATACGGCCCATAGTTGTAGTCTCACCCTCATATGTAGTCTATGTGTAATTACCGAAAGATGAGCAATACATGAATGAGCCCAAATTAGCAAACAGAAAGTCACTGAACTTTGCACTACATTGTAATTTGGCAGATGTTTTTTTCTTTTATTATTATTTTTAGGTTGCTTAGTTTGTTAAGATTATAATTTTGTTATTATTGATGTTTAATTACAGACAATTATTTACTTCTCTATATCTAAACATCATTATTAAAAACTGTGCTCACAGTTTAATCTCTTCACTTGGTAGAAAGCCAGTATTAAAAATAAGTTTCTCATTAACACTGAGATACTGACACTGAACAATCATTTAAATAGGACAAAGTCAGACCATTCCTGAATCAATATTTGAAATAGTACCAAGAACCAATAATTTACAGTATCAATGAAAATTACACACAAACAAAAAAATCTGTATTTATTTTAGAACTGAAATATGAATTTGAAATGTATTATCATAACACTTATCATAACACTCTTATCACTATCAGGTATTAATGTGATTGCTATCAATAATATGTCCAATAGAGGTCTTGAAACCAGACAGGAGACTTGTTTTTACTGCTAATGTGCTGATAAGAAAAGCTCACTTGTAACTGATGGTTTCTTGACAGTATGATGTCACTTCTGTGCCTCCGAAATGACAAAGGTGTGTCTGTAATCCACAACTAAGGTTATGGCATTTTACTATTTACTTGGACCCAACTTTTAGGTCAGAATTGCAAGGAACAAATATCAGATGAACTAGTAATTTGAATGTGAGTTAACATGGTTTACTTTACATGTACTTAAAACATAACCTGTCAAATGGACATACCTTTTTACATAAGTTTTCATGGAACTCAACACCAGGGTAGGGTTTGGCAATTCAGAGAGAAATTCTAGTTTCATTTTTTTCTGACAAGCATTATGATTGCGATTGTTTTAATAATAAAATTCTGTTCAAAATTCACATTTTTAAAAGCCCTACTGAAGAGCTGACAAAAACACTGAACTGACAAACTAATAGAAGAATCACATTTTAGAACATGTTTGTACAGGTCTAAAGTACATTACATAATCCAGAATAAGAACAGATTGTTGTTTATGTCGGACATCATTCAAATTACGATTTTGCAGCCCTATGCCAGCAAACTACAGGCCTTCACTTAGCATTGGAGACAATTTAATACATACACTTGACAACATTAGTCCTGTTGTGTTGTACGTTTGGTGACCTGTCTGTTGGGTAAATATTAGTTTTTTGTATTGTATTGTTTTTGTATTTGGTTTTACCGTTCTTAACTGCCACTCTGCCACTTACTGTTACTCCCTTTGTTAGTCTTGTTTCACATTCCTACTAACCATATACAGTGGGTCTCTTTTTTATTAAAGGTCCTATATTACATGAAGTTGATTCTTTTGAGCTTTAAGACATGTTAGAATGGTGTTACCTCCTTAAAAACATTACCCGGAGTTGTGTTTTGTTTCACACATGTTTCAGTAAACCTTTATTAATAGTCTACATCTTTACATCTCCAAAGCTCACAATGTTCTGTTCTACCTTGTGATGATGTCATGAAGCGGTGGTTTTCAAGTTAACAGCTACCTTTTACATTTTATTTAGTAGAGCTTGAAATTCCAGAGCTGAAATCAACCAAATGATTCCAGTGAAGGTGTCTGGAGTTTAAAACCACAGTGAAGCACTGTATTACCACATGACATCACAAGGTGGAACTGAGTGTTTTCTGTTTGAGAGAAGAACTCAGCCTAAATATGCAGGGTTTGTCTGAATGCATCCATACAATAACTCCAGGTATGTTTTTGACGAGGAAACAAAATTATAATATAGTGTTATGAAATTGCATTGTACCCCTATCAAAAAAACAACAACACAAAACATAATTTTCCAACATGTTTATTTATGTTATATTAGTGTATTAATTTTCAAGTTCAACTGTTAAATTTTTCAACCAGCATTATAGTTACACGTAGTAGTAGTAGTAGTAGTAGTAGTAAAAGTGAGTAGTTTTAGTAGTGGTAATTGTAATAGTAGTAGTGGTACCCTATCACTTGAGAGTTGTAGATGTATTTGAGTTTATGTAAGTGGTTGGAGTAGCACTAGCCCATAACTTGAACCAATTTAGATCAGTACTCACACAACTGCATTGTTGGGAACTTTTACTTATACTTGCACAACAGCTCAACATTAATTTTACTTGACTTCACACATACTTTAGGTCCCATTTTGAGTACTGCGTCCACCTCCAAATATAGTAGGTAAATAGCAAGTAGTAACGTTATAGCACTTGTAATGAAACTTGCCTGGGCACGTAAATACATTCAAGCACAATATAATCTAATACAAATGGGTAGGATTTTGATTATAGGAGGAACAATGTGGCTAAGAGAGTCTCTTTACAGTCACTAATCTGTCAGTCTAGAGAATGTGTGGAATCTAGAAGAAGGAGTGGAGAGTCACTCAAATGTCATAGTTGGGAGGGAACTGCTATGCACCTGTACAATCCTCATAGAGGAGGCATGCTGTCTGGCCGGTGAGTTTCACAACACTGATCGCTGAATTCTAAAGGCTTTCATTGTTTTTTTCTTTGAATATTTTTGGGGTTTTTTTGTTTTTAGAAGTCAGGAAGAAGTCTACGCTTTTGGACTTTGGACAGAAGAATTGTAATTCTTTATCAGGACAAAGCGGAGATATGGGAACATGGAAGATAAGCAAAATGTCCGCAGCTCTGCAAAAAATACATTTGTAAGGTAATGAAAGGAAGTCATATTTGCCTAACAGTGTGGTTCATGTTTGTAAATAGTATCTTATTTGTTTTACACAAATAAAAATAGCCCTTTAACCACTAGTATATTAAAATAGTCTTTTAAGCATAATACGAATTGAAAATCTAAAATCTTAAAGCCATATGGCATCCACTGTAATAATGTTGTCAAAATGAATATACAAGGCCTTTACCAGTTGGTATTTTAGTGACTGTTGGGGATCCCAGAAAGGAAGAAAGAAATCAGATATGTATGATATTATACTACACAAAATTGTGTTAGTGTGTTAGCAACTTCAACTGAAACTAGTATTTTTTAGCCAAACATATTCACACTACAACCAACTGTTGAATGGGAGATAAAATATTTCTGACGATATTTTAGATTCATGATCATTTTTTTAATGTACATTTTTGTTTATGTATATTTACTCATATGTTTATTCTTGGGTGTTCAACACTGAGGATGCTAAAACAATTAACAGATTTGCCTCTAAAGGTGAATTCTGTAACTTTTCTGATAAATAGTCCTCTATTGTGTCCCCATGGAGATAGTACTGTTTGGCTACATTGTTTTACAGTATGGAATTAAACGACAAGGAGACATGCTTCATCAGAAAGAATACAGAGTACAACTTTAATTGTAGACCCAATTCCAATCTACTGTTTTGTGGTTGAATTCTGACCTGCGAAGTGTAACATAATATTTTGTCGTCTTCTCATCATTTATTTATTTGGGTTTTTTTTGTTTTTGTTTTTTTTTACAGTGTAGCACTTTGAGTCTTGTGGGTCTTGTGATGGTGCCTGTTCAGAGACCTCCTTATATCTAATCTTGCAAAGCCAAACTTAACCATGTCAAACTCCCAGGAGCAAAGTCTTGATGAGGATGTTATCTTCCTCCCTGTGACCGAAACGTGTTCGGGCTTTTTACACTCCGAAACTGAACGCTTGGCTTTGGAGAGACTTTTAAACGCAGGACCTGAAGCGTTCTATAGCACCGTGGGATCTGAACATTCAAGCTGCTTTTTATCATCTGAAGAAGTTACTGATCTGACAAATTGGGTCCAGGACTACCACTTGACTCCACCGCCAAAGGAGGAACTTTGGGATAATGGACCAGACCTGGGTTTTGAGGGTTATTCGTCCACGTATTACCCAGTACATTCGGACCTACCCGCCCCGGGCCTGGCCCTGGGGTGGCCCGAGAGGACCCCCTGGGGACAAGAGGACAGTGTCAAAGTCTACACCAGCCCCCCAGCAGAAGGAGAGCCGTCTGTCAGAGAACTCATACGACAACATCTGCAGACAGCAACTCAAGTATGTGCTTCTGAGTGGTTTCTTTTTTAAAATTTATATTTTATTCAAATTTATATTAATTTGTATTAATAAAATTTTACAGAATAATAATAACATTTATAACGCCTCAGCACTGAACTATGGTGTAACATGGACTGTATATATAAATGGACTTAGCTAACAGTCTAGTCAGCGTGTTCCAAATAGGAAGTTCGCATTGTGGACTCCTCTGTCTCCTAATGACCCTGGCTCCCATTGACTTACATCAGAATATTGTGGCCCCTCTCTCTGTAACTGCTGCTGTGAGCCTTGTCATTTTACATTAACCCGCTATACATGACCCTGGTGTTTTTTCCCTCTGTTTTGTCAGTTAAAAAATTCTGTTCATAAAATAGAGCCTGGCTCCAAATTCACCCCTGTAACCATGAGCATTGTGAGCTTCATTTGAGTGGAGCTGAATGCTATGGGTGACGTCACACTCACTAGTCCACACTAGTCCACTTCTTTATACAGTCTATGGGGTGTAAAGGCTCATCTATCAGTTGATCTCTCACCAGGGCATGAACAGTCTTCTCTATTTTGTCTAGTGTACTGTATCCGCCCTTTTCCAAATCTTAATGAATTTGTCCACTTGCAGCCTAACACAATGCAGTCATGTTCTCCAAATTATATATACTGAGTATACTTGTTACATGGAAATGTTTTTGCTTTGTCTGGAATGTTCCACAGCATTAAACATACTTATCTCAATGCAGCTGATGCCACCAGGACAAATTACAGGTTTAGTCTGTGGTGAGATGACCCCGTTCCAGTAAAAATACATGCATCACCATCTAGCTGAATACATGCAAAATGTTTGAGTTAAATAGCATACTTTGGAACAGAGGCAAAGTTTTAACATATACAGTATTTGTACTATTTAAATGTGACCACTAACTTCTATCTAATGAAAACTTGAAACTAACTGAAATAAGTGTAGCACTGGATGATTTCGGGTTAAAAGTAGTATGTGATTTATCTAACAAATACTGTAAGCTACATTTATATTATATTGTTTAGAATCAAGACTGCTTGATTTAAACGTGTACAGGAGTATTAACAAGAACTGGAATATGAACTTCCACCCTAATCACCAAATTCATTTCATAAGAAGTTTGTTGAACTAAAGGAGCCTACAGGGTTAGCAGGTTTTGTACATAACAAATAGCAGGAAGATAATTCAATGTTCATAGTAGTCAATTAGTTTGTCATGGCTGATTGTGTTACTATTGGCAGGAATATACTGAAGCTTAGTCTGCAATAACAAGTTGAGCTTGACAGTATAAGAAAAAAAAGTATGTAAAAAAAAGTAAAGGTAGTTTCTATCTGCAGTGCCCATGCAAACCAAACCTGTCAAACCATATATTTTCCCATTCTTTTGTTTTAAAACATCACACTCCACACTTAAAGTTACTCAAATATCACTAATTACAAGCTAATATATTATTTTGATCAGTCACTCTGACACTTTTTCTTGGGTACTTCTTGAGTTCTTGTTATAACACCAGTTTCAATATATGTGCATCCTAACTGAATAACTATTTGATTTGAAGAAAGCAAATTAATACCCTTAGCCTTTCATTTAGTTTTCACTGTGATATTGAAATTGGTATTTAGTGATGTGACATTTTGAAGACTTTTGCCCATTCATGAGATGTAATATTTTGATTTGAATTGTTAATTGCTATGGGAACAGACTTAATTTTTCATGAGTCTGAAAACCGTGGATAGATGTTCCAGCTCTGTGGTATTGAAGTATAATGTTTGATGTTGTGTTGCAGATGATCGCCATAGTAACAGACAGACTGACAGACTGCACTGTGATTGGGGACCTGCACAATGCTGCCTCTCGTGGGGTCGCCGTTTACATCATTTTAAACCAGAGGTCCACTCACGAAAGCACTTTGCTCCGGCTCAGGCATCCGGTAAGCCCAGACCACTCATGCAGAGAAGTGGGGAGGTTAGCAAAAGCAAAAGCATAGATAGTACTGCTGTGGAAATAAAATTAGATCAGATTAGATTCAATGTCATACAGGTAGGGATGTAACCATAATTACTATATCAGTTTATCGTTCAGTACCTGATAGATGGAACAATAGTATTTGTCTTGGTTACTTTTTCTTTGTGCCAGTAGGGAACTTTTTTGTATTTTTCTGTACTATGATAAAATAGGAGCTGTAGAGGGTTGACTAAATAACTTTTATATTATATTGTACATTATAGAAAACTAACTACAAAAGTGTCTCATCTGTTATTTATTTATCACAGTTAATATTTTTAGAATAGTTTTTTGGGGATAACCTTGCTTTAGGGTTTTTGTGTCAATGGCATAAATTAGTTACAATATTATCATTTATTGTCTATATTTTCTTCACCAATATATCACACTTTAAAGTTTCTTATTGTGTCAGGCCTGACATAGAACAAGGATGTTATGTAACAGTTTGATATGCCAAACATGAGGTAACATGTTGTGATTCAATCAATCATTTAATCAATATCATTTTATTTATCCCCAAAGGGCAATTGAAGCACACTGAGTAGTAAAATGCAATAATAATAAAAAACTCAAACAAAGTCTCATTGCAGCTCAACAGATTGAGTTATCTGATCCATTGTTAGAACAGTTTGAGGAGAAGAGAGCCCTCAGAACAAAACTGTCATAAAATGGGATATGGGACTCCATCTGGGTCCATCAGTATAGGACCCAGAAACATGAACACTTAACACACTGTGGTAGTAGTATTGTCCATTCAAGTCTGGTCATGCTTCCATGATGACGTTGGCCATAGAACTATCTCATGGAAAATAATATATAATTATATGAATTACCAATAGATTATTTGGTGTAAGGGTATGACATGACAGCTGTCTCATTCATCACAGAGATTTAGATCTGAGTGATACCATGAAACAAGTAAATGTAAAAAAAATGAAAATAATTCTTCACAACATATTTTAAAAGATATTTAGTGAAAATCAAAGTACAAAAGTACAAAATTGAATAATACTGTTATCCACTTTACCCCAAGAACCCTAAGAAGACAATTTGCTAGCAGATGTTGGCTCAGAATGTCTCTTGATGATTAAACCTTTATTTAATCAAAGCTGTTCTGTTACTTGGTTGATATAAAGTGATTTAGTTATTTAACCAAACTGTCAAACCAGTGTATAAGTACATTCTGCTGTATTGCGTTCAGCATAATTTTAAGTTAAGATATAAGAAACACAACATTCTTTCTTTTCACTGTTACTGAGCATTAAAATATTTTCTTCAAATAATAATAAAGTATAAGTTACATTTAATTTATTCAAAGTACTACTACTAACCAGTCTGCTCCTATGAACAACACACACACTCACACCGCTTTCATACTAGGCAATGTGGGTGAAGAGTCCTAAGGACACAATGGCACTTTTGCCACTGGTGCCACACTGTGGAACACTCTCCCATCCAAACACTAACCAAGCCCTGCCTTGCTTAACTTCTGAGATCTGACGTAATCAGACATTGACAAGGAGGCTTGGCCTACTCAGGTACATTGCTACGTATCTCCTTCCTACCCACCTGCGCAAATGCACAAGCCCTGCCCACAACTGTACACACCTAGCAGCAACGTCTGTTTATCCTCTGGATAAATAAATAATCTTAACAGCTGATTCACAGCTCGGGTCAATAATCTTATGTAATCCTCACCGGCACGAAACTAGGCACAGGTTAAATCAGTCCTGGTATCTCAGCGGTGCAAATGTGGCATTTTCTCACAAAGCAATGCAGTGCACGTTACAGCTAAACAGGTTACGCAACATTCACAGCTTTCCCTTTGGTTTTAGCAGTTAAGAAAGAGAGAAGTCTGCAGGTTATGGCACATTGTAACTTCACATAGTACAACCTCTCCTGCCTTGGGGTGACAAAAAAGTTTCTAGTTTTGAATGGTTTTGAAATTACTGTAGACAAATGCAAGGAAAACAAGCACCTTCCCTCTAATTCACACAAACCTTCCAAGAGTTCTATTAAAAATGATACATGTTGGATTTTCAACTCACATAGTATTTTATTATAAACATACTGCCTATTGCCCCCCCACTATTAACCTTATAAAGCAGAACTGGGCATATTGTGGCCCGTGTGCTTGGCCTGTCTTTATTAATCTTAGATCTTTAGATCTTTATTAATTATAGCATAGTAATAGTTTACAGTAGCCTGTATTTTACCAAAAGTTTGCTTCTGAGCATTTGTTACACTGTTGATCATGCTGGCCTGGCCTTCTGCAACATGCCTTGATTGAAATAAGGTCCCGAGGAAAAATAACTGCACACCCTCTTCTAAAGATAAATACATTCAAATGAGCTATCGGTTTCATTTATGATTGAGCCACATCATATTGCTATTGAAAAAATGCATTAACCTGATCCTGTTTGTGCCCCTGACAGAACATGCAGGTGCGATTGCTCGGAGGGAAGAGTTTCTGCTCAAGGGCGGGCCGAATGGTGGTGGGAGAAATGAAAGACAAGTTTGTCCTGGTGGATTTACAGACTGTGATTCATGGCAGCTACAGGTCAGTTTAGACACGACATCACGCTTCCTTTGTTGTCTTACTCTACACTCAGCACTATACACTGAAGGGCAATGAACATTCATCATGAAACCATCAAACTATTTACTCACTCATTTATACACTAATCTTCACAGGCGGGTCAGGGGTTTAGCTCAAGGATATAACAGCAGAATCGAACAGCTGACTATACGGCTAGTGGACAAGTGCTGTACTAACCGAGCTACTGACGCTGGTGGCAGAAAATTTTAAGTGAAAAAACACATAGCACACTCAGATGGCTGATGTCCAAAAGCTTTTTTTAATTTAAATGACATTTGTCAGATCACTTCTCTTGCTTTGGACCACAGTATACAAAATGGTTGCCCAGGTGCTCATATCCTCCTCCAAGACATGGGAGGTCCCACAGTGAGGTCACCCAGTGAGATCTGAAAAATATATTTTGGTTATGATGCATGTTTGAAGCTATTAGGTTGATTAATTGTGAAAAAAGTCCAAAGTCTGGTATTTAAAAACAAATAAATATGGCAACAAGAAGTGATATGATAACAGAAACATTTTCAAATCATCTGAATTTTAAATCAGTGTTTGGTATATGACCAGACCGTTGCTGTTTCAGACTATGCTTTAAGACTATTTCTGACATAAAAGTAAAAATATATAGTTAGCAAAAATACCTGGTTGACTTTAGTACACAATGCCATTGTGGCCTCAAGTAAAACATTTCACCCTACTTTGCTCTTAAGCTGACAATCCCTTGTTCATGTTGTACAGCCTCACGTGGTCAGACGCCCACCTACACCGCCAGCTCGTCACTGTCCTCACCGGCTCTGTAATCGACTCATTTGACCAGGAATTTAGGATCCTCTTTGCTGCTTCCTCCCCTGTGCCAGAACCAAGGAGAAGTTCTGTTAGTCAAATAACCAACCATGTTAACAACTTTACGGACATGTGGTTCCCAAAACATCTCCCGTTCGTGGATGCGGAGATAATCAACCCGCCATCACCCCCTGGTGATAGCATGCTGGACTGGGATGCAATGGGGGTGGTAACAGGAGGGAGCAGTGTCCCGAACAGTCCACTAGAACAACATGAAGATGTGTTTTTGATAAACACAGATAAACAAGAACCATTGAATAATGTGATGATGGACAAAAATACCAAAGCCATGGATCCATTTTTTAGCAATAAACACATTGACGTTGGCAAAAAGAGGTAAGGAACAAAATCAAATCTGTTTATTTTATTGTAGATTTTATAAGACTGATTTACAAAAAGTGGACAAAGCTTGATTTTAAAAAAAAAGCAAATTAAAGGCCTGCCGTGTCAACAATGACAATTTAAAATATTATTAACTGCAATGCTGTTAGTATCTTTATCTTCCATTTATTTAAAGGGGCCATTTTTGACCTGTTATAATGTTGTTTCCTCATCACAAATATACCTGGAGTTGTGTTTTGCTTCATTCACACATGTTTTACACACAAACCCTGCTTATTGAAGCTGCGTTCTTCTCTCAAAACACTCTGCTCCACCTTGTGATGTCATGCGGTTATATAGGAAATACTTGGCTGCATAGGCTTCAAGAGCTTCATACACCTTCAGTAGAATCGTTTGGATAATTTTAGCCTGGATTTAGCAATCTTTACTCAACTAAAGGTAAAAGGTAGCTGTTTAACTACTACATCACAAGGTGCAGAGCATTTTGCATTTTGCGCTCTGTAAATGTAAACAGATTAATAATAAAGGAACCCTCATGCATGTGTGAATGAAACAAAATACAACTTCAGGTATGTTTTTGAGGAGGTAACATTATAACATGGCTTTAAACTCATGAGAGTCAATTTTGTGTAATATAGGACCCATAAGTAATATTTACAGCGGTCTGGTAGCCGTTTGGGCATTTCATGATATTGTATGTTACTTAGGCCAATGTACATTCAAATGTCATGTTAAAATTGGCCAACATCTAATTGACTGCATTTATTTTCTATTTTCTTCTTTCTATTTTCTATTTACAACCATTATGCATATGTAGCTTTTGGTATTCATTGTTTATGTACTTTCCAGGTTAAGTGAACCTCCACCTCCTATGTCTCCTGCACCTCCTATAAATCCTCCACCTCCTGCACCTCCTAAACCTCCTGCACCTCCTGCACCTCCTAAAACTCCTGCACCTCCTGCACCTCCTATAACTCCTGCACCTCCTGCACCTCCTAAAACTCCTGCACCTCCTATAACTCCTGCACCTCCTATAACTCCTGCAGCTTCTGCACCTCCTATAACTCCTGCACCTCCTGTACCTCCTATATCTCCTGTTACCAAATATGTCTCACAATTAATGGAATCTTACGGGTAAGTCAGACATAATTAACAAATCTTTTATTATTAATGTGGCATTGTTAAAATTTGTGCACTTCCTTTTCAGCGTAACAAAGCCTACACTGAAAGAGCGTCTTCCCAATCCAGAGATAAGAATAGAGCCATGGTAATCTCTCTGGAATATGTTAAAAACTGAGATAATATTGAAATTAATTACTCATAATAAGTTGAAATTTCTTGCAGGATAGAGCCTATGGTGGAAAAAACTGTTGCAAGACAAATTTCTCAAGAGCATACAAAATTCGATAAATACTTAAAAAGGCCTGAGAAGGAGCCAGAGCCATTACACAATGTTAATGCAGTTTCCCACATAAAAAGACGACAAGATATAAAAGAAGAAATTACTGTGAAAGAGGAAAAGAGTGACAGCAAAGATGAATCTTTTAAAATGGAAAACATGCCATCCTCAAGAGTAAGTGTTTTGAATTTTAGACAGCACAATATTAGTATAGTAAGTTAGTTATAGTAATATAAGTAGTATTAACACAAAAATATTTTGTTATGTATTTAAATAATACATTTTATTCTTGCATTTAAACAACAATCAATGTATTCTTCACACCATTTGAAGAAACAAAACAATTATCCCTACACAAAATATTGCTTTGAGGATTGAAATTATATTGATAGTCCCTATTTTTTTCTCTTTGTAGAAACCTGTGATTTTAAGGCTGCCCCACAGTGAAGACACCAGCTCTCTCAGTGACATCATGAAGAGGATGAAGCAAAAGCAGAGCACCTATGAGCAAACAAGGGAGCACACAAGGGAGCACCCAAGGGAGCAAACAAGGGAGCACCCAAGGGAGCACCCAAGGGAGCACCCAAGGGAGCACCCAAGGGAACACCCAAGGGAGCACCCAAGGGACCACCTAAGGGACCACCCAAGGGACCACCCAAGGGACCACCCAAGGGACCACACAAGGGACCACACAAGGGATCCCCCATGGGAGCGCTCCAAGACGGCCTTCTCGGAGCTAAACAGGTCCTTGATGGAGCTGAATGTTCCAGGCCAGGAGCAGGATGAGAAAACCACCCCAGTGCCTCGGTTCAGGGCAGGGGTAAGCGTACATTAAGTAACAGAGAGATGTAAGGTAACAGTTGGGTAAGTTTGGGCACAATTATACTGCCAAGTTGGAAGATTGTGGTCAATTGTAAAAGAGAAAAAATACAGAATTTTCAAAGAAGCTATAGGATTGGGATGCCTTCTCTATGCTTTCTGGTAGAGGGTCTGCACTAGCGGACACAAGGAAAACAGGTGATGCCAACAGACTGTTACTGTTGAGCCTGCTCATAGTAAGCACACATGATTTTCAAGATGTATATAGGCCTGTATAATTGTGATAAATAATTTGTAATTCAGTGAATGCAAAATAGAGGTGTTTATTGCTGTAC
Organism: Boleophthalmus pectinirostris; assembly: GCF_026225935.1. Taxonomy (NCBI): domain Eukaryota; kingdom Metazoa; phylum Chordata; class Actinopteri; order Gobiiformes; family Gobiidae; genus Boleophthalmus; species Boleophthalmus pectinirostris. The sequence continues at coordinate 32,066,926 of NW_026571299.1, forward strand.
TGTGCAACACCCAGACAAAACAATAACATTTACATGAAGACAAGTAGGTTGCAGATCCCCCAACAAAAAAGATGAAAAACACACTATGGGATTATGGACAAATAAACATAAAATTGCTCAACTGTTACCTAAAATCTGCACTCATTTGTTTTTTCATGCAACTTTTTGATGGTTAAAGATAGTGAACAGCATTTGCTTTCCTCCCTACTGTGTCTCTCCCCAGGCATTGGATGTGGAGTTGGTGACCCCGGCTTTAGCTCTTATGCAGAAGAGGAACGACTATATTCGGAGCTCCCTCTACAGGCCTCCTCTGAACTTCCAGCTCAGAGAGAGACCACGCAGCTATGCCTTCAGTCCAGACTGGAAGGGCTCCCTGTCTGAACTGGAGACAAGGAGCGAAGGACATTGAAATATACTGTTACCTTTTAAAATGTGTTTTCATGAAAATATGGTTGCTACTTTTGGTGAATGAAGTGACCCATGCAGTGTTAATACCTACTATAAAGATAAAGCATAGTAAATACTGGGATTTTATTATGGGATGTTGAAGTAGTTTATAAGCTTTATCTGTAAATAATATATATATATATATATATATATATATATATATATATATATATATATATATATATATATATATATATATATATATATATATATATATATATATATATATATATATATATATATATATACATATGGCTGCTATACTTATTTTCTATTGTTTGCCTATTTATTTTCGATATAGGCTCTTACAAACTTTCACTGAGGGAAAAAAGACATTCATTCTCATCCAGTTGATGACATAAACTGTATGTAATAATTAACTCAAATGCATAGTGTAATGTATTGGTAAATTGTAAATGAATGCATTTATTTCACTTTGAGACAGATTTAATATGCATCAAATGGTTTATTTTTGTTTCAACATCTTTAGATCAGCGGCCTGTGTTTACATGCACACCCATCTGATCATTATCTGATTTCTGGAGATTATTTGAATGTCTAGTGAAAACTTATAACTGTGTCTAATATGAGTAATCTGATTTCTTTTATTGTGATTGTTCACCTTTGAGCAGGTTTTGACAATTATGCAAAAAAATAAAAGAATAAATACAATAAAATAAAAGTGCAAACTAATGTGGCAAAGAGGCTAATGAAATTTATTTTGTGCACATAAACCTGTATCATAAATAAAATCTAATTTTGTCATCAGATTATTTTATTCTGTGTAAATATACCCATTGTTAGACTAGTATTTCTAAACAATTTATTTTACAGACACTTCAGGGGACGCCAATTGACGATAATAAAAGTGTATGTCCTTTTATAAAGAAACCATTTTATTTCTATAAACATGTTGGAAGGTTTTGTTGCCGCTAGTGGGCAGTAGGCAGTTTTCATCACCCGAAACGAAGCGAAGAAGAAACTCGGAAACACATGGCGACATCAGCTGAGCTAGAAGACTCTTTTTAATCTAAATTGTATTTACTCTTAGGGTTTGATCCAAGCCACACATACTTAATCTCTTACGGTTATTTTAAGAGAAAATCAGTGGAACATTATTTCAACATGGTTCGTGCGCAAAGGTAAGTTTGGCAATTATGGCAACAAAACTACATGGGAGTCAAGTCAAATCCACACGTGTGTTTCCATTGACTTCCTAAAATAAAAACATTAAATTAAGGTGAAGCTGTAATGGTTGTTTTGTACTGATAGAGCTAAACCCACTGGGAAACCAAAGAAAAGACCGCAATACGATGAAGACGACCCAGAGGCGTACAGAGACATGCCTGTCCCTGATAAGGTAGATTTATGTACTGACTGTATAGGCTACTGTGTGTGAACTTTTTGTTGTTATTAGCTTTGAACTGTTGTTGTTTTGCCCTATATTTTACATGTTTAATAATGATTACATGAAGTCTACCTCTAAATATACATATAGGATCTATTTTCTCCGAATACTGGGTTTTTACAGTTTTCTGTTATACGGGGAAAAATGCATTTCGGCTTATATATTGTTTCTTTTTCTAGAAATCATCCAATTACATAAAGGACAAAATTGATGAGTTTCACGATGAAAAGATTGCAGTAAGTATGCAGTACATTTAATGATATTTAATTAATAGCCTGTAGTTTTGTAATGCTGGTGGTGATTTTATGTTTGTAGAGTCTTCTGGCCCGAGGAGTGCAGATGGACAGTGAAGAAGAAGAGCTGGATGATGAGGTTGGTGAATTTGGCACTTACTATTTCATGGGAGCTTTCAGAAGCTTAAAAAGGTTTTAAGGGAAATATTCTTAAACTATTCAATAAATCATTGCCCCAAAATAGTGGGCGATATTGACAAAAAATACTATAAAGACATTTTTTTTAGGTCATTTTAATTTGAATTATTCTGTCTTAAATGTTGAGACTCAAGAATTAGAGAAACCTGAATGGGCTGTAAAATGAATCACAGAGAATTATCATTTTGTATTATTGTAGTTCTTTTGTATCTTTTCATTATACACTTATTTATTAGATATTCTAATTTTGCATATGATCTAAAATTTTGCAGGACGAGGTGATGCCTTTGGATGATTCCGAGGAGGAAGAAGATGTGGAGGAAGAAGGGACAGACATGGAGAGTGACCTGGAGGAGAAGAAAGAGGAAGGTAATGCTATGTACCTGTATGTATTTTTTGTGCACATCGAAATGAAATAATGGGCACAACATTATTGATATTTCTTTGGGTTTAGAGGTGGCCCTTCAAATTATATCTTGTATTTTTTTTCCCCTCAGATCTTCCAGATGAAATGGCTTGGGGCAAAAAGAAGAAAATGTTTTACGACTCTGACTATGTGACTACCAGTAAGCATCTTCTATTTTTATTTTTGTGATTACAGGTTTAAAACGGTGTTGATTTTAGTTGACAATAGTAATTTTATTTATTTAATGATGTTTGTTTACAGAGGGGAAAAAACCTGAAGAGTTGGAAGAAGAGGAAAAAGAGGAGGAAGAGGAAGCCATCAAAATCCAAAAACGTTTAGCTGCAAATCTGAGTGAGGAGGATTATGACTTGAACTTTTTCCAGGTAATCTTTATTACATGCAACACATACTTTTTGATGATAGTCAGTTACATTGTTTATTAAAGTGATTGTAATGTTTTAGGAGTTTGCGGTTGAAGAGAAGGACGAGGAGGGGGAAGTTAAAACAGAGGAAAAGATTGTTAAAGATTTAAAAGAGATGTCCCAAAAAGAAAAGATGAAACTGCTGAAGAAAGAGTCCCCAGAATTACTTGAACTCATTCAGGATTTCAAGAAGAAGGTGACAAAAAATAATTTATGTACCATAATAATTATTTGGCAGCAAAAAATATGACTTGCTTTAAATGTCTTTTTTTTTGTTTGTTTGTTTTTCTTTTAATTGCAGCTTACTGAATTGAAAGATGAAATACAGCCGCTTGTTCAAATGGTAACCAATGGAAAGATCCCACCAGGAAAAGTAGGTTGATTTTTATTTTTTTGAGTTATGCAAATTAAGAAAATCTTTTATGAACTCATTGTACCAAATTTGATTTCTTATTTTAAAGGGTGCAGAATACCTCAAGACAAAACAGCAGCTATATTTAAAGTGAGTCACAGATAATACTAAATGTTCCTGTTTATTTTTTGTGCTCACAACCAATTAATTTAATGTACTTTTTTGTTTTAGCTATTGCACAAATATCAGTTTCTACTTGGTATTGAAAGCAAAAAGGATACCTGCTCATAACCATCCAGTGATTGAAAGACTTCTCACCTACAGAAATGTAAGGCACTCCCTACAAAACAATAATTAACATTATTGCCAGAGTGTTCTTATAAAATTCATGTTTTCTTATTTTGCAGCTTATCAATGAACTCAGTACAGTAGATGCCCGACTTGCTCCACAGTTTCAAAAGCTGCTGGCTGGAGAGGAAAGTCTGGGCGGTCAGAAAACAGATGGCAAGAAGACTAGTAAGAAAGAAAAGGTAATATTCATGAACACTTTTTCTACCAATATTAATATTTTTTACATCATTTCTCTGTAACTGTCAATAATGTAATGCATTATAGTTCCAATTGCTTCACCTCATAATTATGTATAATTGTTGCCACGTTTAGTCATCACTCGCCCTAGACAGATTTTGACTATTTTGTTCCTAAGCAACGTTGACTCTGGCTAAAAATGCAACAAAATTAACTTAACAAAACAATATAATGCAAGAGTTGTAATGAGAAAAAATTAATAATTGCAATTTTTTCACATGTTAGTTAAATAATCCATGTCCAAAATTACCAGTACTACTTATACCGCTTTTTTTGTTGTTTCCAGAATCTTGAAGAGGTTGGCTCTGCAGACATGGAGGACTCAGACTCTGAACTGGACGAAGAAGCAGCTTTACAGTTTTACAAAGGCATCGAGCAGAGACTGAAACTCAAGAGGAAAGGCAAAACTCCAGAGACCGAGGAGTGAGTTGAGAAATGAGATAGATTTTGATATTGTTTAGAAGTTTAGCATTTAATTGTTCTAACTTTTTCTCTTTTTTTTAACAGAATGGGTGAAAATGAAGACGAGGAGGAAGATGAAGATGCCAAGAGACGAATTACTTATCAGGTAAGTTGCAAAAATTAAAATTTTAAATTTTAATCAGTAAACAGTTCCAATTTACATAGGCATTTTTACCTACCCTGCCATCTACACGTCTATTGATTGTTTAATGTCATCTGAAATCCAGCAATAGCATTTGTATATTTTGCATACAAAAATAATTTTGATAGTATACTTGACCATGTATTACACAACTAAATTCTTTCTTGTTTTAAACCTATAGATGGCCAAGAACAAGGGGCTAACTCCAAAGAGGAAGAAGATTGACCGCAATCCAAGAGTCAAACATAGAGAGAAGTTTAGACGGGCCAAGATCCGCAGAAAGGGACAGGTTTGTAGTTCCCACGGTTAAGTTAAATTTGACATTTTAAAATTTTTATTTTTAATCCTAAATTTCAATGACGTCCTACCAGGTCCGAGAAGTGCGCACTGAGGATAAGCGCTACAGTGGAGAGGCGTCTGGTATCCGCGCTGGAGTCAAGAAGAGCGTCAAACTCAAAGTCTAAAACTAAATGTAAACTGTATCAACGTTATTGTCAGTGTATTGTTAGAGTTTCAACAGGTTGTATAATAAATTCACTAAGTCTTGTTGTAGTCTTATTTATTCTATATTATCAAACATAAGATTGTTTACAGTCATAAAGATAAGGTTCTTCTCACATTTACAAGAAAGTAATCTTTAAAAAGGCATCTGTTAAGTTTATTTACTGTATGCAGTAGGAAAGGCAAAAATGTATTTAACTTACAGGTAAAGACAAGCCAAAGCCTGGGTAAAGCAAAGGGTACATAAACAAACTGGACATTTTATTAATTATGCCAGTTGCATAATATATTAATAAGAAGAAGATTGTTGAAGTCTGTTAGAAGAAAGTGGAGAGGATGTGATAGTAACAGAAATCTGTATCTCTGATTAATTCTTGTGGGCTTATCAAATTTAATGAGGTCAGAATTTAACCATTCATTTACAGATCAAAATCATCACTTTGCTCTTCATATGCCCTAAGTGCAATTGCTACTTTCACACCTGTATCTTAATCCCTTTATCCCTAGATACAATGCCTGAGTGCCATGTTCTATTTTAATTGTTGGATTAAAATCAGAAGAAGAGGTGTATCTAATAATATGGCCAGTGAATTTACATTTTATACCAACATGCAGTTCTTTTGGCCCCTCAGACTTTTTCCTGGTCTATAAATCTTTTGTGTGCCAATGTCAAGTTACTCACTATCCTCTCCTCAATCTCAATGTTGTTTTTCACATCTTCATCTGATAAAAGGAGCTCCACCTGAGTGTCCCTGGTTACCACAACGACGTACCCCCTCCGGGAGTCCAGCACATTGGCCACTACAGCCTGGTGCCTGTATGTGTCTAGGGCCCTTTTGGCTTTGTCCAGGAGAATGGAGGCGTCGGTCTCCAGTTTAAAGGAAATGACGAAAGCTTGAGGGGCCCAGTCCTTAACCAGTGGAGACAAGATCTTAGGGACCATGTTTAAACTGAGCTGTAGGAGAAGAAGATGAATGTAAATACATTGGTATGATATTTGATTATTTACTGGATCCGTGACTCTGAGGTGGGTATGTTGTACTCAGATAAAATTACTTTGATGTTGCATCACTTAAGCAGAAGTAAACAGTAGTGATTTGAACAATTACTCAAGAATAAAGCTTTAATTACTATTTTCTAAGTAGCTATGAGTAAAGTATAACATGCTGCTGAGTTTTACATACTGTATTATTTGCCATTGTAAAGACGATAGTTCTCTCTCTGGTAATAATATTGTACATTCTTTAATATTAAAATGTATTTACCTGTAGTGGCCCATTTGAAGACTGAATTTTGTGTTCAGGCATCTCTGATGCTGGGATATAGAAATCAGAAACTGCAGCAGCCAAATAAAACATGGCCTTGGAACCTGGAATAAAAAAAAAAACATTTTGGTTAATTTTGGGGTAGGATGATTGCCACCCATAGACTGTATATACAGTGTATAGACTGTATAATGTATTTATACAGTCTAAGGTGCCACCAGGTCACTACTATTTCAATTTAAACTAAATCGCAAACAAAAATAGAACTGTCAATTGGGCAAATGTTTTTAATATTGCATTTTCTTATGTAGTAGAGCCTGATCAGATGAACAGTTACAAAAACAGAAAATAAATCAAAGTAAATATGCCTTACCTATAGAGCTGAGGGCCTGTGCTGCAGCTTTGAGGAGATGCAGGTACTCTGACAGTGCGCTGAACTCTATGGGCAGAAGTAGTCTGCTTTCTTTCACTTCCTGATAACGTTTTAGCACTTTGGCAATATTGGGAAGCACCACCTGACTGACCACCACCTCCCCTCCTTGACCCCCCTTGAGCTGCAGTGCATCCAGCATGTTTATGGTTGAGAACATTCGGGTATATGGGTACAAAGAGCGGTGCCTGTGTAGGAAAATAACTGCATATCCAGCTTCTATGAAGTACTCTGCAGAAGATGCTCCTCTCCGCCCACTGCTGAAATTGTCCAGAAATCGGACAGTGCGGGACTCGAGAGGGACTTTGGTGCCCCCTGATGTTATCACAACCACCCTGCGACCCTCTGAGGCATGGTAATGGGCAAACTCAGTCATTCGTTCCTTCACTTCCTCAGCATGGGCGGGCACAGCAAACTCCTCAGCTAGTTTACCATCTATGTTTGGTTCTGCCATTGCCTAAAATCAGAAACAGTCATAAGGAAGAGGTGAGAATCAATTGTGCTAGTTATAGGTTTTGAAGGTACACTATGTAACTTTTGTGATCAAGGATATGCCACGACCATGTCTCAGAAGTGCTATTGCCTTGCACAGAATATTCTGTTCTGCAGTAATCCATTAAACTGATCTAGCTACATAAAGACAAGCAGGTGACGTCACCTGACCAAGGTTAAGATCTGCTCAGAGGCACAGCCGTTCACAGTAAGAATGCTTTCAAGGTTTTTTTTTTTTTTTTTTTTTTGCAATAGAACATGACTGAGGAAACTTCTAGGCAAAGCACCAACATCTCAGAGGAGACAAGCAGGTGGCAGACCCTCCATCAGAAAAATTACAAAGTGCACCTTTAAATAATAAATGTTTACTTCACAATAGATAGATCATATTTTCCAAGCTACCTCTTCATTGGTGAGCATATAAAAATACTGTCATAGAGTCAAGCAGTTTTGGAAAGTATGACTTAAATTCTTGCAGCAGTCTCTCTTATTTTTAGATTAAAAAAAAATTCACCATCACATTCATTTGGGCTCAAATGTTGAAACTACTGTGATAAACATTATATCACACATTTAACATTGTAAATTAGCCTTCGTTATTATTAACCAAGTGCAGAATAAAATTACACCTTAGTTCCACGATATTATATTAGATTTACATTTACAGATCCACTTTACCTTTGATTTAGTGTAGTGCAAAAACATGTGGTGAATGTAAACAAACCATGCGTATAACGTTACTCACTGATTGTCACACGTTTCCAGCAATATATCGAGATCAAATGCAATAAAAGGTAAAAAGCTGAGAACAAGTTTATCAGAATCAATCCACAAAAGCCACTACTAAGCTACTTTAGTCTCCTAAAAATTTCTGTCAAATTTTGTTCCAGTGTGTACTTCCTGGTTTTTGGACTTCTTCTGTGTTTCTGTGTCTGTGGTTCAGTGACCAAAGAGCGCCCACTAATGGTGCAACAAATAACTTACTTTTAACAAAGATTGGGTGTACTTTGTATGGATCTATTAAAATAACTTTGCTCCTAAATTCTACCTGGAAAAATACTTTCAATAAGCAAAAGAAATCAAAATAGACAAAATATGCAGTTTACACGTTATTTTTTAAAAGATTGGATATATGGTCACAAGTTCACATCACTATTTTAAATCCATATAGAAGAAGTGTTGAATAGTCCTTTGGATGTGCTTTGCTAAGGATGATTTCATAATAACCACTTCATCATTAGTATGTCTCTAAATAATAAATAAATAATAAATGTAAATTAAATACAGTTGTATTTAATGTCCACCAATAAGGGGCGCCGTTGCACTATACTATATTGATCGGGGTAAGCGACTGTTCTGCTGATAGTAGTACTGCACCCTCATCCCTCTGGACCCAAACCAATAGATCCATGACGACCTAAACTCATGCAAATATTCAACATTACAAATTATACACTTTTTGGATTTAAAAATAAATGAGATATACTAATACACACATTTTATAGGTCCTCTAGTTTGTGGTCCCACATGAATTTGTGGAATGTCCATCAGTATTTGGGTTGAATAGGTTATGTATGTATTTATTATATTTATTATATTTAGTCTATATATTTATTCACAGTAAAGTTACTTTTTGCAGAAGGCGACAAACTTTAGGAGACGCTCAGGTGAAAAATCATTAAATTGCCTACTTTATCTCTACTTAAGAATAAATCTTTTGAATTTGCACATAAACGTACACAAAAAAAGGGCTGACATACAGTCAATTTCACAGTATTTTTGAAACTTCAATATGTGTAATGTAGTTTCATACACATGAGTTATATTATGTGCAGATTCAAAATGACTTTTTAAAATTTTCCACACGGAAAATTGTTTGCATACATAAAACAGAATGAATATATTTTTTCTGGTCTTCTGAAATACTGACGGTCTAATATCAAAGTTAACCAGACTTTGGGAAGCGACCCAGAGTCCTAGTTTCTGTTGCGGCAGGGCCAGAGGTGCTGAGAGGGAAACAGAGGGAAACCTTTGGCGTGCGTCGTCCTTAGTGTATGAAAGTAGTTCCGGGCACTTAACCCAAACGAGGGAGAGTCCCGGATGTTGGCTGGGCCGCCGCCGAGAGAAAGGCGAAGTGAAGGCGGAGTGAGGCAGTGAGGAGCACGGCCACGGCACCAGCGGCACCAGCGGCAGCAGCAGCAGCAGCAGCAGCAGCAACAGCACCGCGGGAGGGCGAGCACACCGGCGAATCTGCGCGCAGCCTGGACCCTATCACCCCCGCCAGGGACACTCCAAGGAAACCTCCGCCGAGAAGCAGCTGGAATGAAGGGGAGGGGGCAAGCACTCTGAGAAAACTACCGTGAGGGATTTTTTTTACTCGGAGCCAGCGTCACGGCAGCAGCTTTCACCCAGAGTAAGTGCGCTACGCGGGCATGAAGTTGCACTAAGGGCCGTGAAATGGACGACTTTGACGGGGAAGTGAGTGCTACTGAAGTTGTGGGGATTGAGCCCCTGAAATAGGCCGTGGCGCACTGCTTTGCGCGCACTGACGGCTCTGGGGACATTTGAGCCAAGCGGTGTTTCCTTGTGCTCTGTATGTAGTCTGTGTGCGCTGGGGTTGCTGTGTAAAGTTGACAGCTGTGTTCTTGGTTAGCCTGCTAGCCCCGTGCCTGTGGAGCAACCGGTGACACCTGACAGGGCAACTTTGACAGCTAACTAGCCAGTTTTTTAGCCAGCTAACTTTAGCCGTGCGCTGGCCAGGGCTTCCCTTCTTGGATAGGACCAAGTATGAAGGTTTGTTTTGGCTTTGTAGCGTGGATATATTGACCAATCCCGCCCTTAAAGGCTATGGTTAGCTAGCTGTTTGGTATTTGAGACGTAGTGGCCAGCATGGAGTTTGTGTGTCATTTGGCTTTTCCTACGTGCGCGCTGGAGGTATTTTGACTGGCACAGCTGTTGCAGTGTGTTCGCTCGACTGTCAATCGCCCCGTTTCTCGAGCGCCTAGTAAATTCCTCTTTAAAATAACGATTCCGCCTATGCAAAAACAGAATAAGAAGGCGTGTGTGTACGACATGTGGACCGTCGGATTCAACAAGTGCTAAGCATGTTTGGTTAATTTGCTCTCGCATCATTGGTAGATTCTGGAGGTGTATGTTCCGTGCCCTGAAATGAGATGACACAAGCGGGTTTTTGTCATGAAGTATTTGCATCTCATCTTTGTTTGTACAACATATTAACAACTGAGTACTGTTAATGCTTTCGTAGTTGTGGCATTTGCAGACATTGCTCGTCACCCATACTACAGACCTAATTTGACGTACCAACTTAACGCATGGATTCAATATTATGGCACTTTTGAGTAGATTACTCCCCAGAACAACACTAGACCACGCTCGAACTCACAACATGCCCATAGCTTTAGTCAGCACCCACAATCAAAAGGTCGACCTGGTTTGGTCCTTAATCACTCATCCTTTAAATAGCTGGCATTCACTGGGCTGTCGGGATGAGGCTATTTGCTGCAACATAGCGGGCTAAAGATACTCCTGACCAATATCTATTTGTAGAGTTACTCAGTTTATAGAATATTTTAGACTGGAATGCACAATGATACAGCAAACGTAAACACGAAATAAAATTGTACATAATAATGCACATAATTGATTTTTAAAAGTCTATCTCAATTTACATGTAAAGCATTTCTTAACAGTATATTATGTTTACTTGTTAATGTCTAATGTTTTTTATATTTAACCTCCCCATAACACAATTTTTGGTCTTGACAAACCCTAATTAGTGCCTTTTTAATGTATCAAATCATATGCAATTGAACATCATTTGTACACTGTGGTTGTGTATTTTACAGTGGTGGTAACTTTTAGCTGTTTGTGGCTTCGCTGTTGAGGAATTGGCCTTGTGTGCACTGCAGCTGAGGCACCACAGATTGCATGCACAAATCTCAATCAGGGCACAATCAGTTCCTGTTTGTAGACAAGGGACATGCAGAAGTTTTATTAAAGTGGTAAATTCAAGTCGAAGTTTAAGATGTGATGACTCATTTAGTTTTGCACCTGAAAATGCCCTACACGATGTTTTATTGTGGTTTGAATAGATTAGATGATTAGATACATTTTTAATGGAATAAATTAAGGACAATTCTGTAAAAGTTAAGTAGTGTTGTCACAATATTAATTTCAAAATTGAAAATAATTAAAAGCACACTTTATTAAATCATAGTATTTTCTTTTATATTTCCATGTTGTCTTGTATCTGTGTAATCCCTCAGTTGTCCAGGTAGGTTTCATAATGGTCCATGAGCATATACTAGTCATATGCTTGAACTGTATCAGAACAAGATCATTCTAAAACTATTCAGGAAAGGTTCTTTCTATCCTGTGAGTGTGGCTTTTTTTAGTATCAATACCTGCTCAAATGAGTATCTAGTTTTGATAAAAATGAGTACCAAAAGCATTACACCTTTACTTTACTATTAGATTTTTCATTAAAACCTCCGCACTCTTTCATTGTGAGACAGGATCAGTGCCTTGGCAGAGGTCTTTGCTCTATTCATGATTCTTGTTTTCATTTTTCCTCTTTGTTGCCATTTGTATAATTTATTTTTTTGTTATTATTTAAAAACCTGCCTTTTTCACCGAGCAGTTACTTAGTGCCTCTCTTTTGTTAAACAGGGTGGTGAATGAACTAAACGGGAGCGAAGATTACACATCTGCTTATTCTCACAGAAAGCATTTACAAAGTGTGAATGGGAGGATGTGATACAGAAGTCTTTAATGGTGGTTTTTAGCCTGCAGTGCTCTTTGTGAAGTCTATTGCTTAATGTTTTCAAAGCATGACACCTTCTCTTCCAAGGTCTCCACGTGCTGAGTGTGTGTGAATGTCTGGTGGCAAATAACGTATTGTACTCTGTAGAAAATAGTTCACTTTTATATCTGTAACGCAGTGTTTACAATAAGTGCTACCACAAATCAGTTGGACCAAAGTGACGTGGTTTAACCCCTCTCTATGAAAACAAGCAAGTACAAGAAAAGTTATGTTGTTACAAAATGTATGTTGTACAGTTTGTACTCTGAAAACTTTCATTATAAATTATTGATTTAAAAATATCTATAGGATACAGCAGTAAACGGATCTAGTTTAAAGCCCCAGTATGTAATTTTCTGGTGGTGGAAAGCAAACTACATGATTCTGTGGAAATAGAAAGTTCAAACCATATTCTCTGTGGATATGTTTTAAGCCATACTGTGGAATATTATAGCCAAAGGAATGATGAATGCAGTTAACAAATCATAAAAGCTGCTTTCAAATTTCCTCAACAAACAACCAAATCTCTTGTTTTATTTTGCATAAAAACTACTAACACTGTAGTTTAGATCTGTACAAACATGTTCTATGGGTGATTCTTGTATTATCTTGTCAATTAGTTAAATTTCCAATATTATACTTTATTATACTATACCTGTCATTACTATGTCAGCAAATGACAAATCATAATTCCATTGTAATCATCATATTATCAGCAAGGCAGCGGCTGAGGGTCAAGAATGAATTTTGAGCAAACCTTTAATACCTGTGTCTCATTTTGTATTCAGCGTGTGGCCCTGTGGCGAGTCCAGTCTCTCCCAGAGCCTCTTTAATTTGTCCCTTTCTTGAAGTGATTATTCAAATGGTAGCCGTGGAGATGCAGTTATCGGACTCCTGTGGTCGTTGGGCCTGTGGCAACATGAATGTACATCGAAAAACCCTTTACCCCCTCCCACCCCCCCACTAGTCATTATACTGTGGAGTTGGATAAGGCCCAACAGGTAACAGGGCAACCAGGTTTTAGCCGAAGGGCAGGACATCATTGTTCTGAAGGGATAGCAGGTGGATCGAATTTGTGAGCATAGCAAGTTGACCTGTGATTTTGGGTGTGCTATGGTAAACCTCAGTTTTTGAAGATGTACAAGATGTCCTTTTGTGCTTTTGTGCTGGTCTTAAAATATGGAAAACCAAAACTAGTTAATTTTTCAACAGTTTGTAGTCGACCAAAGTTAGTCCTCACTTCCCAAAAGCCTTCCTAGTATCCTAATTGTTCACTGCAATGAGCCTTTTTCAGAACTTACAGAGACCAGAACAGCGTTTTGCCATCACAGTAACCCTATCAACATCTAGCATGCTAATAGCACACTAAAATGTTTTATAATTAGATGCAGACAGCATAGTCAGCAATCTTAATTTAACCATACTCTCACAATCTATCTACTGGGGCATTTTTATGAAAAGAATCAAGTACAATCCCTTTAATCATTTATTGCTAGTAGAGTAAACTATTAGTCATTTTTAAAATGCCAGAAAAAAATCAATATTTGATGAGAGTTTTTTAATTGGTCAAAGTTTGTTACTGCCAGTCTAGCCTGAGATCCCCGGGTTACGTAGAATGTGAAGCACTAAGGTGTGTGAGTAATTAGTTCGTACCATTGTTGAATAAATAATTGTGGAAAGACTGATCATACATCATTTTGGAACATCATAACTAGGCTGAGTGCTATTCAAGTCCTGCCCATGCAACTCAGTAATTCCTTAAGTCTTCAGTCTAACTAAAAAGTTGTTATAATTGTTTTATATATAACAATTGAACAGACAGACACAATAAGACTGATTGATTGCTGAGAAGTTTCTGTAACAACTGTTCAAGTGTTTTGCATTACTACTATACTGTACTCCTTTTTAATAATAAACTTGAATGGACTAAATTAGCCTAAATCTGTGGAAAATTTGTAAATGGTCATATTTTTATATAGTGCTTTCCCACCTTTAAGACACTCAAAGCACTTTAAATCAAGGAACCAGTCATCCATTCACGCACACATTCAAACACCACCATGCTCATACACTGGGGGTGATGGAAGAAATGTCATGCTCAAGGACACAATAACAGCATTCATCTGTGGTGGCTGGAATCGCACCACCAACCTGTGTGTCAGTGGATCTGACCGCTCAACCAATGATGTTTATGTCAAGAGTAGGGCTGTGTAATTAATTTTCAAATGTCTAACAGTCTTTATGAATGGACCTAAAATTGGACTAAACCAGAACATTTCTCTCTCCTCTGCTCTCTATGCTCCCTCAGTGCTGCTCCACAAAAAACCTATGTAGTATGTCAAACCTTAGCCTTGGTCTTTTTTTATTATTTTCTGCTGTGCATCTTAGTGAATGCAGATGAACCTTACAGACCTATTCATCGTCTGGAAATGCCTCCCTGATTCCAATTTGAGCTGTGTTTGGCGTCACATAGTGCTAGGCCCCTCTGCCATGTTAAGGCCTCTTTATGTGCCCGATCAGAAGGGGATAATTGCACTTAAGTGAACCTCATTTAGAGCCGGCCGGAGCAATTACTGTAAGCGCACTTCCAGGCATTCTTCTGCCTTGGCTGTCATTGATTCACGGTGTCTTCCATATCAAACCGTGAATAGGATGACATTGGTGCACCATCATGGGACTGACAGATCCTTGGACGGAGTTTAATTAGTTTTTTTCCTCCCTAGAACGAGGCACTATTTTCAGAAAATAATTAAGAATGACAAATAGAAATTAATTTATTTTGAATCATTAAAGGTGCACTGTGTAATTTTTCTGGTGGATACATCACCTGCTTGTCTCTATGGAGATCTTATTACTTTGTCTAGAAAGTTCCACAGTTTAGCATTGTGTGTCTTCATGGAGATTAGCAGGAGGCACCAACAGGCCAAGTTATAGGTCAGATCTCTGGAGAGGAGACTTGCTTTAAGTAAGGGTGTATGTTTTTCAAGGCATTTTTGAACAATAAAACACCTGTAATGAAATACATGCAAAACAGACAAGTTTAATGCCCAACTGTGTAGGGCTGGGAATCATTAAGAAGTTGCCGATATGATACATGTCTCGATACAGAGGCCATGAGACAATACATATCTTGATACAGTGAGCTTTTGATTCAATATGATAAATTTCAAGTTATTTCAATGTGGTTCAATAAAAAATATGGCTAAATCATCATGGCTGTCACACTAAAAATCTTTGTTAAACCACTTCTTGTGCAAACTTAATATGAAACACACCCATTTTAATTATCAGAATAGTGAATATGTCAAATGTGTTGCATAAATGAGTTTCCTTCCTCTAAACAAGCAACAAAACTGTAGTACTATAATCAAATAATTTTGTAAAATAAAAAAAAAATACTCTTGGCAATATATTGCGATATAAACTATACCATATGTCGATATTTTTGCACACCCCTAATACTGTGGAACATTCCAAGCTAAACAACTGCTCCATAGACAAAAGCAGATTATGGACCCCCTACCAGAAAAATTCCATAGTGCACCTTTAAAAGAATGCTGTCAGTGTGGTTGATGGTGGGAAAATACATTTCTTCAGGCAAAACTCCACTGCTCCATGCACTGTTTGTCACTTTGTCTCTGCTCTTCAGATAGGGCTGGACGATATGCCAAAAATATTCATACCACAAAGTTCACTCTTCACTGTGTTACATTCACTTGGAATATAACAGGGACTGGCCAATAAGGACGACGAGTGGGCGTACAGCTGCATTAAACAAAAGCAGTGAATCATTATATGACCAAACTAGCATATTTTAAACAGGTGTATTTGAAAATAAAGTCCTTCACTCGCTTCAACCTTTTTTGTTTTTCTGTCAAGCCCCTTTATCAAACCATAATTAAAAAAGACAATCACAACCTCATTCTCTTAGGCAGGCGTCAAGGTGGTTTAAGGTGAAAAAGGAAGCATTTCCCCAGGCGAATCCCCTGGAGCCTGAAGGAGATGTTTTATCATTAATGTTATTCTGGAGCTCAAATTTAGAGTTTTCGCTCAGCTGGGTGCTTTAATCTATTTTTTGCTGTAAATTAATGAATTTTTAAAGAGGCGCTTGCTACATACGGCTAGATGCGGGGAAAGCAACAGCCACGGTTCGGTTTTCAAATCAACTTCCATAAAACCACCCCCCCTTTCTCCTTCTCTCCTCCTTCCCTCCCTCTTTCTCTATCGTTCCCTCTCTCTTGCGAATTTAGCTTTTCATTTCTTATTCAGCGGCTTCTTTCGCTTGCCCTATACCTCATGCTATACGTCGATTGTGTTGAACTTGTGTGTACACTTGAGATTTACATACATGGATTAGTAAAGAGTTCTGATGTTTAATCCATTTGGCTTGTTGCCGTACAGATATTTTCTCATATGTGCTACTAAAGTCCTAATCTATTTATTGCTTATATTAAGGAGCTCGCAAACTAATACTAAAATTAGCAGTGCATTTTGAGAAATTCTGTCAAAATTTTGACAAAGTGAAATCATTACTATATACAGTAGTACACCCTTTTTTGTATATCACACTGCAAGTTTATGCTCTTTCATTTTTAATCATCACATCCTCTTTACAAGGGTTGTACCGGTAAGATTAGTTTAGTCCCAGTACACATATGTAAAAGCAGCTCAAAGTGAGACCACTGTGTGCTGTAATTTTAAGCGTCCTATATTACGCAAAATTGACTCTTGTGAGCATTAAGCTTCAAAAACGTACCTGGAGTTGTGTTTTTTAGGGACATAACAATAACCGAAATATTGTGATATCGTCAAAGTTCTCACAATAATATCATGGACCATCACAATATATCGAGTTACAAGTCTCTTTGCTTAAATGAAGAGTTATGGTGCAGCAATAGCTAAAAAAAAAAGACAGAGGGAACTACATAGACCACGATCCTTTGCTCCATTTCAGTGTAGACTACAAGAAGAAATAACAGTTCTAAGCACTTTTAAATCTTAGTTCTTTGGAAGAGGAAAAAGGAGCATATTAACAGTTTTGTTTTCCTCCACAAAATATTGCAATAAATATTGTACAGCTAGATGCATATCATGAAAATATCGTACAGAGAGCTTTGGATATTGTTATGTCCCTAATCGTGAGGCTCCCCACCATATCGTAAGCTTTCACACGATATCGCAACAAATATCGTACCATGAGGTTCATACCGTGAGGATATCTTATCGTGAGACTTGGATATCATTACACCTGTAGAGTTTTTTTCATTGACACATTGACTAATCTTTTATTATTAATCGATCTATGTCTCCAAAATGCTCTTTTTCAAGTTAACAGCTACTTTTTACCTTTTTGTTCAGTAGAGATTGGAAATTCCTGGACTGAAATAATCCAAATGGCTGTAGTGAAGGTGTATGGAGTTCAAAAAGACAGCGGAGCACTTCCTGTATTACCACATGACATCACAAGTGGAGTGTTTTTTGTTTGAAAGAAGAACTGCAGGGTTTGTGTGTTAAACATGTGAATGAAACAAACCACAACTCTGTGTGAGTATGTTTGTGATGAGGAAATGATATTATAACATAGATCAGAACATAGTGTAACACCGGCCCTTTTAAAGCATTTTTATCGCCCGTGAATCAGAAAGTACTGCTGGTGTGCTGTTAGCATGCTAGTTGCTGTTATCTTGCAGAAAAACATGCTTACAAACTCATCATGGTGAATCATTAGGATGCTAAGAATGAGTTAGGAAGGTGAGAAATAAGTTTGTATGGCTGCAAACTATTTAAAATGCATCTAGTTTGGTTTTTCATGTTTTTTTAAAGACTGGTATAGCGTCTCGAAACTGCTTCAAAAACGACAATCGCAATATTATCCATTTTTTAACGTCTTCCCACTTCTTCTCTCATTCTGACTAATATAGGTCCCTCTGTGTCTCTACAGGGAAACTGCTGTGTACCTAAAACTCCAGAGTTCAGAAAGTGAAGGGGAAAAATGTGCGAGGCGGGGGGTAGGTTCCTCTGACTCATACCATCCTCTTGCGGTAGCATAAAGGCCAATAAATCGTCAGAGCAGCCTGTTGAAAGTTGACTTGATCGCACGCCTGAATATTTTCATTTGTGAAAAAATAATAGTGCGGTTGCATGTGATATATGTGGTGTTTTCAAGCCATAACTTTGCCGTAGTAAATTGTAATGAGAGACTTCACTTTAAGCACTTAATGTGTTGCTTAGTGAGGAGCAGCCATAGAAATAAAGTCAAAATATGGAGCGTGATTTCACTTGTGCTAATGAGAGCTACAGTTTGTATTGCTGCTTTGGAAGTTAGAGTCAACTAAAGATATTGCAGGCTTTGACCATTTTTAACTGTTTTCCTGGATCCATGCTTGAGGAAAGACATCTGAGGCATTTTTTCTCTAAATTGTGCTTTTGATACTAAACCAAGGTTCCGATACCACAGTGAGGATAAAACAATATTTTCCTGGACAACAGAATGCAATTGAACTATTCAGGAAATATCCAATTTTGTCCAGTGTATGTGATTTGTTTATTTTTCATCTTTTATCTTTTTATACTAGCTTTACTATTGTATTGTAGCCTGTTATTTTTTTCTACAATCATTGGTAAAGTTCAACTCGGAATAAGTAGAAGTTGTATTAAAATTTATTGAATTATGTATGATTTGCATGTCCCGAGCCTGCTTCTGCCATTATATGTCATATCAGAACTAACACTGGATTTTTGATGTGACAATGACATGATATTTGTTGCTTCTATGTTGGTGTCTCATTTGTGCAAACCAAGACAGACTAACAAATTGGTCTACAAGTTGCAAACTTTTATGCAAATTAATGAAGTTTAAAGTTTATAGGCTTGCAAATCAGGCTCTTTTATTGCTAACCTACGGCTTGCAGCTATTTTTAACAACACTTAAATCACACTCGATGAGCTCCCTAACATTAAAACTGCCTAGACACTTACAATGACAAGTTACATATCAATATGACAATAGGCAGGTGAGATTACTCAGAAAAAATCTAAACTGAAAAAGTACACTAAACGTTTTCTATTTTATCTTTTTTTTTTTTTTTTTTTAGCCTCTTAAAATATATTTTTTGTTACCTGACAATGAGACTAAATCATTTAATTTAATCTAATATTTCATAGAGGGCTTAATATTTCTTATAGTGTAATGCCTCAGGAGTCCAGGAGTGGTTCAGTGTAGAGGAGGTTTCAACTGTCAACGGTCATCTGGACACTGTTTTTTGCAACAACAGTGTTCAGATGAGCGCCAAATGAAACTTTACTCTTTACTCTACTCTTATATTATAACCACAAAATTAACAACTTCTTCATAATGGATTAAATGGATGATGCCTAGTTATGCCATTATCCATTTTGAATAGATCCTTTATCACTACTTCTCTTTATTGTCACTCACATATTGTCACGTTAAATCATTACAGCTATTAATGTCTAGACTTGTCACGATAACAGATTTTGAAATTTGATATATTGCTGAGGTAAATAAGATGATAAATGATAATATTGAAACTAATTTATGCCACAAAAGCAATTCTAAATGTACAATATTATTTAAAAAATCATGAGCTGCAATAAATAAATGGAACACTTTCGTACTTTGTTTGCATCTGTAATGAATTTGAAGTTATTAATTCAACCCTTTATGGCTTAAATCTTATCATAGCCCAAAATAAAAAAAAACAAAAACGTTCCATTAGTGCAAAGAAAATGTACACACAAAATAAATAGTCACCCGCAAAAAAAATACTGTCCCAGCTTTCATATATTGAACAGTAAGGCAATATTGTAATGATCATAACAGACCTATTACCAGCCCATTGATTTTTACTTGCCATCATAACCCTGAGACATTTGACCAGCCCTGCACTGGCCAACAGGACCTTTGCCTTTTAGCTTCTCCTTTTGTTGGCGTCTGCAGACAGTGGCGGTGTGGGCTGCTCCAGAAATAGCAGCGCTCACGTAGAATTTGTCGGCTGTGTGTGATGTGGTGCGTGAGGCTCATGATCCGCTCGGGCCAAAGCCAACTTCTGCAGATGTGGTTTGGGTTGGAGCAGTGGGCTTTGATGGATCTCTTCAACTCTGATTCTTTTTTTTTTCACTCTTTCTACAAACCTCTCATCTGCTCCTCGCTGTCCTTTTGCAGATTCAGCACAAACATAGATCCCACTGACTAATTTGTCTGTTGTCAAGCCTGAAGAAAGGCTTTTGCAAGTAATTTGGGGAGTCTATACTCGTATATCTTATAGTAAGTCAATTATGGTGTAATGTCTTTAACTGGTGTTTCCCATGCAAGTTTTGTTTCTACCAAATGTTAACTGTTAATCTATTGCTGAAAAGGGGTGTAACAATATGGAAGACTCACGATATGATATCATCACGGTATGAACCTCACAAGTACAATATTTATTTCTATATTGTGGGAAAGCTCAAGATATGGTGGGCTTAAGCTATTACGATATTATACATAATAACAAGACTGACATTATAAAATGCTTTGACCATTGTCATTTGGTATAACATTTATTGTCATATTCCTATCAATGCCATTTTGAACAGCTTTGAAGTTGAAGTACAAAATCCAAGTAACAGCTAAACAATTGTAATAAAACTGTAGTCTGGCGCCTTGCAGAGTAAGTCTGACAGAAGTTGACCACATCAGCGCACACGTTTTTTTCAGTGCTTATGCAAATTAGCCATGTGACTTTAAGTTTTGTTTGTTTTACGGAAATGCACAAAGCTGCTTTAAACACATTATTACTCAATGTATATTCCAGTCCTCCTCATAGGAAATAAAAAACAAACTTAAATGCAATGGCATTTTATATTTCAGTTCCAATTTAGCCACAAACCTTTTAAACCCAACGCCGTCCACCACGGAAAATGGATGCAAATCACTCGCTATATATTCTGTGATGTATTTCGTTATTTCTTGAGTGCTGTTGTGAGGCAGTGATGTTGTAAATGCTTCACGTATAGTTTTTTTGTCTTGACTTGATTTTCTGAAGGTGTACCGCATAGTGCATTGGCAGTCTTTGCATACTATCTGTTGTTTGTCTGTCACCTTTTCTCCTTTCTCATTTCGTGTCACAACAAACCCAAAATGCTTTTAGACCTCAGACTTAAAAGCAGCTGGTACGTTCACAACAGGCGCACTGGCTGATGACGCGGCCTCAAAGGATTATGGTCCATGTAGTTAACTGTGCTTTGCGCCACCGGAGCGGACAGAAAATTCTTATTTTTGCCTAAAGACACACAGTTTAACACCGTGATGAGACCACAACGTTATTTATGGTAATTTTACTACGACAATATCATTATATCGCCAATATGGTTACACCCCTATTGCTGAGTATTTATAGAATATTTATAGTTTTGTTTTGTTTTTTTATCTCTTTTTTCAAAACTTGTGTCTGCTTCAGTGTTTAATAGTGAATGCAGGAACTCAGTGGTTAGAGCCTCTGCCAACAAACTCGAAGGTTTAGCTCCAACCTGGACTATTTATCAATGTGGTATAAAGTGAGGTCCCCAAATGGAACTTTGTCCTCTGCATTTGACTCACCTGTCAGTGCTACCAGGACAACTTCCAGATCTTGAGCTGACAGGGTTGGTTAGGACCAGTGTTGGGAGTAACGCATTATAAAAGTAATGTATTACAGTTGATTTTTGCTGTAACGCAGTAATGTAAGGCATTACAGGGGAAACATTTTTTATATTTTACTTGGTACAAATGTGAGGAACGTGCGTTACAATGCTTTTTTAACCTGGATTGAAGTGGTGGGTTTTTCTTCATAGAAATTCGCTAAAATCAGCAGCGGGCGAAAGGACCGACCCAGAACTCTACGCTGTTTAGATCTGGTTTAGACCTGGGTCACTTCTGGTTTAGACCTGGTTTACAGTCGTCCCTCGCTCTAACGCGGTTCACTTTTCACGGTCTCGCTGTTTCAGTACAGAATGTGTTCAGCTGCCAAATTTAAATACATGTTCAATCTGTATCAGTGTGATTCTGAAGTGCTGTATTTCTGCAAGTTTTCTCTCCGACAAAATCCACAACGTCGACGAAACGTTCTGCACTGACAAAGGCTCCTGCACTCGCACCCAAAAGACAGAGGACGATGCAAACCATCGCACAAAAAGTTGGACTTCTGGACACGTTGAAGGAAGGTAGAAGTTACGCGCTGTAACAGAATCTTGCACCGGGTCTTGTACCCGCAAATAGTTGCTGAAATCAGGGCTGCGAGCCCGAGCGGCAGGGTGTCCATAAAGAGCGATCGGGCGACAGCCGCTCTTACCTCCATGAGGTGTGGAGCAGAGCCGCTCCTTTCTCCTGCGGTCACCTTCGAGCCCGTCCCGACAGCGAGTCCTGTTTTAGTCCTAGTTCAGTTCTGGTTTAGTCCTCCTCTTCAGTCCTGGAATCAGTCTGAGGTTAGTCCTGTTATAGTCCTGGTTTAGTCCTGGTTCAGCTCTGGTTTAGTCCTCGTTTAGACCTGGTTTAGTCCTGGTTCAGTCCATATACAACTCAAAAGTTCAGCTTTTTTGCAGTTATTTTGGTGAGAGTAACTTAAAGTAATGCAATAGTAATGTAATGCCTTACATTTTAAATACAGTAATATTGTAATGTAACGAATTACTTTGAAATGACAGTAATAAGTAATAAATAACACATTACAGTTTTAAAGTAACTTGCCCAACAGTGGTCAGGACTACCTTATCTGGCAGTGATTAGTGGTGGTCAGAGGGGCTATTGGTGCAGATTGAATCATAAGTCTACCACCAGGGTTAATCATTTTATCTATATCATATATTTCCTCAACACAATATTATTAGTCCAGTTGACCAAATAATATTGTTTTGAGTATTTTAAAAGCTGCATAAGTAAAAACTTAATTTGGCATAGTATTTAAATGCAACATTATAAATTCTCTTTTCTACAACTTCGACTCACAAACACAGCTCCTGTCCAAACGCCTTAATCAAGCTACACCATGTTGTGAAGGGGGATGTTGAAACTTTAGAAAACTTAAAGTGGAGACCTTTCTTTCACTTTACGGACTGAAGAACTCCTATCATATTCAAAACCAGCTCCTCATGGCCCATTATGTGTGCATACGTTTTTGGACAGACTTGAATGTTGTGCCTGCTGCTACACTGTGCCATTCTCGCCACGGCTCTTCACAAACAACAAGTCTGCAGAGAATTCCCAAGAATGCTTCTCGTTACCCAGATGAGTCACACTTCCTCTGGCCCACATGCCTGTCCCTCCCTCCGGCTGCATGAATGAGAGGAGGGACAGGCCAGCGGGGCGGGGCTTTGGCCTTAAGGGGGCGCTGTCTCTGACACTTTTTTTTACAAGACTTACAAGAGTATAGTAAAAAAAAAAGATTTAGTGTGTCACCCAGCTGTGAGATGCATGACTGGCTAAAAAAATTGAATATAACTAAATTTGTTGATGTTTTATTTGCTTATTTAGACTAAATTAACAATATAAATAATGAATAATGAAGGCGCTATAACAGATTTTTACTTAAAAACGTGAAAAACAGAACTAGTTTGCTTTTCAAACTGTTTGCAATGGTCCAAAGTTATTCCTCAGTTTCCCAATGGAGTCCTAGCATCCTAATTATTCGCTGCGATGAGTAGGTGCGTTTCCAAACATTCAGAGGCCGGATCGGAGTTTGCTGTCACGGTAATGCTAACAACAAGTAGCATGCTGACTGCACACCAAAAGCCCTAAAAGTAGTTTGGATATTGTTAACAAATTACATTTTCACTACATTTCTGCATTATATTTTTGCTTGGTTAAGCTTCATATTAAACCACATACATTTTTAATTACATTACTAATTAGGGCTGGGTATCATTCAGAAGTTGCCGATACAATACATACCTTGATACAGAGGCCATGATACGATACATAACTCGATACAGTGAGCTTACGATTCGATATGATTCAATATGATATATTCCAAATCAATTCGATATGATGTAATAAAAAATAAAGGCTAAATCATGGCTGTGATACCAAAAGTCTTTGTTAAACCACTTCTTGTGTGAAGTTCATATGAAACACAAACATTTCAATCATCAGAACAGTGAAAATGTCAAATGTGTTGCATAAACGAGTTTCCCTCCACTAAACAAGCAACAAAACTGTAGTGCTGTAATAAAATTATTTCATAAAATATACCAAAAAATACTACATCTATACAGCAGCCGACTATATAGACATTGTATAATCATGTTAAACAATGCAATATATGGATATTTCAATATTTTTGCCCTCCCTTTTTACTATATTGTCTCCAAATTGAAAGGTGTGGTGTAACTGAAACAAATACTTCACCACCACCTTTTCGAAAATGAATAGCTGGGGCATTTCCCACTGAACTATAGGATTGAATTTAATGCAACTGGGCAGATGCATAACCAGTAAAGTGTAGACTCAGCATTAGTTACAGTATGCTGCCAACATTGGATCGTGCGCTTCAGTTTGCCAATAAATTTTATCTTTCCTTAGAATAAAATGATTTTGATTGCTCTGTGAAGTGTTTTTTTCCCTTTTGCTAAATGATTTTGAAAATTCACCTCGACTGACACTGGTTGAACAGGTTGGAAACAAAATACAGTTGCAATTTGAGAGTGACAGAGGAAGATGGGAGGAAAATGAATGAATGAGCTGCTCACTGTTATAAGACGTGAGATCTGTGTAACCTCAGGTGCTGTTGGGCTTGTTAACACGTTTTATTAGAGAAACGGTTGTGGGAGAATTGGATTATCCTGATGAATAGGACTGACTTTATCATTAGGCAACATCTCTCTCCGCTTTCTCTCTCTACCCCTCTCTCTTTCTTAATCTACTTTCTCTCACCCTTTCTCTTCATCCTTGTCCCTCTCTCTTTCTCTCCTCTTTCTCCCTCCTCCCCCTCCTTCTCCCCTCTCTCCCTCCTTTTTCTATCTCTCACCCAGTCTCTCTCACCCTTTTCCTCCATCCCTTCCCTCTCTCTTTCTCCCCTATCTTTTTCAATCCTCCCCCTTCTCTTTTCTCTCCTCCACTCTCTTTCTCACTCTCTCTCTCTCCCTCCACCCCTCCTTACTTCCCCCTCTCCCTTCATA
Source organism: Boleophthalmus pectinirostris (assembly GCF_026225935.1). Lineage (NCBI taxonomy): Eukaryota > Metazoa > Chordata > Actinopteri > Gobiiformes > Gobiidae > Boleophthalmus > Boleophthalmus pectinirostris. The sequence goes on from NW_026571299.1 coordinate 32,092,246, forward strand.
CCTGCTCATCTTGGTCCCGAGCCAGAATCCATGACTCACGGGAGACTCTCTGACCTACTTTTCACGTCTTCTAGGAGTGCCAGCCCAGTTTTATTATTTGTCAAACAATACCGTGAATCGAAATCTGTCAATTAAAATGTGCTTAAAAGTGCGAGGAGGCTTTCTTCTTGTATTTCAGGGGCAACTATTAAAACTCTTAATAGAGTTGTAAAAAGTAACACCTTTGGACAGTATCAAGTTTAAAGTCTAAACTTTTGAAATAGAAAAATGATGGCCTGTAGCCTAACCAAAGTTTTGGCTGGCTCAATAATGGGATACTCTCATTGGCTGTTGAGGTGTAAAGGCTTATTCATTACCAATAAAGTTTAAGTTTTGCTTGCATTTGTTTGTTATTTCAAGATAACTTTTTACTGAACTGTTACTGAAACTTAAAGAAATAGCACTCTGTGAAAATATATAGTTTGGATCTTGTTTGTTTTCAGAATTTGAAAATCAAGTCTGCCACTGTGAGATAAGTTTGGGAGCAATGCTTTGATGGCAGTAGTTGCAATAGTTGGTCTCTAAGATTACTGTTTTAAAGCTACCATTTGTGTTTAATTGGTTGACCTTGCCCTGTTTCTCAGTATTCTCACACTTCACCACTAGATGCTATCTATGTTACTTCTGTCTGATGGTGTGCCAGCTTTGGTCTGGCAGAAGTCCAGAGAGCACAGGTGAGTCTGAAGCAAGGCCAGGTGAGGGAGAATAAATTTAAGAATGATAGCTTTAAAGGTGCACAACTTTTCTGATGGAAGATACAGCAGCTGTTTGCCAATGATATGATATTCCTTTGTGTGGAATTTTCCACAGTATGGCATTAAACATATCTATCTAACAATTATTCCATTACAATTTTGTTTGTAGTTTTACTCAGAAATGAAAAACATGAATTCTTATGAACGAGTTCACTTCACCACAAATAGTCTTGGCCTCCTGTTGCCACTGTCTAGATAGAGAGATTTATGTTTAAGTTTATTGCTATACTGTGGAATTTTCTGAAGCAGTTACATCTCCATGGAGACAAGCAGGTCAAATACCTTCCAATAGAAATACAACTTCTGATGTTTTTTTTAATGTTATTTTTCAACATAACCAACAAAAGTTTTAAGTCAGCATGTCCGCCCCCTCAGTTGAATCTCTTATTATCTCATTATTTTCCATCTTATTAGTGAACTTAAGGGCCACTATCATCAGCTATCATTAAACATAACTCACTTAAGCACTGCCATAATCCTATACTATGTTCCTACTCTTCCACCCACATTCCCGCTTTATCCAGGTAGGGTGCGATTAGCTGCTCTGTGTCGACAAAGCATTACACCATGAATCAGTGAAAGTCGCCCCGAGGCCTGGTCCCTGTGTTTTGGTAATGACGCTGTGTTGACGCAACAGTGGATCCGCGTTTGCACAGTTGTACTTTAATATCATAAGGATTAGGGCTGAGTTATAAAAAGTTTGAGGACACAAGCTGTCTCTAATGCCTGGTTTGGAGATGGCTAAAAAACAGCCAGCGAGGACAAAGGGTGTGGGATACTTTTGGTGGAAATGAATGTTTATTGAATTTTTTCAGTTTTTTGATTGGTAAATGAAAGGATTGAGCAGAGTACTGTCCTATGTTGTTACCTGAACCAGGAAGTGTGCTGTTAGCTTGCTAGTAATTGATGGTAATAGGTCTGGTCTCTGAAAGTCGTAAAACACGCAATAACTGATCGTGATGAAAATAGTTCTGTTTTTAAATTTAGTTAGTGAAACTTAAGTACATCGCCATTATTAAATTGAGATAGATTAGCCTCAGTTGTCTTACTACGTGCTGTAACATTTCAGGTATAAGATGCAAGCGTTTGAACACACAACTCTTTCTCTTATTCTTGTTGCCTTATATTTGAACTAAAAACGCATAGAATTATGGAAAGCCGTGTGATCTCTGCCAGGTTTTGATTCAGAAAAGGTGTCTATTTGCTGTAATGCGCTGTAGTTCAACGACTCTGCCTGCTTTAATGGTTAATTGCGTCTTTTTGGTGGCGTTTTCTTTCATTGCCACGAGCTTCACAAGTTCAATAGCATGTCTTTTTCCTGCTCTTTTTTTTCCCCTCCTCCTTCTCCCTACAAGACTGTGAAGCTTTGATATGTCAGTTTTGTTTTAGTCTGCCGCCTCCGTCTTGACACGATTGGCCCAGACCTCACAGAGACCCCCCCGGCTGCTCGCCTCGGGGTGCGTGTCACTCGTTTATCCAACTTCCTCGACTTCCACCACCAAACTCCCTCCTCTTATTAAGATTCACAAGGCAAGTGTGAAAAGGCTTAGTACCAGGGGGTCGGGCCTGTACCGGCGGGGGGTACGGCACTGACTCTAATGACTTAATGTGCACTGTACTGATACATGGACACATTCCAACAAAGAGGAAAACTAGTACAGCTATTAACAATTTGTTTTTCATTGGGTTTGAGTAAAGTATTTAATCACAAAAGTGCCTATCAAATTAGAAGTGTATTTTTAAAGGTGCATTGTGTAGTGGAGGGTTTGTCAGATGTTTTTTTCTCTATGGAGATGTTATTTACCAAATGTTGTTACCAAATCAGACCAAGCTGCAGGTCAGATCTGCGGAGAGGCAGCCCTGCACACATGCCTGTTTTTGTAGGTATTTTTGAGCTATAAAGCCACCTGTAATTGAATAAATGTAAGGTAGAGCTGTTTAATGCCATACTGTGGAACATTCCAAGCAGAGCAATGACATATCCAGATAAACAAGCAGGTGACAGACCCCAAACCAAAAGTTACTATACCCGATTTTCAAACCAGAAAAGAAGCAAGTTGGTATTTATCTAAATTGCTAGCGTTCACTTGCCTACATTTTTCCACTTCTTTAGAACTGCTTTTTTCAGGGCGATGAAGCAAAGCTGGGGTTGACGCGCAATTTCTTCTAGTGACTCAACTGATGGAACTGTGGTAACTTAAGCTGTACCAACCTCTACTAACACAAGCCACATTCATGCATGGGTAAAGTGAGTAAAGTGTCTTGCTCAAGAACACTGTAATAGACTCATCGGGAATCGAACTCTGACCCATTTAGAACTGGTGCATGCGTTTGCATAAGGTTTGATTTCATTTGATCGGTCACTCATTTGTAAAGGTTAGCTTGGTGATTTCACATTCAAGCTTATGTGACAGTTTATGAAGTAAATGCTGAAAATTTGTCTCAGAAAGCATTTCCTTTTAACCAACACAGAAATGCGATGCAATTTCACGATCCGAGATTAAATCCTTAGTTTAACAGACCAGTAAATTGTACAGTTTTTCTTTTCGTTATGATTTAAATGTTGGCTGTTCACTCCATCCTTGTGGGGGGTGAGGTAAAGCATTTGGAGGCGATACATCTTCTCTGCATGCGCCCACAGCTCCAACTGATACTGTCTTTTTGTACAAGTCCAGTTAAAGAAGGTCTTAACTGACGCTCGGACAAAGATGCTCTTAATTGGAGAATAACAAATTATGAAGCCTTTGGTAACGCTGATTGCTGCCTGGGTTTATTCCTGATAATCCTCATTTAGTCGTCAGAAATGATTGCCTATTCCAGCGTTTTATCTTGTCTCCTCTTGAAAGAATCTTGTCACGTTTTAAAAAGGGCCCAGTGGTGGTTTCGTCGACCACCGCAATGCCATTCAATTTTTTCATTTTGTTTTATCGCAGTTTGGCTTTCACAAAAAAAAAAAAAAATTCAATACTTATTTTTATTTTTTTTACACTAATGGCACACCTACATTACTCCCTGTACAGTTGAGAGGAATTTAATGTGCTTTTCTTTAATAAATTGAAGCTTCCTGGAAAGTTTCTTGGAGTGTTTGGTGCCAGTGAACGTTCAGAGCGGGTTGGTTACATAGAACAGAAACCTGAACTAATGCTCTAATATTTTAACTAGAGATGTAGAAAATTAATCCATCGTGTGTGTATCATTTCACAATCTTTATTCTTTATCAAACATTGCTTCATAATTAATCATATTCCTAGTAATCCTGATATCTCACAGGAATTTCCTACAAGTGTACTTTGAAACTTATCTAGTGGAAGGTGCGGTTGTCTCCATAGAGATGCTACTGCTTTGCCCGGAATGTTCCATAGTAGGCTTTGTAGTAAACATTGTTCGTGGTTATGTAATTACAGGTGTTTTTGTTGCTTTCTTGCAGCGAGCAAGATCGTATCTTCTCACATCTGACGTGTAACTTGGCCTGGTGATGTCACATACTTGTTTCCATATAGTTGGATAACATTGATGCCTCACAAAAAGCAATAACATATCCTCAGAAAGAAGCAAGTTGGTGTAAAAGTTATGGTGCATATTAATGATAACTGTTTACATTTTCTTTGCATCCCACTTGAAATTTAGTAGTGCGTATTTATTTTTTCATATCAACAGATTGCCGTCTTCCGCTTTCTACAGAATGTCAAGTCACAGGCCAAAATGTATAAGACCAAACCTAATTGTCCCTGCAGCCAGTGTCTCTCCTCAGCTCCGCACATGTAAACGAACGGGGTCAGTGAGGGCAGACGATTCCACAGTGAACTCTCACACTGACAATCAGAGCCTCTTTGTGTTCCACCAAAAATCCAAACAATTTAATATTGCGTCATTTTGATCCGAAATTCAAGACTTAAAATCCGCTCCACCAATTTGTGCTGGTTCGTTCTCAATAGTTCAGATTTGCTTTAGAAGTTTGTATAGCAGCATCAACAAAACAAACCCCAACTAATAGAAACTGATGCTTGTGATTCTTAGACAAACTTTATTGATCCACAAGGGAAATTATTTGGACACAGTAGCTCACACATTATACATACAATACAATATAATAACAAAAAGCAAAAATTTTATTGGTTAAATAAATTCAAAATAAATAGCAAAAATGACAAATGGGTCAAATAAGGCATAGTTATATAAATGGATATGATTCTTGTGTATTATTAGCACCATGGATATAATGGTATGTTTTCATTTTTATATATGGGTGTATTCTAGTTTCAGGTATTAATACACATGCTTCCTTGGTGTGTCATTGTAGTTGCACATTAATCAGGAAATGATAAATGTAACAAACGCAGCACCTTCAGTCTGGAACAATGCAACTGTAGCAAAACCCAGTGGTTATATTTATCTGAGCTTTTCTAAATGACCTCATTTCAACAGGAAAGATGTTGGCAGTTTAGTTTATGGTAAGGACCACTTTTTGCATAGTTGTAGAAATTAGGAAATACTATTACATGTTTCATATTACATCTAATATGAAACATGCAATATTTTTGTTTTATTCATATTGCTTTTAAAATAGATATATTTTTCATGCAGTTTTTTTTCTCTAGCTGTTGTGTCCAGGTAGTTTCCCTCATCAATGAAGTTTGTATAATTCTACAATTTTATGTAGAATTTGATTACAGCAATCCAGTACATGTTCAGTAACAATGTTTAATCTTGCTTTCGGCCATACGATCCATTTTCTTCTTTTTTATTTCCCCAATAGGTCATCTTTCCCAAAACAGAAGAATTACCCAAACTTTCAAACCAGTATTGGCCAAGTTCTGCTTTTAAATGGTCTTATTTTTGTCGGTGAGCCTTGATATGACTCACCGCTGACTATTAAGACCAAGCAGGACTTTCCCAGTATTTCTTAACTCGGATGACTTTATCAAACATTAAGAACACTCAGAGAATCAGTTGTAACATTTGACCTTGAATTTCAACAATTTTGGAGAGTTATTGTGTCTGTAACACACTGGTCATGCGACAAAGCCCATAGGACAGTGCATCATTGTGCTTTTTAAAAAAACATTTTTTACCTTTTCCCATTTATCTGAATTCCAAAATTTTAAATTGATTGCAGTCCTCCAGAAATGGGCATGTAAATGTTTTTAACTCAAATTAGTATATTGTAGCAAGAAATTGTGACAGTGGCAGATTCCTTTTGCATGCAGTAAGATTAAGATTTTTTTTCATCCCCTCCTAGTATTTTGTGTTCATATTCTCATTATTGCATTTTTGCATATACATATGTTGGTACTATTCTGTATGCCTACATGTTTTTTCCCATTATTTTAACAAAAGTGAAAAGTGAACCCATGAGCTTTTTCTAACTGGACACTGGACACTTTCTGGACACTTGGACAGTCCAGTGTATGTGCTGCTTCTCACTGGCCGTGACTCACGTTGTAGGGCACATGACGCACCACTTTCACTCTGACTCATCTGGACAAAGCACCTCGACCCACAGCCAGTACCAAACATGGCCGCCATCATCTCTGTGGTCTGGCCTATCCTCCTGTTTTCTCTCCGCTGCAGTTAGGATTGGTGCAAGTCCAATTTAAGTGATATGAGTCAGGCCGAGAGCCGAGTTACTGTGATTCTTGACCAATAAATCCAAGGTCAGATGAGACTTGACCTGGTCGAGAAATTGAAGTCATTTTTTGTGTGGGTGTTTTCGAAGTAAAGGAGACTGGATTCCAACTTAACTTTTCCTAAATAATTTACTAAAACAATTGCCACATTCTAATGCAAAAGATATGTTTTGAGAGGTTAATAGCTGGCATCACAGTAAGGTTGAGGAGACTTATTTAGATTATGTCTGTTGCAAGTACAGGTGTAGCCACTACACTCTGACTAATACAGGAAATCTTTGAGCTGCTGGTTTGTGCTGGTTTCTCTGCTCATGCATCAGTTAAAGTAATATGTGAGAACCGTGCATGCTGGGTAAAAAAACTGCAACACTCAGAAGCCTGATTTTATGCATTGCCGCCCATTACACCATCTGAGCAAGGGGAAGACTTTGTTACAGTGCTTAATATAACAAATGTAAAATTATTTTCATTTACATCCTTTACCTGCAAAAAGTGAAACTATTGATTTTGAGTTTAATGCAATTTAATGGCAATTACGATGTCAACAACAGTCGGCAGGGTTTAAAATTCCAACCCATTACAATTTCTCAAACTCTCCATATTAAATCCACATAGCAACAGATTTCAACATTTAGCCTTATTATGGTGCATTATTATTTGCAATGATGAGAAACTGATGAGCTAACATAGATTGACAATGACATTAATTTGAAAAATGCTCGCCCATCTCGGCTCGACGGGTGTCACAGAAAATGGAGATGAATGACACAGTGGAGGAGCGCTGATTGGAGCAGGTATACGAGGAAGCGCTATGCTAGGTTGACTTTTATTCTTATTTATTCGCCTCCTCGTATAGATCTATATTTAAATAGATACAGCATGCATTCTCTTCCAGGGGAGGATCTTTTGTGGCTGCCGTAGTTCTCTGCTTGTTTGCGAGGCTTCTGTCTGGACGTTTCATGTGCTCTCTTGCGCTCCTACACAGACATGCAAATCCACTGTAATGACTGCGTGTGCTGGAGATGGGGTTAGGGAGGGGGTGATGGAGGGAGGAAGAGGAGAGGAAGAGGGAGGAGGGAGGGGGAGGATACCAGGAATTTAAAGTGGAAAAGGTGAGACGCTGCAGCAGATAGAGCACTGTGCAAGACTTTACCAGCTTTGGTAGAAGAGGGTTGTGTTACAAGTGTAGGAGATGCAAGTTTTTTCTATCAAGTTGTTCTTTAGCGTGCAAAGTACAGACAGGAAGTATCTTTTTAATTTTCCTCATTACAACCACAAGACCAAATTGCGCTGCTTTACATCTGCTTTATAGTTGCAGATAATATTGTGTCTGCATTTGACCCATTCTTCTGTGCAGCTGGAGCAAAATGTCAGGAGCAGCAGTAGGGACCCATCTCCAATTCTTAAGCCAGGTTTGTTCGGGACTACCTTAGCTGAAAGTGTGACCTATTTTGGCAGAAAGCTCAAAATGCTGTGTACCATTTTTAGCTTGTTATACTCCTTTGCTTTTAAAATTGGAGTAGATTTTTTGTCCCTATATAGTGATTATTGTAAAAACAGCACTTTGTGTCAAAATCAGACTGCGGCATGCTTTCTTTACCGAAAAAGATGTTCTAAAGATGTGTACCTAACTATGTGATTTGTTAGTCTTTCACAATTTCAAAGTCAGGTACACCCTAGCTATTTTGGTCTGTTAATAACCTGTATTTAAACTCCAATATAAAAGACATCATCATCTTTTTGTCTTGGTCTAGTGATTTACATTGGATTAATATATTCGTTTTATAATCCAGTTTAATTCCATCTTTGAGCTTTATGTAGCTGGTGTTAAAGATGCAATGACAAAGTTAAAGGTCTGTTGTGATGTGAAGTGGCTGTTAACCCCTGATCGATCAGCACAGCTCATCAGGACTCCTCAGTGCTTTACATTATTGAGCAGTGACAGGGCCCAAGCATCCCTCCATTGACCGCAGACCTAATTCTTTATGAGTGAATAAAATCACATTTGCAAAGCTATTGGAAACTTTACTGCAGAGAAATGGACTTTGCGACACACTTGATGGAGTACAGCTCTGATGCAGGGGTTTTCAGAATGCAAACCAAATATAAACTATAAAAAAACGTAGATGGCAAAATATCTAGAACAGTGTGTCCCACAGACTTTGACTAAGGAAGCTGTTGCTTGATTCATTTGTTCTTTCGTAATTGGTGATTTTGGAGTAAAAATGTCACATTTTCTTTTGTTTTTGTGCAAAAAGACTGAATAAATAATCCAAACCAGTCAAATCAAATAGAAAATATTGCTTATATAATGGTCCATGGAGATGATGCTGAGCAGGACACTTCACCAACCTTGCCTGAGTGAATGGTTGGTGGATGAAGACACTGAAAGTACAGAATGTTAGCCACATCTGTTCATCTTAAAAAAAAAAAAGGTGTTTAATGAATAATGCATACACACGGTAATTGTAAAGGGACTTGTGAGAACTGTAAAGGACCACAGCCTTTTTATTAGTATTACTTGAACAATACAGACACTTGAATGAAATGGAATTGAGGTGCATTGCAGGTATGTGGGTGGAGTACATTCTATCTAAATTAGATCCTGACCCATATGTTTTTACCTGTTTAGTATCCAGAGAAACCTATTTCTGATAAGCTCTGCAGATATTTGTGGACCGATTTGTGGGACTGATTTTGATTTATTTTACACAAATTGTTATTTAAATTAACTTAAAACTCACCCAGATCCCTTTTTACCACAAACATTTAAGAGAGCAATGTAGTCACATTTTGTGCAATTGTCTCTTTGCATGAAAGTGTTTTAAAATAAAGCTTTATGTGTACTCTGTAAACTGTCGTCTGCGTAGGTTGATGGCCACGTTGCCTCTGCAGCTGCCCTGCACCAGATTGAGAGAGGAGCCACTCTAAGACCCTCTGTTAAAAGCGCTCTTGGAGCAGGCTTTTAATGTGAATCAGAATTCTCCTGTCATGTTCACGTCAGCCCAGGTGCACCACTTTCAGAGCGACAGCTCTTTTACGTCGACCTCACTAGTGACTAGAGTGAAAATTACCTTAGTCCCTACATTCCCTCCTGTTGTGATGTTATTGCATGTTGCAATATTCCATATAGTGGTCTACAGACCTGCCCTTTCTCCAGCTGACAGTGTAGTTGTGTATTGACTTGAGATCAGTGTGGCTGCTGCTCTGTGAATAGCTCATTTACCGCTGTTTAAACCACTGTGGACTAAATGTGTCTATGATTACTGTTCACTTGAGGCCCAACAATGAAGCAATCAGCAACTATTGTGCCAGGCCTGACCTACACATGTACCAATGAAGTGCTCTGAAAGGGCTATTCTTGTGACCAATACTATTCTTTTCCACAGAATGCCACCAAGCCCCTGTAACTTCCCTCTTTGTTTTTGAGTTCCCCATTGAAAGGATCAGTTGTCCAAGAGGGAAATGGTTAGAATGCTCTCTGTTACATTCATTGTAAGTACAATCATTGAGTAGTACCTTTTACTTGAAGTAAATAATGTTCTATTTTATGTATGCATGCATGTATGCTTAATTAAGTTTCTGCATAAGGTTTGTATTGTTTTTTAAATTATACTTTTATAATCTGTCTGATTTTATAAACAGACAGCAATGGAAAATAGTTTTAAAATCCTATAAATGTACTGATGTACTTAAGTTACATACTAGTACTACTGCAACTGATGGATATATATTGGTTACTATATAGGTAGGTATATGTCCAATATTGAAAATGTTGCTAATATTTGGCACCAATATTTTTTCTAAGCTGCCATAGTCTGAAAAGAACAAACTGGGACATAGGCACACAGATTAACTAATGACTTAAAATGTAAATGGAAGAGCAATCAGACTAAAAATATGGCTCTATGTTTACACAGTCATGCAACAAATGATAGGTTTTGGATAGATGCATTTAGCTTTATTTGTAGAAGTTAATTTGTGAAGTTTTCTAGAACAGAACAGAACTTACTATGGATTTTGAAATTTTAATATTGGTATTGGTAAATATTAGTTCTCCATCCAAGCAGCAAGACATGACTCATACTTTGATGTCTACACAAGATCCACCATGCCTAAATACTACTACTGCAGACTCTACTCTTACTCAAGCCCATAGTCCAGTTTGTACTTCTTCTTTCGCTGTGTGTTTTGACAGTGACTGGAGGGAGTTCCTGGTTGGCGTGGAAGTGGGTGTGGCTGAGCGTCAGAGGAGATCCTCAGGGCATTTGAGGACACAGCGGCCTTTACTGTTTCTCAGTAACAGGTCAATGATTGTTCACAACTGCTGTCATGTGTGCTGGCCGCTATTCAAGAAAGACCAGAAAGCCAGTAGTTTTAAGAAATTGGGCTTTTATACAGTAAACCCATCTATAAAATGGGAGGAACTTGTGTAATGGGAAGTATAACAAGTAAATGATGTTTAACGGTTGTAATTCGCTGGATGTCTTTTCTCACTTTTTATCCCTATTTCATACTTCCAGTAAATCCACATGGTAAAAAACAGTATATATTGCAGTAGGGCGTGGCGATATAGCAAAAATATTTACAGATATATATTTTTGCTCTATATCTCGAAATTTGATATATGTCTTTATCTGTAGAGGAAAAATATCCCCCCAAAAACTACTGCAAAAACAAAGTGCCACATTCCACAAGGTCTTTTTTTATTGAAGTGCAAAAAGGTAGGCAGTTCATGTAGGAACAAAGTGCTTCTGCGACATAAAAAAATAAAAAAATCCCTGTATCCAAAAAATAATAATTTAACTGTAAAATAGAGGAAGAAATAATATATTTTGCCTCCTTTTCATTCAAAAATAAAACAACTCAGCTCAGGCTCATCTTTGCAGCATCTCTGTTTCTTATTTTAATAGATCCATGTTACTAACCAACGGTAAGGAACTATGAGGTATCCCACAATTCACTGCACACCTCAAACCCAACGTTTCCAAATAGCATTATACAAGTTACACATCATTAGTTATACACAAGTTATAGCAGATTCTTTATTTAAATCTTCTGCAAAAATAAACTTTAAACTTTGCGCACATTTGTTTACTTTTACAGAAATGAAACATAAAACCACATGGCTAATTCGCATAAACTATAAGCGCTGGAAAAACACAGCTCCCTCCTTGGACGAGCTGGGTTGAGCAAGCATAGCACAGAGAAGGCAAACAAGTGAGGCGGCAAAATCAGAATTAAATATAAGTATTATATTGATAAAATCCATTTCGTTTTTAAAAATATCTTGATATATTGGAATATAGTTGTTGGTTGTAGCTGTAGGGAGATTAATTCTACTTATTATAGGTAGCCAAGCTGTGAAATGGCTAGACTAACAATTTAATAAGGTACAAATTTAGACCTTAAACTCACCTTTTTAAGATAATGAAAATGTTACACTCCGATGCATTAAAGTTCTCCATGACAGACATTTTTGTTTGTATAATCTCAGCACTCTGTTGTAATCACAAAAGAAACAAATTACATCAGCCACAATTAGATTAATCACAAAATCACATCATGGCTTAAATATGTTCAGGTTTTCACATGTCGTCAATGAGATAATGACATAAGGAGAATAAAAAGGAAGTTCAACACCTCCTCCAGAGTAGAGCAACGCAAGCTACTGAGGCAGTCGGAGTAAAAGGTGCAAATGTGAAATACTAAAGTAGAGAGAGATTGTCTGATAGATTGGGCTGATATTTGCACTTTGTAACTTCTCAGACATCAACCTCAAATCTCAGTAATCTCAAGCATAACTCTTCATTTGAATAGTTAGAGGGCTCTGCACTAAAAGTGACTATACTGCTCTCTTATCCACTTGCTAATTAAACATGGTTATGGAGGAGTTTGGAGTCAATTCAGATTATATCATTTGGGGCTGATAAGCAAAATCGGCCCTGAAATAACCCATGACGATCGATCTCTATCCTAAAGTATTTGAAATTGCATTGTTTTTATTCAAAATAGAAAATCAATACCGCACTTGTCATATCCCTTTTTTTTTGTTTTTATTTTGCATGACTGATAAATAATAAAATTTTTATGGGATTGTGTCGTTTGTAGTTAGATTGGACATGAATTCATTTACAATCACAATTATCGTACAGTTCCACGTACTGCTATCTTGGTAACGATTTTAAGAAGTAACTAAAGCTACCTTCTTCCTCTGAGGATTCACACTGATTGGTTAAATCCACCTGTCACTCAATGAGGCTGACCAATAGCATGAAGGAAATGTAGTTGGCGCTTGTCCTCTGTTTTAGCATTTCTGTAACTGAAAGAAAATATGCCATGATTTATCCAGTCACAATCATTTACATGATAGTTTTTTTATATTATTTTATAGTGTTAGATTGCCCTGGGAAAGGCTCCGGTCACCTGATCCACAGTTTAAACAGGCTGTTCTTGTACTCACCTTGGAGTTTTTGGCAATTACGGCTTGTACTGTTTTACTAAGGGTGTATTTTTAGATCACGCTGAAAGAATCACTCAGATCTCCAAGTCTCCATCGCATGCTCTTCTCATTATCTTTGTAAATCCTCTTATGTGATGACTTTTGGTGCCTTTCTATAGCCGCTTTGAATCAATTTCTTTCCACAAGGTATTTTTTGGCGTATAGAGCTTAAAGCAACAATGAGTGATACTGCTACCTGCCCCCCCAAACACACCCAGATAAATAGCAACATTGTCTCCTGGAAACCAAATTAATTGAAATTATGTGGAACGGAGCAAGGTGAGACGAACAGGTACAGGCACCAGAATCTCTCCCACTCACGCGCACTCTCATTCCCAATATTTTTCCAACAATTCCACGTTTTAGTTTCTTAAGCTCTTGGATATAGAAGTATAATGACGAAATGCTAACTTTATAGTTGGAGTAATCTGAAGTATGCTTAAAGGTGCATAATGTAATATTTCTTGTGGGGGCGGTTCCTGCCATCTGCTTGTCTGCTTGTTGTTGCTTTGCTTGGATTGTTTCACAGTATGGCTTTAAAGCAGACCTATTATGCAAAATCAACTTTTTAGAGCTTTTAGCCATGTTACAGTTGTTTCCCCTCACCATTTATTCTCCCAAAGTTGTTTTTGGAGTGATTCGTGCATGTTTGAGCAATCTTTAATCTCATTCTCAATATGCCATATTGCTCAGCATTCCCATTTTCACCGCCACCGGCATACGACCACTTCTCTGTACTTACTTTGTTCTCTAGTTTTATTTTCTTAATCGGTGATACGCCCAGGATTCGGCAGCTTTCCATATAGTCATTTTGGTACAGATTAAAAAAACAAAATCTGCTGCTCGCGAGGGCTCACACTCTTTGCTCTGATGACGTTTACGACGTCAGCTCCCATTTGGCACCACAGTTTGGATCACATAAGTCAGCAGACTTGTTTCTTTTAGATTATTTTAGATGAATATTGTGATTTAAAATGTGCAAATTATAATATAATGATCAACGGGTGTCATAGAGTATAGCTATATAGCAGACACAAACAGAATACAATACAATTACAAGTTTTTTATTTTTTGTAAGTATCTTGAAAAACATGAATTTTTCCATTGAGCAAAGCTGCCTCTCCACAGATCTGACCTGTAACTTTACCTGGTGGCGCCATATGCTTGTTTCCATGGAGATATGTTCATGATTTTTGTGAAGGGTAGCAGCTGATTGAACTCAGTGTTTTGTGAAAGTGGTAAAACACTTCATGAAGGTGAACCTTTTTGCAGGTATGTGACCTTCAGATGATTGTTTTGCTTATCTGCCATCATTTGAGCACTTTACCTGACTGGAATGCTGGATTTAAAAATGTGTCTTTATTGTTTTAGTATCGATTGCCTGATCATGAATATAATCAAGTACAGTATGTTTGATAACAATGACCACATCTTCTTTTACAGTCACGTAAAAAATACAGACATTGTTATGAAAACTTATTAATCAGTATGGAAATTATATGGATGGATAAATAAATAAATAAATATCATGGTATTTTACATAAAACATTCAATTCAAAGGTTTGCTATGTGATTTAATATTATATTATAAATACATTTGAACACAGTCAATACAGTAAGCGCACCAAGTCTTCAGCTCAGCTTTAAAATAAACCACAGAATGTCAGACAAAACATGAATAATACTTTCACTTTCATGCCAAATGGTTGGACAGACTTCCTCTCATAGAACCGTTGTATTGCTTGCCACTTCCCTTTTTACCATTTTCTCTTTCTGAAATGCTCGTCTCTGTAAGCGTCTAGTACAGTAACACTGCGGTTGATGTATTGTTTTAGTGAAAACGTCAGTTAACATTCACAATAATCATATATGCAAAAGTTATGACTACGCATGAAATTTCCCTTTTGACTATTTTGTCATCACTCCCTCACAAACTCTGTCTGCTGTTGTGCAACCTCCATTATCACGTAGGAGAAAGGTTATGTATTTATGGCAGATGGGCTGACCTGAAGCAATAAATATTATCTTGTTATGTCATTGACCGCGTTTTATTACTGTCATATTTTAACTTTTTTCTGTTGATACCAAACTTTATTTTTTAATAGCAGGAAGCGGGATACGTGTAACTTGCCTGTTGTGGCTGTTGATATTTGGTAGCCATTTTTGAAACAGGGCTTGTATGTAAACCAGTGAAATA
This sequence comes from Boleophthalmus pectinirostris, assembly GCF_026225935.1. Taxonomy (NCBI): domain Eukaryota; kingdom Metazoa; phylum Chordata; class Actinopteri; order Gobiiformes; family Gobiidae; genus Boleophthalmus; species Boleophthalmus pectinirostris. The sequence continues at coordinate 32,107,366 of NW_026571299.1, forward strand.
GGACACAAGAGTCAAAGAGCAGCGCTTCAACAACTTAATGATGTGGAGGCGCCCGGCTCCGTCAGGCAGTAAACCCGCTAATATGCTGTTAATTATTTCTGAGAGATTGAATATTGATTAAAACGCAAAATGGTTTTAATTATAACGCCAGCTCTAGTGCAGATGAGGAGAATTTTTAGAGGTTACGCGAGAGGAGCGGATAACGGATGTAGAAAGATACTTTGAGAATATGGGCTTAGATTTTTATATATATATATATACAGTCCCTGACAAAAGTCTTGTCGCTTATCCATTTTGTAGAAACAAAAGCTTATAACCTGACTTTAAATTAATCGATTGGTTTTAGAAATGTCTCATATGAAAGCCTACACCCTCCCAAATTATGCTCAATATACTAAAATAAATTTGCTTTACTGAAGAAAGATTGATCATTTAATGAACACAGAAAGGTCAGATTTTGACAAGACAAAAGTCCTGTCGCCTTGTCATATGATGCACCCAATCCTAGATTACAGCCTCACCTGTGGTCAGTTACTGATCAATCAATTAGTGGGTGTGTATAAAAAGAACCCCAGCACACCAGACCTTCACATCAACTGCAACTTGACCTCTGACAACATGCCTAAGATCCACCCTGAGACCAAAGAGTTAATTATCAAGAGGCTGAAGACCAGATCCACTGCTGAGGTGGTGACACCTTCAATGTGTCTCAGCGTCAAGTACAAAGAATAAGAAAAAGATCTGAAATGACTGGAGATGTTTTTGACAAGCCCAGGTCCGGCAGACCCCGCAAGACAACTGCTCGGGAGGACAGTTTGTTGATTCGAAAATCCAAGGCCCCTTTTCCACTGCAGCAGACTCCACCAGGCCTGGTCACCTCAAGTCCCTGTGTCAACCACAACAGTTTGTAGAATTCTGTCTCGAAATGGCCTCCATGGTCAAATCAGTGCACAGAAACCAGCACTAAACAAAAGGCAATAAAAAAAACGTGTGGCGTTTGCCAAGGCCCACAGCCTGCTAAAAGGATGGACACTGGAAAAGTGGCAGAAGGTGGATTTCTCAGATGAATCCTCGGTTGAATTACATCACAGCCGCCGCAAATATTGCAGGAGACCTACTGGAGCCCGCATGGATCCAAGATTCACCCAGAAAACAGTTAAGTTTGGTGGCAGAAAAATCATGGTCTGGGGTTCCATCCAGTATGGGGGTGTGCGAGACATTTGCAGGGTGGAAGGCAATATCAATAGCCTAAAATATCAAGAAGTATTAGCTGCCTCTTACATTCCCAAACATAAAAGGGGTCAAATTTTGCAGCAGGATGGTGCTCCATCGCATAATTCTATCTCGACATCAAAGTTTCTCAAGGCGAAGAAGATCAAGGTGCTCCAGGACTGGCCAGCCCAGTCACCAGACATGAACATCATTGAGCATGTCTGGGGTAGAATGAAAGAGGAAACATGGAAGACAAAACCAAAGAATCTTGATGAACTCTGGGAGGCATGTAAGACACTTTCTTTGCTATTCCTGATGACTTCATCAACAAATTGTATGAATCATTGTCAAACCACATGGATGCAGTCCTTCAAGCTCATGGAAGTCATACAAGATATTAAATATGGATCTCACAGCACCACTACTTCATTCACTGACGTTATGCAACATATTTTTGTATTTGAAGTAAATTATTTGTTAAATTTTCTGTAGGCGACAAGACTTTTGTCTTGCCAAAATCTGACCTTTCTGTGTTCATTCAATGATCAATCTTTCTTCAGTGAAGCAAATTTATTTTAGTATATTGAGCATAATTTGGGAGGGTTTTAGCTTTCATATGAGACATTTCTAAAACCAATCGATTAATTTAAAGTTATAAGCTTTTGTTTCTACAAAATGGATAAGTGACAAGACTTTTGTCAGGGACTGTGTATATATATATATGTATAGATAGATATTTTTTTAGTGCTGTAGGCTGTTACTTTGTCGATTGATCGCTCAGTGGTGTCTTAGTCGACCAAATTTTGTATTTATTGACTAATTTGTTCAAATCATAAGACATTATGAGACAACAGTAGAAGGAAGTCATGGAGGGAGTTGGCTAAAGATTCGGAAGTGAATCATGAGTTCAGTCTGCCTTTTCTGTGTTCTATATAAATAGCTGTTTTTGCATGAATCCCTGCGCAGTTGTAATATTTGGATTATAAAGATTTGAAAGCTTTAACCACGCCCCATTTTTAGCCAGCAAATTAACCGTTAAGGCAGATTCGCCGGTGACCAGACTCACATCTTCATAAAGCATGACAGAGGTATTCTGGATCTGAGGTAATTGCCACTTCATTCTTACAGTTGTGTTAGTTTAAAAGAAAAAAAAATGTATTTGTATATATTATAAAGCTTTCAAATATTTGGACATGTTCGTACACTTCCTTTTTTGTGTGTTTGTGTGTTTGACATTGGTTTGTTCCCTGCTAGCATTATCATTAAACTGAAGATGGGTGGAATCCTGACAGTACTGCTCCTATAGTTAAAGTATTTGTATCGGCATTGAAGTCATGCTTGTTCACCCAGAGTACATTCTTACTGCTGAGCTCTATAAGAACTTAATTGTACACGCTGGTTGACCGTAGCTTTCCTGTCTATAAGCTAGCTGTGTGCACTGTAGTGAGCAGCCTGCAAAATAACTCCCGAGATTACCTTCCCTGGCTGTACTTGCTTCATTGGATATTGTATTTTGTATTCATATAAATTTTGTATCTAGGAAATGCAAATAAGGAAACGTACTTGGAGATTGCCACCAGCTCGCTTGTCCTGCCTAAGTGGTCTGTTTAGGATGCAGTTCTCACAGACTGCGGCTGGCACAGACCCATGCTCTCGGGGGGAGTGTTAATGTGTACCCCCCGGCCGTGGGACAGGGGTAATTGGGTTCGCCTGCTGGATGTCAGGGCACCGGCCTCCCCCAAAACAAAGGCTAACTCCTCCTGATCAAAGCAATGATTTAGCGCAAAGACTCTCTATAGTGTTTGTGTGTGATTTTGAATGAAGCTTTGCATGCTCTTAAATGCAAGATTAAAGGCTGTGGATACAAAGAATTGTGTATGTCTTAAATAGATGCACACTCAAGATGGCAAGTTTTATACAAAGACAACAATGGCATGCATTGACTGGCTGGGGTTGGTTCCACAATCAGCTGGTTATAGGGTGAAAACTCTACCACCTGAGCCACTGTGTCGATTGTCCATGTAAACTCAAGGCAGCTTATTCAGATCTAGCCCGCCTCCACTATATTGTTTTTCTGTATACATTTTATTGATTGTCTTAGCGTAGGTTGTACATGTGATGCCCTACCCTTGACAATGCAACCTTTCCTATTTTTCAAGGCATTTTTCATTTATTTTAATAAGTGATAGTCATCCATATCATGATTTTCTTGGAGCCAAATAACATTCTTTATTTCATCACTATTGATGTAGTAAGTTAGCCTGATTCATCAGCCAGTTTTACTTCCTCGCAGCCTTAGATTTTGTTCGCTTGACGGTAGGCGGGTACTTTTTATCATTTAACCACTTGCTGCTATTTGGTCGTGACGTATGTAATGCGTTGCTAAAGGGGCTAACTGGTATATTAAGCTTTTCCCAAATCCCATAGGAAGAAGAGCAATAACATTTTTCCTCTTGATAAAATTAACCAAACATTCTCTTTGTTCCAGCTTTAAATCCTCGATCTCAGGAATCGTTGAGAACACTGAATATATCACTCTTTGCTGATTGACTGGTGCCCGAACTTGCACTTCCGGGATTTTTCGAACTGTCTATTGTATTCTGATTCCTGACTTAGTTGCTGGAGAGGAATGAAATTGAGCGGAGGCACTAGGTGGCGCCATCCTGTCTAGGAGTAAGTATCGTAACATTGCTATTAAAGGGTAACCTTTAATCCCTCCTAAGAGTTCACACTTCTGTATGATTGGTTAAATCCTCCTGTCACTCACGTAGAACCTTACAAAGCCTGACCAATCACAAAGATTTGTACAAAAAAAACAGGATTACTTCACGACTTGTATTCAGCCATATGCTCTTGCTGTATGTGTCCGTATCAGCATGTTTGCATTGTCGTGTAAGATTGAAACTATGTAAAACTGCTTTTGTCTCTGCTTCATCTGACTCCTGTGCTCCACCTCTCAGTGTAAGAAGCCCTTTGTTTAGCCCTCACTAATCAGACAGAGGAACGTCTCTTGGCTTTTGAAGGTTCAGCGGGTTTAGAGGAGCTGGAGGTTTTAGCTGCTTCTCTGTTGACGGCTCTCTCTCCTCTGCCTCACAGCCACGGCTCTGCGCCCGATTGATTGGCAGAATAATTATGGACTTGATTTGCTCTACCACAGGCGAAGTGGGATTGAGGGAGTCGGGGAGCCAAGAAAGCATGTATACAGATTTCTTTCCACTTTTTTTTTCCTGTAAAGGTGAAGTCTTGCTTGCGTACATCTTCAAGATTGAACACACATACGGTGCAGGGAAGGTTTTATTAAGGTGTGAAAATGATGTTGACTAAGAATGGTTTAATAAATATGTAATTATGTTTTTTTTGTTGATTCGCATTTGGACCAGAAATTATAATATTTTGGTTTGGATGCATTTTGTGTGTATTTAAAAGAATTCTGTACTATTGTAGGTCTTGAACTATTATACTAATTATAATAATATATAATTTTGTAGTAGATTTAGTGACGTCAACATTTCTTTTGAACTATACTTTTTTTTTTTTGCATTTGGAGTCAATTATATCAAATATTTGCCATTGTGACGTAAGGTCAGTGCCTTGGTAGAGGTTAACACCTTCTACAGTGCTATTGTGCTATCACTATTAGCTTTGTGTATTCTTGTTTTGATCATCTTCATGGCTTTTTAGAGCAGAAATCTTGCCATCCACTATAGCTGATTCATTCTTGAGAGCATACTATTTTTGTGTCCTTGCACAAGATACTTTTCCCCATTGACTCCATTTAAAATACATGGCTGATCATGTAAAGAAGGGCATCTAAACGACTGGCCAAGTCACCAGTTTGCAGTAGCAAGTCTGCAGCCCCAACCTCATGAAATACCTCTTTGATACCTGGCTAATTTACATAACATTATCCCCCTAGTATAATTGTCAATTTTCAAGCTTTTCGTGAAAATAGAAAAGAAATAAACTGCCTTGTCAAAAAAATGCTTTTGGCTGTAAAAATCTTTGACTGGCCGAAAATAAGCCAATGACTCTGAAGAATGAATGAGTAGAATGAGACACAAAAACTCAATTTGAGCCAAAAAAAATCGTAGCCACTTTTGCTATGAGTCCGGCGTTCTTATTGTTTGTGCTAGCAGACTTGATGTGGGCCATAGCTGAGCAGTGCTGAGGCGTGAGCAGCTCAGAGCAGTGGAGCGATAATTGACACGTCCTAAAACTGCGAGTAAGGACAGGGTTATTAATGCGCTCTTCCTGGGGGCGGTTTCACTGGAGCCATTAAAGCTTTAATTGAGAAGAAGACAGACATTAAAAGCTGTTGCCGTGGCACTGCTGTTACCTGCTTTTGTTTTTTAATGAAGTCGAGGCTGAGGCAGGTTCTTTGTGAGACTACTCCACCTACACCTGCAGGAGAGAGTTAGACACCTAAATTTAGATGACGATTAGTGGAGGTTTCAAAATTGTGCTAGTTGGATTATCAATATTTTGGCAAGAATTCAAGTCTATAGTTTTTTCATGATTTGTATAGTGATTGTCATTATGGATTTGTGTAATAGCCTATATGCCTCAAAGGTGAACTGTTCTGGTCTGGAGTTATTACTATGCCTGGAATGTTCTGCAGTATGACTTTTAAAGTTGCTTATGTTGCATTTATTCAATTGCTCGTGTTTTGTTGCTAAAATATTCTTGAAAAACATTCTTTTGGTGAGCAGAGCCGCATCTCCACAAATCGGAACTGTAACTTGGTCTGGTGGTGTTACTCGTTTGTTTCCATGGATACAGATTATCAGGGGCATACTGTGGAACATTCCAGGCCAAGCAATGTTCATCTCCATGGAGACGAACTGATGGCGGATCCTCCTATAGAAATAAAGACATTGTACCTTGAAACTACCATTATTTAGAGGTGTAAGAAAAAATCGATTCAGTGATATATCATGGTACTTCACTGCACAATTCTTGAATCGATTCAAAATGTATCTTTTTAAAATTTTCACAAAAATTCATTCATTGATTTTTTTTTTTCTGTTCTCTTCACTGTTCTCATGATTTAAAAATAAATATATAAATGATAGTTCATACAATTGTGTTCTCTTGAAGGTGTAGTTGACTGTATTATTAGAAGTAATTATTCATAAATCGCAATATATTATCCACTGGGGATATATTGGGATATACTGAATCGTGACATGTGAATGATGATATGCATCGTATTGTCAGACTCAAGGCAATGCACAACCTTACTGTTATTGCTGTCTGTTAAATTAGATGCTAAAATTGTACAACAAAATTATATTATAGAAATTAAAATGATTTAACACTAAAAAAAGTAAAATATTTTAGAAGATATTGACCATCACATTGTAGTTATATAATCAAAATATTATTTTGATATTTTTTTTCCATGGTCCAGATTCAAGCGCAACATTCCTAATCTCGTAAATGAATGGGATTCTCTGGTGCTATTTTCGTATATATCTTTTCAAAAATAACTCCTTAAGTAACTGCTAAAGTCCTGCGCCTCGAGGCTTGGAAAAAGTGAAGCGTCTGTGAGTGGCAGGTGAGGCAGGTTCCCACCCCTCCCTCCTCCCCCCCGCCCTCCTCTGTCTTGATCCACGCTGAAACAACCCCAAACGCGCTCTCTCCACACGCCGCTGTGGAAGGTATGACCCAGGTTTCGGTCGAGAGCCGCCTGTGCCAAACTCTTGTTGCCGGGTTACATCACTGTTGTTGTTGTGAGCGCCCGTGCCAGATCTGCAGTAGCTCTTCCCCTCCCTGCACCAATCGCACTACAGAGATCCTCGTCATAAAAGGGCTCACACACACCAGGTCTGCGCTATATCTCTCTTTCATCCAAATTTGGAATATTAAAAGGGGGTATTCTAGAGATGCATTGTAATGGCAAAATTGTTGTGCTTGCCAGTTACTTTGTAGTTCCCTCCAGTAGAGTTACTATTGAGTTTTTCAAGAGATTATAGTAATAATATAGTAATAATAAAATAATAAAAACTCATTCAGTCCTCCAAGTCTGTTTTCGATATTTCCTTCAAATTTCAAAAGATTTTAGAAATATCACTACCAAACGCATGTCACAATAACAAATTTTGAAGCATGGTATATTGCTATGGAGAAATATTATATTGAAACTGCTTAATGACATTGATTACAAAGCAAGATAATCTCAATAAACACACATTTTAATAGACACGCTCACTGAAAATCATGAGCTGCAACAAATACATAGCAGAATGAACCAATAATTACCCATAGAAACAGCTAGAATCTCCCCACTATTGCAAAGAAATTGTACACATATATTGAACACCAAAATTACTGATCCAGCTTTCATTATTGTGATAGTTATTTTATATTGATTCCCTTTTTCTGGGTCAATTTTAGTAATGTGATTTAAAGTGATTGAGGCCAGGATTTTGCTTTTCATCAAAAACACAAATTTTGCATATTATCACATAAGTAATTACTGCTGTCTGAGCTATAAAAGCTTCTGACCACACATGAAAAGTTTTAGAGCCTGTGTATTGTCCAGAAATTATTATTCGATTACTAAATTGGTTGACAATTATTTTAATAGTGTAGTGTTTTCTAATAAAAGAATAGACTTATGATGGCCTCCCATAGTTAAAATTTCTCCCACATCGTCTAAAAAAACACGAGTTAGACACCGGAATAACAAAATATCACTGTAGCTCCATACATAACATAAAAAATAACATTCATAATAAGTGACATTCAAACTTCACAAATTGTATGAAAGAAAATTATTTCTGTAGTAGTATTTGTGCCACCATACTCTGAACCAAATCTATGGGAAACGCTGATAATCAATTAGTTGCAGTGAATCGAACAACTTGTTTCGGCCCGGATTTACTCAAATCTATAAACTACTGCAAAGGGACAAAGATCAACTCCTGAAAAAACATCTGGCCCCCTTCACTCTGAAGTGATACTCTCAGTCAGGAAATGATTTGAATGTCCCTGTACAGTGAAAATGTAAATAGTCATTAGGCCCTGATGGATCTGACAGAATACCCGAGCCCTCCTCCTGTCTGCAGTTATATGTCATCCCCACTCTTTAAACCTCTCTCTCTGTAGCTAAACAGACATGCTCGAAGCCCACTGCAGTAAAAGGGGGATTAATTGGCGTAAATTGCCGATAAGTGGCGAGGAGCAGTGGTCTGGTCCCTGTCTCTGTCTTGTGTGTTATAGAAGAGAGAGAGAGTGAGTGTGTGTGAACTCAATGCCCCTCACCCCTCTCCCACAGACAACAATGAGTCTAATACCCAACGATTTCACATACGCTAGTGCTGCCGTTCGGCCGCTCAGTAATCACAGGGCAAAGTCATCATTGGTCTGCCTTTTGTTATGATCAGTTTGCATTCAGCCACTTCCTGTTTTGCCAGAGGTCGTTATGATAAACCCTTTGCATTAGGATTTTGTAGATTTTGTAGATGAGCAGATGCCCTGTTACTCCCCAATTTGAGTCAGAACCAAATTTGTGTGACTTAAAATGGCAACACAAACCAAACTACATACATCTAATACGCTGTTAAAATCTTTTAAATGTCCTGTATTACACAAAATTGACTCTTGTGAGCTTTAAGCCATGTTATAAGGCTGTTACTTCCTCAAAAATGTACCTGGAGTTGTTTTGTTTCATTCTCACATGTTTGAGTAATCCTTTATTAGTCCGTCTACATCTCCTATACTCAAAGTTCTCTGTTTCGCCTTGTGATGTCATGAGGCAATAGTTTTCATATATTTTCAGATATTTAATTCAGTAACGATGGGCAATTCCAGGCCTGAAATCATCCAAATTCAGTGAAGCTGTATGGAGTTTAAAAACACAGTGGAGCACTTTGTGTTATCACAAGGGGTTTGTGTGCTAAACACGTGTGAATGAAACAAAACACAACTCCAGGTATGTTTTTGATGAGGAAACAACATTAACATTGATCAGAAAATAGTGTAATATGTAAGTATCAGCTCAAAGATTGCGAATGTGGAGCAATTAATTGTTAATAAACCTGAGCAAACAGGTCAGGTCAGTACAGGAAAACATTGAGGTCAACTGACATAAGTGTAAAATTTGTTTGGCGCAAACTCGATTTAAACTAAAAGAATGGCGAACTAAGGCAACAACTGCAATAAATAAAGAAGAGAATGCAACAGTTAAGTAGTCTGTTTGTGTAATGAGTCATAGAAGTTCATAATTCAATCCTCACACAGCTCAAGTCTTATCATAGTACAGAAAAAGAGCTAAACTTTTCCCACTAGTATAAAGAAAAATTACACTACACATGATTAGGACTGTCACGATAACACATTTTGAAGGGTGATACATTGATGAAAATATAGATGATAAATGATAATACTGAAACTACTTTACTACTTTGCTTTACTTATTGACCCCAAAAATATAAAATTGTTGCATCCATTCTTAACAACACTATCAAGTCTTCTGCCTCCTTATTTTTCACAACTCTCAGACTACTTCACTGTATTCTCCAACACCTGCGTTATTTTCGAGAAATGGTCAGTCAAAGTTGTGATATACATAATTTTCCTGTCCTGTCTTGGCAACAAAGCTCAAATGTTTGAATTGAAAGACATTGCCGAAAAAATAACATTTATGTAGCTTCTGATTTTAACACCGTCTGTCAACCGTGCACTATTTGACATAAAGGAATGCACTGTGAAATTTGCCTGTCTGCTATTTCTTGCTCGCGTTTGTAATTCTCCGCCTTTTTAAACCTTATCTGAAATTTGGAGTTGAATGACCCTGCACTGACTGTAAATAAAGCACATTTAAGCAGCGCATTTGCCAGGAGGCAGGTGTCACGCCGGGTGAAATTTGTGCTCTCATTCCCAGAAAAAATGGTGAGACCTGTTTTGTGTACTCAGCACTAATGTATATCTGTACGGTATTTAATCATAGAAGAGCTGGTACAGGGCTGCGGCTTTTTTCTCTGATATGAACATGTGTCTACAAGAAGAAACACTCCTCAACACAACATAGGCCTGCTACTGTACGCTCCTTTTATGTGGGAGTAAACCAGTATACACAAGCTTACTACTACACATTTTTTTGTTTTTTTTGTTTTGTGTTTATACTTTCAGGTTGTGATTGCTAAATGAAGGTTGTACATAGAAATTCTGCTTCTGAATTAAAGCTGCTTCTGCTATTGTATACCTGACCAATATATGTGATATAAACAATTATTTTCAAGTTTAAAGATGCACCGTGCAACTTTTCCATCTGCTTGTTTCCATGGAGATGGATTGCTTTGTCTGGAATGGCTTTAAATGTGTCCATCTTGCGTTTACTCAGTAACATGTTTTTTATTGATGTAAAAACTTGCAAACTTTATTGTGAGTGGGCTCGCCTCTTCACAGATCTAAAGTGTGACTTGGCCCTCTGGTATCACCCGCTGTCTCTGTAGAGATGCCATACTGGGCCTGTTTACACCAGAACATTTGCAGGTAAAAATGACTAAATATTTTATTGGAAGTACCTTTTGTTTAGACGGTCATGGCGATTTTTGGGGCTTAAAACACAAAAATCTGAAACCACCCTCCAGAGTGGAAAAGTTGAATACGCTCCACCATAACGTTTCCATCTACACTGCCCAAGACGCAAAACTCTGATCAGATCTGCTCACGTCACATATGCGTGCAGAGAGCTACATGTACGGACCGCTGTTTGGTCACGCTACGCACAGCAACCTACATTCGGTTTGTCGATTAAAATTTACGGAATTGATGAAATTCTTAGTGATCAATTTTCGATTAATCAATTAATCATGCCCATCCCTAGTACAGATAGAACTTTTTTGAGTTTATTTGCCTTGCCTAGATTGCCTGTCAACCATGTTTAGTTTTTCTTGGGTTTCAACCTGATAGATTCCTTCATGCAGTCACTTGTTTAAGCCCAATGTCTTTTTTTTTTTTTTTTTTTTTCTAGAAAGTTATTTTCATTTTTGAGTATTAGTTGTTTTCAACACCGCAACTGTGAAACCTCATATTAGGGATTGGAAAGAAACCCTCGAACCTCTAAACTAGGAAGACCAGTTTTTGTCATTTAGCCTTGAAATTGATCTTAAAGAAGTGATGCAAAATTTTGGCTAAAAGACAAGGATCAAATTTTAGATAAAGGACAGGGATCAGATTTTGCAGTGTATGTTTTAATAGTGTGATTCTGTTCACAGTTCCCATTTTAAACACACCTAAGCGCATTGACATTGAGATACAACTGAAAAACAGAACCATTAAACTAATACAATAAGGCCATACATGTCAGAACATAGTAGAGATCTAAAAATAGGGTTGACTGGTTTTATACACGCTGCGCCATCATATTTTGTTTGCACTGGAAATTATGTTGCTTCATCCATTGCAGTCCTTGCGATTTGCTTATTGCGACGATTGAATTAGCAATTTCAATTTGATATATCTTCCAGCCTAGACCTATTTCCGATTTGCCAAACATCTTGCGGTTGCTTTAGTGTTTTTGGATTCTATTAACATGGCTTCCACATTTGCGACACTTCTGATGTTGTAAGGTGGTTGTTTGTCATTACGTCCGTTCTGACTCTGCACTTGCCTAATATGTAGCTGCCAACGTAATCTGAAAAGTTAGTTGGGTAATGCCGGTATGTTACGCATCTTAAAATGTTAAAAGTTCATATGACAGGTTTTTGCTAATTACTGTATTTCAGTGACATCACAGTGGGGGTGTATGTCTGTTGTGGAATGTTCATCAGTTACCATGGTGACACAATGCACACTTTAGAAAACAATGTCAAAAGGTTTTGACAATCTGTATTAAAAATTTAAATTAATAAAAAAAATTAAATTAATTAATTTAATTAAATTATAATTAATTTAAATTAATTAATTTAATTAAAAATTGTAAAACTCTGTATTAAAGGTGTTGTCAGGCATTTCTTTTTAGTCTAATCATATTTTAGTCTAACTATTTTACATTGGCATTTTCATTTTGGCCCTTTAACATTATGGTTGCTAGGTAACAGTTATGGCATTAGTCTACCTCTTCACGTCTCGTCACATCTGTTGCCCTTGTCGACCAGGAAGCAAATTTTAAACTTAACCAAAATTAAATTTAAAGCATTGTGCAAACTTTAGTAAAACGAGCCTAACCTGTCACATGCACTTTAGGAGAAGCTGATTTGGTGTTAGCACCAAGGCCCTGAGTGAGCAACTTAAAACGCAAAACACAAAACACACTGTAAGGACTGTTGGCAGCAGCAACGTTTATAAATCCTGTCAAGAACCAGGCAAATTAAGATGTTCTAAATTTCTCTTTCACAACTAAATCTTCCATTAATCCCCAGAGGATAAAGAAACGGATGTGTTGAATAGTGAACAAATTTGGCACGGCTTTCCAAATGCTTTCTGAAAACAAATTAGAGTCCAGAAAAGGGTTTAGACACAAGTTTTTCAGTTTGGCAGTGACAGTGATGAAGGCTCGTTTTTACAGCGACAGATCAAAGTCCTGTGGTGTGGTGGTCTCGCGGTGGTCTTGTAATCTTTGTATGTCTGTATGTGGTCCCAGTTTGAATGTAGTTTTGAACATAGTCCCCTGTGGTGTCATCACTCTTATCTGAGCCTCCTGCAGTGATCTCTGGTAACCAAATCCCTCCACCAATCTGAGAAATGCAAGGTATTAGCTGTCCACACTGATAATTAGGCCTCAGAGCTAAAGTAAAGTCATCGCTGACAACATGGGCGCTATGGTTTGCAGTTAACTGTTTGATCATGAGGTCTTTTTACTACCTGAATATGCTGAATGACCAGACTATTCTGTGTTTTATTTTCTTCCTGGATTGTGCAGTTAGAGTTGTGTTTTGTTTCATTTACACATGTTCTTCATGTTCTTCTGTTCCACCTTGTGATGTGAAAGGTTCTCCACTCTGTTTTTAAACTCCAGCTCCACTGAACTAAAGGTAAAAAAGGTAGCTGTTAACTACCGCATCATGACATCACAAGGTGTAACCTAGCATTTTGAGCTTTGGAGATGTAGACAGACTAATAAAGGACAGATTAATAATAAAGGAATTCTTAAAAATGTGTGAATGAAACAAAACATAACTCGGGGTATGTTTTTGAGGATGTAAGTTACATAAGAACTTTATAACTTGGCTTAAAGCTCACAATAGTCAATTTTGTGTAATATAAGCTCTGTTAAATATGCATTATGTAATGTTTCTGGACAGGGTAGGGCAGGAGAGGGAGAGACAAGCAGGTGTGCTTGCCCTCCTCCTTCTCTCCACTCTTACCTACCTCATTTCCTCTCTTCCTTTTCCTCTATCCTGCTCTTTTCTCTCCTCTCCTCACTTCCTCTCTTCTCAGTCCCTCCACAGTCCATGTTTCTCTAATTATTGCAGAGCAGCGCATTACAGAGCAGCTGGATGGTTAGGCTGAGGTCAGAGGCCTCTGCAGGAGGAGAGGCTTTCACCAGCACACTCTCTGATCACCTCTGGAGCTGAACACAGGAGATGCACATTTATACAGGAGGCACACAGAAGAGTAATGGCCATCTAATATGCTAAAATCCCTGTAGTTTAAAACTGAGCTGGAGAACGAGTCTGTACTTTATGGTGTTTTGAGTTTGCAGTGCCCCCTTACTTAAATCAACTACAGTCCTATGGTGGCCGTGGTTGGTTACAGTAAATATCTTAGTAATTACTGGGTCTGTCCACATGAGACAAAAAAGGACACAAAGTTCATGTCTTCTGTCATCATAAATAAACTTTTTTTTTTTTTAGAGTAGCTTCACAAAGTGGTGCCATTATTTAGCCCCAAAGACGTTATTGTTGTCATTTGAAAAGACGATTTCCAACCAATGTAAAAACTGTGAAAGCAAGCTGGGTCTTGCCCATCAATACAAAAACAGTATGCATTTACCAGTTGGGTTACCTGGAGTCCATCTGAGCTAATAATATTGGTAGTCCAAGTCCATATTATGCACTACAGGCATTGAGTCTGGACATGTATATTGCGTGCAGCCTATATTGTGATTCTTTTACTTCATTTTGTTTTCAAGGGAAACACTTGATTGTTTTATTTGGTTTGCCTGATTATTACATTGTGTATTCTGTAACTGTCATTCAACTGTCTATTTTGGCACCATCCTTTTTCTTATCTGATCTGGATGATCATGATCAAAGTTCAATAATGAATCATTTGTGATCTTTTCAGTTTTGCTGTCTTATCATCATAGTAAGGTTGTTTTGCATAATGAAAGATGAAAGATAAAAAAATATATATATAAACTAAATAATACATAGCAAGGATGACGTCTCTTACAGGGCTTATATTATGATTTTAGATTTTTTTATTTTATGTTATATTGTTTCTTCATCAAGAACATACCTGGAGTTGTTTTGTTTCAAACTCTGCATATTTAGGCTGAGTTCTCTTTTTCCATACACCATACACTCATTCAATTTATAAAGAAGTTTAAATGTTTAACGCTGGACAGATACATGAATTATGATATTTAGTTTGTGCTGTAGTACTTTGTTGTTCTGTTTCTGATTTGTTTGTTTCCTCTTGCTGTATTTACGAAGATGAACTGGTGTCAAGATGACGCTCTGATAAAGGAATAAAGGGTAGGCATAATAAACTTAAGCTTCAGCCTACACCTTTTCGGTCTGTGTATGTTAAATATGACTGTCTGTGAATTAATGTCAAAATATACCTGTGACCGAAATAAATAATCACATACACCTTCCATACACCTCTACACACTAGAATCATTTGATAATTTGAGCCCTGGAATTGCCATCTCTGCTGCTATGAAGTTCAAAAGTAGCTGTCAACTTGAAAACTACAGCTTCACAAGGTGGAATAGAGCATTTTGAGCTTTGAAAATGTCCAGAGACTAATTATAAAGGGTTACTCAAATATGTGTGAATGAAACAAAACACTCCACATTTCCAGGTATGTTTTTGATAAAGCAACATTACAACATTGCTTAAAGCTCACAAGAATCCATTATGCATTATTGTGTTGCATGCATCTTCCACCAGGGCCTGTGTTACTGAGCGTGGTCACATTTGAAGCGTTACAGAGAGAATGAATCACTCGGGGTGGAGGGACTGTTGGACTGTTATGGATCCACCAGATAAGACTGACTCACCTGTTATAAGATCGACCTCACATTTAGTCCCTTATCTCTCCAGGATGGGTTGGTACCTATTCAGACTGTTAACTGTTATTGATTTTTAACTTGGATCTTTAATTGGTTGTACAAGAAACAACCCAGATACATTATTTACTTAAATCTTTTTTTTTTTTTTATTGTTTGATCACTAGAATCATCAGGTTGAAATTCCAACCAGTAGTTACCCCTCACTATTAAATTGCATATTCAGTCCCCCAAATTTTTATTTTTAAGGTTATGGATTATGAATTCATTGCAGTTATTTCTTAGCAAGGTGTAGGTTGATTGCCATTTTCACTGTTAGCTGAAGTTAGGCAGAAAAAAACAATTCAAACAATTAGTGGACTTTAGCTTCCTGTTCATAGACACCATTTTGAGGACTTTTGTTAATTGAAAACATAGACTTTTTTTTTTTTTTTTTTTAAATGTAGATTACTATGGCAACAGTCAAAATTGTTCATGACTCAGAAACCCATGGATAGGAATGCACTTAAATTGACTCATCCATGGGTGCAGTGCATGCTATATGGGGTTCTTATCTTTTCAACACCATCATTTAACTACTCATTTCACGATTTTGGTGATTTGCTATCATAAAATATAACATTTCAAGTACATTTTAAAGTGATGTTCCAGCTTTCAGCCAGCTGTTGTCTGCTAAAAGAGGAGTTTGATACTAGCCTCCTCTGGTTACTACAGTGATAAATCTCTGTTGTAGTGGTATGTAAAATATTTGACCCATTGCGAGCTGTCAGGACTCTTATTTATTTTCAGAGCGGGAGCATTCTCAGGTTCCCACATGCTTTGTCATGAAAAAAAAATCCAACAACTTAGTGAGGATTCCTCTCTCTCCCTCACTCTCTGTCCCTCTCTCTTCCTCCTCCCTCCAGCTCTCCCTCTCTCACAGACTGCACCGTCATCCTACTTTGGGCTCATCTGACACGCACACAAGTTAACGCTGCAAATTCAGATCTCCTTTTCACTTATTTTTGGACTGACGGGACACTATATACATTCAGACGCACCACTAAAACCTATTACTTGATTACTCTGTTGGTAGGTTCAGAGTAGGACTGTTGTAATTGAGTATTTCAAGCATTTAAAATATGAACATTAAAGCGGGTTTATTTGCAGGGTTAAATTTGGATACTTTTGGCTTTTTCACAAACTATACAAACAGAGCCAGAAAATTAGAGGTAAGATGGGGAATGTCCCTCGCTTCAAATTGAACCTTGGCCAAGCCCTGATAGATGCTATGTAATTGAGGAGTAAGCCAGATGTATTGTAGATTGTAGAGCTGTAATTGCACAAAAATGCCTTGTATGTTGCAACTGACTCTCCTTGACTAACCTTTTCAACGTAATGTTTTTTCTGACTATTCTCTGTCAAGGAGCCAAAACCAAATCGTTTCAAATCAGGAAGAAGTGAAAGCACATCCAACCTACCACAGTTAAGCACATCAAAATGATAACAACAGACAAACTCATTCAAGAGTCACATTTCAGAATAGATCTAAACAACAGGGTTAGCAGTTTTTTCTGCAGAATAAGACCAGATATTTTGTTTGTGGATAAAACTATGGTACTATGGTCAAAATTTGCAGACTTTTAGGGTTGTGCAATATGAGGAAAAAATTGCAATAATTGATAACTGTTTTTTGATAATAACAATATTATTGCAATATATATTTTGGCACAGTAAGATCAGTTAAATTAAAACAAAAAATGTGCATGCCTTCAGTCTGATGTAGGACCTTTTTGTCAATTTTCTTTCTAACTGCAAATTTCTTCCAAGCACAGTATTATGTGTTGCAATGTATTTATCTTTGATATTTTTGCGATATATTGTGCTTCCTTAGTATCCATTCAAGTGTTGAGATTAATCTTGCAGCCTGAATTTGAAAATCAGATTTTGAAAGCAATAATGACTTCTTGCAGTGTCTGACAGTTGCAGCCTGCGCTCCCAACTTTTTTCATGATGACACTAGCTGGCTTGTTTACGGCTGCTTTTAGACCCGAAGAAGAGAGGGAGAGAAAGAGGAGAGGAAGAGGAGAAGAGAGAGGAGAAGCTGGCAGGCGCTGGAGAAAACAGAGGGGGTTTTACTGGCCTCAAGAGTCGGAATTCCTCCTGAGCTGTTCCCCCATTTGGCTGGCAGTTGTGAAAACAATTGCCTGGCATTTACTCTCCCTCTCTCTCTCTCTCAGTGCAGATGGAGTCCCAGTTATGAGTCAGCTCGGAGAGGAGAAAGTGGTGGGCTCTGGAGCGCAGGAGTTAGAAGCATTACTTCGCTCTCACATGTTGTTTTGATGGTGGCCAAGCTGTTCACAGTTGCATTAGTTGATTCCCTTATACATTATTATACACTATATACCTACTGTGTCAGAGTGAAGACAGCATACATTTTCTGTTGCGCATGAGAGCTGCTAAAATGTGTCGTACATAGCATTTATTATATTAGTATTGATGGCGAGAGCTTAGAGGACTTGTTTGCACACTGTAGCTCTGTTCCAGTTCCTGCTAATGGAAATACATACTTGCGTTTTGTCCTTGGGCAAGACCCTTCCCTTTCTTTTCATTTGGTGTCCATCGTCATTGTGTTGAATGTGTTGGCTGGAGAAATAGACATAGCTGGTTTTCATACTCCCTTGAATTCTTTCAATATGATTTTAGTTTAAAAAGATGTCATCCGATAAATTGTACTAAATCTTAAAGCTAGAATATGACATTGTGGTGGAATTTTATGGCAGGTCAGTGGCTCAGATGGTAGAGCAAGTGACAACTACAGATAACCTCTGCGTTTTGTTTTGGCCTTTTGTTTTATGTATAGGTTGAATTAGCCGCATTGGCAAATTAAAGGTTGCAATTATTTAGGTGATATGGTGTCAGAAATACAGTAAACATAAGGGTGTAAAAGAAACAAATGCATTCTCTTATAGTTTAGCAGTTCATATGTCAGTGTTCTGTGAATGTTTATGTTCTTGGATGTATTCAAAATATACACTTTGAAATGACTTTTAATACATTGATCACAAATCCAATCACAGTTTTAGTTCTTGATTCCAAAGTAGATATCTTGCCAAACTAACCGTTCTGTTTTTGCTGTTTCTAGGGTCTACCAGATGAAGATGCGTCGCTGATGTCTTGAGCTGAGGGCCCCCTGATATCTCTCTCCACATCACTTCTTCACTTTTGGTTCGCTTGCTCCACAGTCCCCCAGAGCTCCAACAACAGCAGCAGACCCTTCACCTCTCCTCCTTCACCTCCTCCACCTCTCCTCCCCGCTCCCCTCCGCCCCCGCCCGGCCGCCATCATGACATCGGAGCTGGAGAGTAGCCTGACCTCCATGGACTGGCTTCCCCAGCTGACAATGCAAGCGGCCATCCGGAAAGCAGACGCCCAGAACGCCCACGGCCCGGGCATGGGTAAGAAGAGCGCCCTGCTGGATCCCAACACCACGCTGGACCAGGAGGAAGTCCAGCAACACAAGGATGGCAAACCTCCGTACAGCTACGCCAGCCTCATCACCTTTGCCATCAATAGCTCGCCAAAGAAGAAGATGACCCTGAGCGAGATCTACCAGTGGATCTGCGATAACTTCCCGTACTACAGGGAGGCAGGCAGCGGCTGGAAGGTAAGATTAGAAACCACTTTGATAAACCGCTTATGGAGATTTTGGTGAACAATAGTTGGCATTTTTGCTTTTTGACCATAAAAAGGGCAGTTTTGTCTTTATCAGCCATATAGTTCATTTTTAAATTGAACATTTATGCACTTCAGTAATAAAAATGTGTGGCCACCATCTTGTTCAGATGAGTTATTTTTCAGATTACTAAGAATATATGGTCATCTACTGGCCTGTGTTAGGACAGTAGATAAAGTCTTGAATGACTAGTTAGCACTTCTGTTAGCAACATTGTGCTAATCAGTATGATCAAAACTGGTTAGGCCTGGACGATTTAAGAAAAAATCTAATTGCGATTTTTCTGTCAGAAATTGCAATTTCAGTTTCATTCACGATTTTTTCAAATCAAGTTTTAGTGCACATGAACATTGTGTAGAACACACCAACATTGTTTTAATTTCTTCGGTACCACTTGAACTCTGAGCAGGAGTTTAATTACTTGATGTTCACTTTTTCGGTGTTACTCGCACTTAATCATATCATTTTTAGCAGCAAACATTTATGTCATCTGACCTGCCACACACACACACACACAGCAAGAGTGGTGTAAGGTCATTACTATAAAAAGCATTGTTTTGTAATCCAAATATTCACATGCTGTCAGTTGTGCTTGCTCATACATTCCTTAACACTACACATAAAAACAATACATTTCCCAACCATAACCACAGGATGCACTAGCTACTCTTTCACAAACCTACCCCATATTGCTGTAATCACCACTGTCCCATTCCTAAAAGCCTGTCCAGTGTCCTTGGAGTGCACCAATCACCTCGCGAGTCTCTCCACTCTTCACACGAATGAAAACCGCCACAGACTGGAGTAAGTGTTAAGCCTCGGATTAATATTCACCAAAGTGGGCCCTATCTGTTCCAACACAGACTAAATAGCCCATTCACTGCCTGTATTATACATTGCAGATGCGATGATAGCAGCGCAACCATTATGCAGAAGGAGGAGATCCAGTGCTGTGTCATCATCTCAAGGAGCGCGTGATATAGGGAGATGAAGCTATGCTGATTGCCTTTTAAAGCGGGCACAGATGGAAATTGATATTACAATGAGTTTTCCAATCAGACTCCGTTTATTGGGAATGGGATCTTAGGCAGTGCTTTATTGCAGTCAGACAAGATGTATGATGGCTATTTCCTGAGGCGACAAGATCTGGCGGTTTTTGGTGCGAAGGTGTGTGTGGGGAGAGATGGAGAGATGGGGAGAGAAGGAGAGAATTGGAAGGAGAAAGGAGAGCAGGTTTTATTATAAATAGATTGATTTGGTTTCAGTGGCGGGCCGCTTTTTGTGAGGAAATGAATTGTTTTATTTCTCAAACCCATGTCTATGCTTTTACCTTTATCGTTTCTTATTTAGTTGTCAAAAGCAGACGCTCGTGTTGCACGATGTCATGTCCGCTCCCTGATAGAAGAATTTTCTACCTTTTAATATTTGTTTTCTATTTTGGATTCCACTGACTTATTCTGCCAAATTGCACCCAAATGAAGGCCTTTCCTGGTCAATTTATTGCTTAATATCGGTTCAGATAGAGATAGTTGCGGTGTATCAGGAGGTATAGGTCTTTAGATGTGTCTTGTTCTTCACTTTGTGCTTGTGTTGTGTCTTTGTGCAAGACAATGAATTGTGATTAAATTGAAATTGTGTTCTGGCTGGAAAATCATATATATTTTTTGCCATACCTCTCACTCCTTTCTTTGAACTAGTATGTAATTAGTTTACATCTAATAGAATGACGTATAACAATGGTTCTCAAACTTTTCACACCAAGTACCTCCTAAGATAATGTATGGCTTTCCATGTTTCCAAGTCATGATAATTACTATATTGACTTATCGGTCAATACACATGATGGATAATAATGATTATTATTATTATTTTTGATTGTCAGTATTTATCATGAGGACTTTTTCTTTGTACTAGTGGGGAAACTTTTTGTTTTTTTTCTGTATTATGGTTTGTTTTGAGCCATAGAGGGTAGAACTTTGACTCTAGTCTTTCATTTATTTTTTGCAACTCATGTTCATTATCAATACTGTATAGAATCGTTCTTTTGGGTGTAGCATAATGCCATAATGTAGCATAATGGCTTTCAATATTATATGTATTGTATAATATATCGTACTAAATTTGTTATTGTGACAGGCCCGTTTTCCAATTACAATCAGATCCTAACCCAGATTATATCAGGCCTAAATTGAGTCTAAACTATGGATAAGGTAGTTCTCTATAATGACAATCCCAAAGGACAAAAACATGAAATTATTACTATGTACCACAGTTTGAGAAACACTGATCTACAAATAAATTACCAATAGATACATATGAAGTTGGAAGTACACACTCTTAATAAAAAGTTAATATGCACATCAATCAAAACTATTTGATCTAAAAGTTAAAGTTGCCTTCATTCACTTAAAGTAAGCATGCAGGAGCAGCAGGTGTTAAAAATACCCTGAAAGGGAACACCACTCATATCAAAACCACATACAAAGACTTCCAGTCGCCTCCAATGATTTGTTTAGAAAACCATCCGAAACTGTCATTTTGTCAAGTCCCAAACTACAGTAACAGGAGAACAAAGTGACGCTATGGGAGTCTGTGCAAACGCCTCCAGCAAGAAAACTTTTGATATCAAATGCCTTAAGAAACTTGAATAAAAATCTCGATCTGATTTCAGAAGTCTGTACCAGATTACGCCATTGTACCTTTATTCTTGGGAGCCCCACCCTGTCACCCAGAATGAAAGTAGTGACATAGATTTAAACTAATCGAGCATCTTCAAAGCCCATTTGTATTTCCTGTGCCTTACAGAGAAATCATGTGGTTTTCACACTTAGAAATGCAAAGGGTATTTCTGCTCATGATCCAGCCAGGTCTGAAAAGTGACGATCCAAATAGAAAAACACTAATACTGAAACTGTCGAAATGCCAATCTCCAGCCACATGCACTAACGACACGTGTCCTCTGTTGTAGGATGAAAGATCAATTACTGACTAAAAACGTTGCACTTTACAAATTTTGCTTCTTCGTATAGACCGAATTGTTAACATTTTACAACAGCATTTTTAAAGGGCCTGTGCCAGATGTGTGTGTGATATGATATGCAAACTCATCTTACCCTAGTACAGATTTGTATAAACAAAGTCAAAATACATCCGCTTTGTGCTCTGTGTATCAAAATGGAAAGCATTTTATTGTCTAATAATCAGGAAGTGTACACTAGCATTCAAGTTTTAGCATTACTGTGGTGCCAAACTCGTCTCTGGTCTTTTATAGCTGTGAAAAGCACTTATAAACTCATTGCGTTGAATTATTAGACCGCTCAGACTGCAAGGTAAGTGAGGAATATCTTTGGACCACTGCAAACCATTTAAAATTGGCAATACATGGGATCCATTTGTTACTCTGATTTAAAATGCGTGTATAGTATTTGTGTGTTAGCATGTGTCTTGGTTAGCATAATTAGCTGATTGCAGATGTGCTTGGGTGAGGTGAATGTAGGTCACTGTAGTCCCCCCTCTATACCCCTCCTCTTACCCCCACTCCAGCCCCCTCTCTTACCCCCAGGAGATATGCTTTTGCCCTCTATGATAATAATACAACCAACCAGTGGAGCTGCCAGGGCTCATCCAGGCACCGGCAACGCACTCAATCGTCTCAATAAATACTCGATTAGACCTCGCTTTTAAGAAATATCAATAAGTGCTGTCAATAAAAACAGATAATTTACCAAGGTCAAAAATGTGAACGCTGCAGAGGAGTATGTGTCTCTACCTGCTGCCTCGGTGCACGCTGGGTAATTACTGAGAGCTGCTCTTAACACCCTCTGAGCACTCAGGCATTCAGTTCACCTTTAGCACAAATGTCTCAGATTGTTATGTGCGGGGACTAGCTTATGCGGTTAATGCTTTCTTTGTTTTCTGCTGTGGTGTCTTTGGGTGTCTTGAAAAGTGCTATGTAAGTGGGATGTAGGTTTATTATTAGTGCAGTCTATCCGGTCAATTTATTTTTGTTTGGGAATTGACAAAGACTTCTAAGTATCCTGTGCAAAATCAGAGTTTTGGCATTCCCAAGCCTGGATAAAAGGAGGAGGATGAGATTGGGTAGAGCATCTTGCTTTTTTGTTGTTTTTTTCTGGTAAGGTATTTCTGAAAATGAATGTATTTATGGCATCTTAAAGTAAAGTCTAAAGCTAAGACAATATTTTAAACCCTAAAGTCTCTGATTGAATACCACAGGTGTTTTTGTACAGTACATACAAATCATATTGGCCAACATGTGGTTAATGTGCAAATTCTTATTACAACCATTGATTGTGAGTTGAATAGAGTTTTACACCTTATTGAAACCTGTGAAAAACATGTGTGAAATGATCAGCATTTGAATTACATTTCTAGGGCTGGCTCGTGATAATCTTCTATTCACGTTTTTCAGATTGATATTTTGTTATGTCTTTAATTGTTAATTTCCTGAACATAAATAATACAAATTATTATTAAATACTATTTAACACAAGCCTCTTAAGTCTGGACTTTCTATATTAAATATTATTATAATATTATTGACTCTTAGAGATGACTGAATTTCAGTCTCGATTAAAATTTGATTAATGTCACAGCTCATTCTACACCAGACTTTTCCATACTAAAAAACAGGGTGATGAGCCATTAACATTTCAATCAAATAAAAATATCCCACTCATTTAAATAGCTTTGTACCGTTTGTATTAAGCACAATTTCTCCGTATGTTCACCCAGCTATATTCAAATTCCCCTAATCTTTTCAGTTTTACTATTACTCTGTTGGATGACAGCTTGGCTCTCACATCTGCTCTTGGTTGCAGAGGTCGCGTGGCATGTAGTGCCAGTCCTCTTGCTCTCTCTGTCTGGTCTTTCTCTTCCTCTCTCTTTCCTCTCTACGTGGGGCAAATGATTTGCATGCTCGTGGCCTGAAGACGCTCAGAGGAGGCAGCTGTGGTGACGGGGGCATTCCCAGTGTGCACTGTCCCGCCATGAGCCCTCCCCCTAAAGGCCAAGTGTCACTCAAAATAGCACTCATGACTTACACTACAGAACAGGGCAATATGCTTACACTACTTCTCTTTTTCTGCCAATTAAGATTGTTTATGTTCATAACTCTGTGACATTTCATTCATTAAAGGTCAGTGAAGGGCCAAGACAGTTATTTTATTGTTTATATATTTGGACAGAAATTCAAAATGCAAAAAAAAACCTTAAAATGAATAAATCAATTTTGTAGACTTTAACGTTTAGAGAAATAATAAAATTGCTACTGATTTTGTATATATTTGATTTATGGCTTAAAGGTGCTATATGTAACTTTTCTGATTGAAGGTTCACCATATTCCTCTGGTCAAGGAGATATTATTTTTGCATTATTCCGCAGTATGCTATTAAACTTCTGTCTTGCATACACTTACAGGTGTTTTTGATTGACTTAAAAATCCTTTAAAGCATGCATTCTTACTTTAAGCACGGTCGCCTCTCCATAGATCTGACCTGTAACTTGGCATGGTGGTGTCACCTGCTTGTCTTAGTGCAGATGGATATATTTAATGCTTTGCTGTGTAACATTCCAGTCAACACAATAACATCTCCATGGAGACTAGCAGGTGATGGACCATCAGTCAGAAAATTATACATGTTGGCACCTTTTAAATGCTTTCACTGTTCAGACTCAAAACTGATATAATGGTTTTATTAACTGTATGGAATGTTTTTAGGGTCTAGCAGTGAGTGGGCTTTCAAACGTGGGCAATGTTGATTTAGATTTTTCTTCCAGCTTTGGTTCACTTCTGCCTCTGTGTGTGTGTGTTCCTCTGGTTGATATTTCTTTTCAAAATGTCCAGGAACAGAACGCAGCGGTGAACACGTACGCTCTGAAATGTTGACCTCCACTAAACCTCGGAGCTCCTTGCGCTCACTCCAGGCGAAAGCAGAGAATTCCCCACGCTCCGCTCTCCTTTCCAGGTGAAGAATGCCAAAGACAGTGTGGAGCAATTCCCAACCAGTTTAAAAATGCCTGCGATGTTTTCTCTTGAACTCTACTGTAGAGGAGATTGTTGCTAGTGGCATGTTGCTTTTTTCCCCTCACCTGAGTAACAAAGAGGAAATTAGCTCAAAGAGAACGTAGGCTAGTGGTTGACTAACAACTAGAGGTGGTGAGGAAAAAGCCAAAAATGTTGTTGAGTCAAGGATATTTTTACCTCAAAATAATGTTATAGTACAAATAAAAATATTATATGATGTTTTAAATGTAAGTATTGGTGGTTTACATCTTATCAGTTAATGTGTATGTAACCATACAACATTACAGTGTCCAAATTGTGGTATTTCAAAATCAGCTGTGGCTAGAGTACAGTGGTGAAGTTCCTTCTTTGGACAGATATCAGATCAGTATAGAGGCACCAATATTGTTTCTTAGCTTAAAATTGTTCTAGTGCTTTGGTAAAAACAGTTTTGTTTTGTCTTTTTATGCTTTTGCAAAAGGTTGTCAAAATATGATGTCCATATACTTGAAAATAAATACTGATCAATACCTCATGGTTCCATTATAGAAACTACTATTCTTTGTTAAAAATAACAGACAGGAAAAACACATTTTAAGACAATCTATCCTTGTGGTATCAAAATCTTGAGTTTTGAGTATCAAGCCTTTTTATTAGGATCAAAATTAAGTTTGAAATTTTACTATCATTGCAACGCTATGTGCAAATATAAGAAAATATCACTAGTTCAAAATACACACAACTTTCACTTCTACACACAAAAATGCTCCAAACAGCTAGTTTTAAAATGAACATTACATTACACAAAACATTAGAGTAAATTCATGACCACACCCCTCTGCCAACACACATACAGTCGACTCCACTCCCATGTTGGTAATCTGCCTGAGCCCATGTAAGTCTGTGCATCTTGTTACCAGTGAAATATTGGCGAGTTTTCCTCCTGTAAACGGTCCGGTGTGCTGCTTCTGCCGAGCCTGGCCCTCTCTTTGATCTCATTATAAAATGCAAATACGCTGTACCCTAAACAGATCAAAGGTCCAACTTCCCATTGCATCTGAAGCTCCATAATAGTCGCCTGGAGCATTTTTCTATTTTTTAAGAAGCGATTTGGGTTGTGGCTGCTCGCTCCTCCGGGACATTATTTACTCTGTGGAGATAGTGTTCCTGTGACTGTAGCCACCGCTGCTGCTAACGCCAAATCACTCCAGCTCCTGTTGCCCATTTAAATAAGTTTGGTGAGGTATCAGTCCCACCCCGAGCCTGGTTTTACACAGCTCAAATCTCCAAGTGTAAAAATGACTTCTGCCTCTCCTGATACCTCCATCTACTTTCTCAGCCCCTATCATCATTACTGCGTGAAGTGAACCTTTAAATTTTAAGCTCTTTGCAGATACTGAATTTTTTATCAGTTTTTGAGAGCTGTTTCTTTGTAATCGGCACGCACTCTTGTTTAAAGTTTTAAATTGTAATCACAGCAAAGTTGCCTGACTAAACTGTGAATGGGTTGAGTGGATATTTTTAGCCACAGTGATCATTGAGTGTGCTTAAAAGCCTTTGAAAATGCATGTTTATGAGTCTTTCCTGATTACGACAAATGTAAGTCTAACATTGCTTACTAATGTTCTCAATACATTAGTCTCAAGTTTTGTAATTGTATGGACACATGACAACAAGCTGCTTAGATGATGAAAACTTAAAACATTTAAAACCTGTAATGATTTAAGTGAACCTGACAATCATCATGATCATGATTTCAGAACATGAAGTATAAAGGACTAAAATGAGTTCATACTGAATATAGATTTTGGTACAACAATGATAATAAAAAGTATAGCTATGGAATGTAATTTTCAACAAAAATTCTGTGGTTTCTTTCAGATTATCATGTGGCTTCTTAAGATCAAGACCATTCTAAAACTATTCAAGAAAGGTCCATTTGTTTTCGCATAATGTTATCTTCTTAGTATCTGTTGAGTTGTTTGAATATAGTTTTAGCATGACATAGTATAATCATATTAGCCTGCATAGATGCATTTTTAATTTCAGAACCAAAAATGTTTCATGACTTCTATTCATAAAATCTAGTCATGATTCATTTGTAGTGTTAATTTAGTAATTTTAGTTTGGAATTAGTCATATTTTTGTTGTGCTCTTTTGTTTTAATGAAACTTTCTGTGTCAATAGTCTATTAAAAACACCCCCTAATCTTCCACTACCAATCTTCAGTCCCGCTGATGGATGTTGTGTTAATTGTTCCGACCGTGCGGTGGCTGTGTGCAGGTGGGAGGGGCCCATGACTCAGTCCCGTCCCGCTGTGCTGTCGTTCCCCTGTCAGGAAGCTCCAGCTTGGCCACCCGCCCACAGCCTCACCTCGTACCCACGCGCCTGCTCCGGGAGTGGGCGAGGGCCAGCGTGGTGGGCCTGTTGGCTCTGGTACATTTTGGCAGGCTCCACTGTCCCGACTCCGAGTGAAGTGCTGACTGCAGAACAGAGAAGGCCCGCGGCAGCTGCTCTCCTCCGCAGCCCTGTGCAAGAGCATTTCAGCTTTTACTCAAACTCAAAGCGTCTTTTTGACAGCCGGCTACGACCTCACTTATGATTTTAAGCAGTCGTTAACCCTAAAGACGTCTTCTCCATCTGCTGCTCTTCACACGGAGGCTTGAGCCAGCAGACTGTGCTGAAAGCTGTTGACCATGACCGCTTGTAAACTTAGTGATAATGAAGAGAACACAGGCCAGAATCAGACCAAGATAGCAGTACAACACCGTCACTATCA
Source organism: Boleophthalmus pectinirostris (assembly GCF_026225935.1). NCBI lineage: Eukaryota > Metazoa > Chordata > Actinopteri > Gobiiformes > Gobiidae > Boleophthalmus > Boleophthalmus pectinirostris. The sequence goes on from NW_026571299.1 coordinate 32,135,283, forward strand.
GGAAAAATGTGTTTGTTTGGATTTGCAGTGGAGCCAAACTAGCATATGAAAGACTATTCAAGCCTCACTGCTCATTTCAAGGACAAAAATAGTTATAAGATGCTGAGAATGAGGTTTTCTCAAAGGATATGTTGACAAAGAAACTAAGGCTGCACAGTGCATTGCAACTGAATCAAAGTGAGTTGAGTTCAGATTCCAGTGTTCATGTAACTTTTTTGTATATCAAATTTAAGCACAATTACAATACTTAGAAGTATTGTAAATTTATTTTGTAGTCCTAAAAGAAACTGGTATATAATATTTTATATCTTAAAGGTCCTAAATTACACAAACGTAACTGTTGTGAGCTTTAAACCATGTTAAAATTTTATCTAATCTAAAACATACTCAAGAGTTTGTTTAGTTTCAGTCACACATTTTTAGTAACTTTATTATCAGTCTGTCTACATTTCCAAAACTCAAAATGCTCTGCTCGACATTGTGATGTCATGAAGTTACTAGGTCCTTTTACCTTTTATTTAGTAGACATTGGAAATTCAAATCCAAATGATTCTAGTGAACAGTATGTAGTTTAAAAACACAGTGGAGCACGTATTGCCACATTTATTTATTTAGCACAGCAAATACAGTACATAAAAACAGGTTTGACAGCTTAGAATACAAATACATATGTATAATGAGTAAAAGATATGTATGGGAGTGGTAGAAGCCAAAAGGCTTTTGAAGACACCGCTCCCAGGAGGCAAAAACATTTTTCATCATCAAAGATCATGATCAAAGATAAAAATAACAAGCCAATTTACAACATGTTTTTTACACAGTAAATTATCCCTTTAATAAAGTGAAATATGATGATTAGTAAAATATTGTGTCATCACCTTAAATTTTAATTTTAATTTGTACGTCAACAAATGACATCTGTATGTTCTGTTTGATAGGAGATATTGGCCTAAATATGCAGGGTTTGTGTGTAAAGCGTGTGAATGAAATAAAACACAACTGTGGGCATGTTTTGATGATCAAACGACATTATAGCATAGATCATAAAACAGCGCAAATATCTGTATTTATGAAGCAAGTATTTCTTTCTGATTGTTTGCACAAAATCCTCTGGTAGGCTGAAGGACTTGCCATTTCTAAGTGAAGAAGTTGAAATGAGGTCAAAAACAATAGCTGCTAACTTCAAGTTGAGATGCATCTTGTGAAGCAAACATGAGCACTGAAAAGTAGGTCTGTGGACTGGACTAGGATGGGGTACTTCCTGAATTGACACCTAATGACATCACAAGGTGAAACAGAGCATTTTCTGGTACACTGAGGTTGATGATCTAAATATACATTTTTTCTCAAATATGTATAAATGAAATACCTACAGCTATGTTTTAACAAGGTAATAGTAAAATAGAATCTTTACTGTTTACTGAGGTACAAATTCATCTTTGGCTCACCTCCACATAAAAACAGCACAAGGACAACATAAAAAGAAGTAGTATTATCCCTGGTAAAATACATTTAATGTACATTTAATGCATTATATAGATTTAAACTTCCACTGCATTCAGAATTTCCTAGACTCGGGGGACAAAAGAATAAAAAAAAAAATGACATTCAACCTTTTGTAACAGAAGTAAACATTCCCTGTCCCATCACCTTTCATGTTTGACATTTGCTTCATCATTGTCCAGCTTGAATGTCTTTGTAGCGTGCTCACTAATACCAAATCATACCACTGCAATGCCTCAAACTGATCTGTGTCTTTAATAAGTAAGCAAGGAGTTAGTGGCGTCTGCATTTATAGCTTTCCCAGAAGTCTCCATCTAAGCTGTGTCACCTTCACGGGGCATTGGACTTACCTCACTCTGGGGTCAGCGTTAAAAGTATCCGATATTATAGCAACAAGAAAAAAGGTTCCAATCTGACTTTAACCTGGAGAAATCATCAGGCACTTACCTCTGTGTTCCTCTGGAGGTGTAGGGCCAGAGGAGCAGACTCACACTCACTGTTAGAGCCAGGGAGATTTGGACCAGAATAGTGTATAGCTGCGGTTGCAATTGTGCTGAGTTTTCTCCATGACTGGCCTTTTGCTCTTTGTCATTTTCTACTTGGCTGCCTGGTGCCTGGTGGCTTTGTCTAATGCGGCATATGTAGACTGAAATATTCAACGGCGCAATATGCATTTTTCAGACTTCTGTAATTACTTTAGAAATGCTAATTTTTTTTGCAATGTATAACATTTTGAAATTTTAGTTTGGCTTTTGATTCGGTGCACACATGTGTTTGTAGTCATATACTAGGAATATCTGCTCTGTTATGGTCTTCAAAGTCTTATCCAGCTGAATATTTAAAGGCACATTGGGTAACTTTTCTGGCGGTGGGTTCATCAAATGCTTTTTTTTTTCATGTAGATGTTATTGCTTTTTCTGGAATGTTTCACAGTATGGTATTAAACCTTTCTATCTTCATGGAGACCAAACCAGACCAAGTTACAGGTCAGATCTGTGGCGAGGCAACCCCACTCAGTCAGAATGGCAGTTTTAAACCATCTGTAATTGAATAAATGTAAGTTAGAGCCATGGAACATCCTAAGCAGAGCAGTGACATATCCTTGGAAATAAGCAGATGACGGACCCCCAACCAAAAAGTTACAAAGTGCACGATTAAGTACTTTTAATTCATTGCAGTGTCATGGCTTCAATCATGGGCAAAAGCAAGAGTGATAAAAATGTGCCACCACGCCCCATAGCTTGCCCTTAAATGATCGATCTTGTCTGATCTCTGAAGCTAAGAAGGGTTGGTCTTGGTTAATACTTGGATTGGAGACCGCTGGGAATACCTGGTGCTACAATAACGCAGTTTCTCTAGAGCATACTGATGTTTTGTCTTTCGGCATGACAGTTCACCCACTTCGCCTCGTATAAAACTGGCGTGTAAGGGTAAGCAGGCTTCTTCCGTCATTCTACCATAGTCATGTCTGAACTCAATGAATAAAGCAATGTAAGGCTTCTATTTTACATTTGTAGAGAGGCTTTCAGTATTTGTTGCATGGTTTCTCATTGAGTTTTCTATGGACATTGTAAGAAATGTATAGTTATTATATGGTCATGTTAATTAGTTATTTTGATAATACACTTTCTCTTTTCAATCTCTCTATACTATTAAAAACGCCCTTATTTCAAGGCATGTTGGACGGACTGCCTCAGCCCTAGTCTCAATTAAAAACAAGCTTAAAGAAGATTAAAACATGCGCGAGTTATTGTATTTTATGTCTCTGAGACTTTTTGAAGGTAATTAATAATATTCATAATTAAGATAGTGGGCTCTCCCTGAAGAACGCTTGCCTCCTGTGAAGCCTGCAGCCAATTTATCTGCCAGCGCGGAGCCGGCACACAGCGCACGCTTCCTTTTGGAAATAAAAAGACGGGGGAAAGCTGCAGGACTAATTAGCAGAGGCTGGAGAAGGATCTTTTCAAAAAGTCTAGAGAAACATGAGCCAGAGGTCTGCAGTGAGTGAGGTAAGCTCTCCTACGAGTATACTGCACTCTGGAGGTCACGCATATCTTATCACATGTAAACGCTGCTCTGTTTGATTGACACGTGGATCAAATCTGCACGATGAGTCATTACAGTGGCAGTGTGTGTGGCCAGTGCTGCGCTTCTCTTTAACACAGTGGGCGAGGAGTTTAGCCCTGGTGGCTTTTGTGTCAATCTCCTCTAAGCTGTACTTTGCTGTTCAAGGCTTTATGAAAAATGGTGTTCAGAGCCTCAGGGAACTTGTGATGAGTATATGGTGGATATTGTGAGAAATTATGGTTAAAGTCAATGAAAACATAATGCAGTTTTTTGACTCTGTGATAATATTGTTAAAAACTGAGGGAGTATCAATCTAAAATATCGAAAGGCTCTTTCTTCAGCTTGGCCTGACACGATAACAAATTATTGCATATTGATGATAAACGATAATATTGAAACTAGCCCATGAAGCAGAATTATCCCCTAAAAAGTATTCTTAATGTACAATATTGTTAAAAGTATATATATATATGAGCAGCAATAAATAAATGACAGAATGCCACAGTTAAGTAGTTAGTTTGCATCTGTGAGTCATAGAAGTTTGTAACTTAACCTTCTACAGCTCAAATCTTAACATAATACATAAATATAACCAAGAATTTCACATTAATACAAAAAAAAAGTACCCATGATAAATATTGACACCCAAAAATGATTGTTCCATCTGTCATGTATTGCAAGTTGATGCAGTAATTATCATGACAGGGCTAACTCCATCTTACCAGCAAGATCCAATTTACTGTTGAAGTGATTAAAAAAAAGATGCAGAGGTTCAACACAGTTACAATATGCATACAAACAATAATTAAACAACATAAGTATAACAAGGTAGTACAGATTAAGAAAAACAAGTCCACACTGAGACAGACCTCTATCTGTTATTGAAATATTTGTCAGAAAAATCACATATCACATATCGTACCAACATTAAGTGTCCCTAAGTTGTACAGTCACTCTTTGCAACCACTCATATTACATCTCTGATTGGGTTGCGTTTAATCTCGCAGACTTGGTACCAGACATGGCGGCCTTGAGCTCTTGAGCCTGTCCTCCTGCTGTTTGCTGATTCGGGAGGCGTGCGCAGGGGTCAGTGGGTTGCTGTGTGAGAGCAGGACAGAGGGGGACAGTGCCACAGCCCAGTAGTGATGGATGTCCTCTCAGCTGCCCGTGCTGCCTTCACTGGTGCTGGATATTGACAGACACGGAGCGGGCGGCGCACACGGAGCCGGCGCTGAGGCTAATCGAGGGTCAGACGTGTCGCATGAATATCAGCGCTGTAATTGCTCATTTGTCAACGTCACATTTTCAAAGAGCGGCGTTTTTCCACAGCAATGATATGGAAAAGTTGCTCTAAATGACAGTATATGAAAGACAGTGATGGGATTAAAAGAGTGTGGCCACAAATGATGGTGTGGTGTCTCTTGGTAATTTGATCAGGTGGAATACATTTTGGAGATTTATCATTTCAAAGTCTTGCTTTGAGAAGATACTGTATAAATTGTGCTATAATGATTCTTGGAACGTAATCAGGAATGCATGGTCAACTTTTGACTGGTCAACTGGTGGTCAAAATGGCAGAAAGCTGAAACCCACGAATACAGTTTTTTCACCTAATGAAGGAACTTGCATCTTATGTGTTACTTTTACAGTATCTAAATATATATCTTATCTAACTGTAGAGTATGGGCAGCAATGAAAGTCTTTTTAAACTGCTCATATTATGCCATTTTCTGATCTATGTTATAAAGTTGTTTCCTCATCAAAAACATAACTGGAGTTGTTTTGTTTCATTCAGACATATTTAACACATAAACACTGCATATTTATGCTGATTTCACCCATGTGATGCCTTGTTTTTAAACTCTATACACCTTCACCAGAGTAATTTGGATGATTTTAGCCCTGGACTTGCCAATCTCTACCGACCAAAAGGTAAAAGCGGTTAACTTAAACTACTACTTCATGTCATCACAAAGTTGAACATTTTGAGATTTTTAGATATAGGGTTACTCAAACATCTGTGAATGAAACAAGGTAACAGTGCAAAGGAGAAATTAAATTCTGCCAACGTTTTTTTGCTCAGATCCTTTGAAACAGAATTTAAATTAATTGGAATTTCTCCTTTACTATGAATCCTACGTGGACTGCTGAGGGTTTTCACAGACATCACAATGTAACAACATTATAGTCAATTTAGCATAATATCGACCCTTTTAAATGAGCACTTTTTAACTTGTTTGGCTGAGACTGCTTATCTCCATGTTATTGCATTGACTGGAATGTCCCACTGTAGAGTTCCTGGTCAGATCGGTTCAAGATATTTTTAGCAAGAAAAAAGCTGCTACATGCATTGATTAGAGTTAATCTTGCATGTTCACTGCTGTGAGTAAAATCACTACACCTCACCATTGACACGCTCCTGGCTCCCTCCACATGTGCTGCTGTCCTCTCCTGTGTGTCTGTGTTTCTGCTGCTGATTACTGTCCCTCTCTGCCCCTGCCCCTCTGCCCCTGCCCCTCTCCTCCTCCGGGTACCACCAGTTAATTGCCTCTGAATTAGTCCATTAGCACTGCTGGTGTGGAGGATGAAAGGGGGCGAGGAAGGGTCTGGCCTCTTTTGACCACTGCCATGTATTATTAATGGGTCAGCAAGTCTGGCCGAGCAGCATTAACTTGGCTAACAGGTCTGCGATTTCCTTTTCACCAGTAAATTAACTCACCTGTGTGGGGAATGGATTTTCTAAAGTTTGGTTAAAGAACACGTTCTGCTATTTCTGCTGTTTGGGGTTTTTATTGTTGAAGGTCAAACTGAGTCTTTAAACTGTAGTTTGTGTGCACACAACAGTTTAGTTATTGCACATAGAAATTGTTCATTTCTGTAAATAAACAATAATTGAACCATTTTAGAAATATTGTGAATGTCCCACCCCATTTTTTTTATAGAATGCAAAGCATAAGTATTATGTATATTTATCAAATAATCAGATGTTTAGATACTAAAACACATGAACACTTAATTGACCAAAATGACCAGCAAATTCCGCTCTTTCTGGTAGCACTATATAGTTTTAATGAGGATCATTTGGTCTTAGGGCCCGGTCAAGCAGAAGTAAACAGCAAGGCCAAAAATTCAAGTTAATGCATCTGATATAAAAATATATTCAACAGATAGCATATGTACTCTAGTTTATGAAACTGTTTACCTTTTTTCTGTACTATTTTTGGTTCTAAAGTTACATACGTTTTAAACATGTATGCAACATGGAACAAAAATTATTTCCCAAATTTCAAAGACCTGCAAATCATGTAAATAAATGTATGTATTTCATCATATCTTGTGTTATTCCATCTTTGAACTGTTGATGAAGGTACATGATTTTTCAAAACAAATGTATTTAAAATGATAAAAAATTAGCTTGGAAGGACTGACATATTTTATAGAAATAGTTACCTTTCATTTTGAAGTAATATTAAAGTATTCGGAAGAAAAAAGCTGACAAATGATGCAAAATCATGCACCTTCTACTTGCTTGCACAATTTTCCCTCCGTTACTTTTCCCTCTGTTACCATGACCTTTCTTCATAAAAAATCTCATTACTCAAAAAGTAAGAGGTTTTTTAACCTAATCTTGTACCATATGGTAGAAAACTATATGAAGCAAATATTCAAACCAGTTTGTTAAGGATATGTAAGTGAGAACCAAGAGTTATTGCTGTTTGTATTTATTGCGCAAAAAGTGCTGCATATTTCATTCCCTCCGTTACTGACATGAGATTTTTATTTTTTTGTCAACAACTTGAAAGAATATCGCAGGTTTAACTTTACCCTGTTGGAGTGCTAACTCTTTCCTACATTCTGATACCTTACTTATATCAGTTGTCCCTCTAGTTTCTGAATAAGAGCTATTTGAATGTAAAAAATCTGCCTGTTTCCCTCCGTTACCGCTTGACCGGACCCCTTATCATTTATTCCAGCAGATTTTTTTTGTCATACTTGACAGTTTTGACTTCTCGCTGGTGTGAAATGTGAAATCTGGTCAGCTAATTTATGCAGGTTTAGGCGCTGTCTTTCCCCCTTCCTGCAGTCCAACTTCTTAGGACAATATCCCAGGTGTGTGAGAATGAAAAGGCCCCCTCATCCCTGTTTATAGTCCCATGGGTGTGTTTCTGTATTTCAACTGCCTCCTAAATTCAGGGATGATGGTTGTTATCCTCTCCCGATGCGCTATCTCAGTCCATAATGTAGTTCTGTCTGCTATTCAGATGTTGGTTACTTCTCAGTCCTGAGTCACAGGGACCTCAGACGCAGACACAGAGGTGCAGAGTGTGTGTGACAGTGGTCTACAGTCTGCTTACTGTGTTTGTGCTGCTCTGGAAGAAGAAAAGGTCACCACGTCTCCATTTCTCTGCTGCTCAGATGCTTCACTCAAATGGATTCTGCAGAGTCCATCTACAAAGCACTGCATTTTATATTCATGAGCCTCTTTGCATAAACTTACACAGAACAATGTAAGGTGCAGCATTGAGAAATACCATGCAATATTAGTGATAGAATTAAGGCTTAACAAAAATTAAGAATTGCCAAATTAATAATGAAACTTCTGGCTCACTTTGATTACTTTACAACATTACACTTACACACAAAGTATGACTCAAAATCACCTTTGCTCTGTTATTTTTGGACTCCTTGCTCAGCAGTCTACTTTTACCAAAACTTTGCATGGTTGTATACAGTTAACCATAATATTTATACCACAGGCAAGTTTTGAATTCAAGTTATTCTTCCCTTTTCATAATTTGTTCTGGCTGGAACTAAAGTGTGCTTAATTTAACATCATAAAATCTCCATTGGTTTAACATCAGGTTAACTGATGCTTCTTTGTGATGACACATTGCCAAGCTCTGTACTGTAGATATTGCCTGTCCACTTTTACATATAGCTTTGTTACTCATCCACATTGTTTACGAACTTGTTCTCCACTCTTCTGTTAATGTATTTCTCTTAAGTGGATAGTTGGCGCTGCCCCTTCACTGTTAGCGTCTGTAGCAGCGCCTTGCTCGTTGTTTTTGGACAGGATGGCAGGTGCTGCCCTGTCTCTGCCCCCTGTCTCTGCCCCCTGACGCAGCCCCTGTCGCACCCGTACAGCTCCAGAGCCTGTTCTACTGTCTGATAATTAAGTGGCGTCCTGACAAACGGCTTTCATCAGATCCCTCATGTGGAACTGAGAGCACGAGAAGGCTTTCAGGAGGAGAAAGCCGCGCATGTCACTTTGCCTCGCGTCTCCACGGACCAGTGCTGCTTCTGCATGAGGACGGGGACAGAGGGAGGAGAGAGAGTGGAGATGGAGGGGAATAAGAGGAAGACAGAGAGAGAGAGCGAGCGAAAGGGAATATAGAGAGGGAGAACACCGAGACAGGAAGACAGAAAGGGAGAGCTGGGACAGATAAAGTGGGAGGAGAGTGAGTGTGACAGAAGAAGAGAGAGAGAAAGCAAAAGGGACAAAACTATAGGCTAAAACTACAACATGGAGAGAGCAATAAGGATGTGAATGGAAAGGATAAAACTCAAAGACAGAGAAGGGGAGAGCTGGGGGTAAAAGGAAGTGTGATGAGAGTGAAGGAGAAGATTAACGGAGAGAGAAGAGAGGGGAAAATGAAACTGAGAGAGGGAGTGAGAGAGAGCAAAAGAGCGAAACTTGCACTAATATGAAGAGAGAAAGGAGGATAGGAAATGGAAAAGGGAGGGAGGAGAAAGATACAGGGGAGAAGGAAAGAAAGCGTGACAAAAAGCAAGCAAAGAAGGAAGAGAGAGAGCGTGAGAAGAAGAGGAAAGAGAGATTATATAGAAGGAGATGGAGAAGGAGGGAGAGAGCATCACAGTGAACCGGAGACAAGAGGGAGTCTGGATTCATTTGAGGACACAGCAACAGTGAGATGCAGAGACTCCCAAATTATCAGCACACTTTTGGAAGATGACTCCACATCAAATCAAAATCACAATTTGTACCGTTGCCATTTGCAAATCTCTGCAATTATTTAGGTAATGTGATGGTCTCCTTGGGGCATATTTTGTGTAAAAACTGCTGACCTGTAATTTCGACAAGGTATGATGTCATTCTTTTAGTTTATAGTTCAGGCTTCTCTCAAAATCTTAATCCTCTCGCACGTATCTCAAAAATTGCCAAAGATTTGCAAATTATTACTGCTAAATTGTTCAGCAAAATATCTTTTTGTATTCAGATTGTCAGTACCCCTGTGTAATTTTATTATTATCAATGCTGCCTATTAATTCTGTCTGAAGTCTGAAAATTTGGAGGAAGACTTAACATTATATGAAAAATGTCTTTATTTTTTGAATAAGGCACTAAAAGGTATCAATCCGTTTCTGAGTATAATATTCTCAAGGGTTTCTACCTGATATTTTTCCCCTTGTATTTCATATTGTAGCAGCTCTTGAGGTCAAAATAAGTTTGCTGTGTATTGTCTGCATCTGCATAAAGCGTTTTACTGTCCGGGAATTGGGGAAATGTGCAGTTGGCATGCAAATTTTTGTTAACTTTACCATCACAGCAAAACTCTGGCTGCTCTGGTGTCTGAAAGTTGTAACAAAGCCTCATGAAGTCATTGCTGTGAATAATTAGGATGCTCTGAATTCAAAGTGATTGACTGTAAAAATCAGGTACAGCACCTTTTAACTAGTACATTTCAGTTTTTAAACCAATAATTGCATGTCTTTATTGAGTTTCCTGGGCCCCTCTCCTGCCCTCTTATTCTGTGACTCTAGTGCACAGCTCTGTGTGGTATTGACAGATATTTCTTTGAGCTGCTGTGTTCTCCATCAGCGTCTCAGTCATTTCCAAAAGAGGTCAGCCCCATCTTCATTTATTTTCACTTTTCCTCTGCTTCATTGGCATTGACAAGCTGTCGAAGGTTAGACACGTTCTCAAATAATCCCCGTAATGGAATCAGGCAGTACTTTTGTGCAAATAGCAAATGTAGCGGCAACTCGAATTGTACAAAGCACTTTTGACTGTAATGTATTTTGGGTATAAGGAAGTGCGGAGAAGATGCACAAAAAATACTAATAGATTTTTTTTGTTGTCAAATGTGTGTGCCAGAAGTAAGCCTGAGTTTTGTGTTGGAAGTAGAGCTGAACGATTTGTCTAATTGTGACTTTTCTGACAAGCATTGCGATTAGATTTGCAATTTATGTTCATAGTTTAAACACATCCTGAAGAGTTGACAAAAAATTACTGAAGTATGAACAGAGCAACTAATGCAAGAATCGCATATAGAACATGTTTGTACAGAATAAGACTGGAGATTTTGTTGTTTGTGGAGGAAATGATAGTACTTTAAAAATTGCAGCCTTTGCGATTTGCTCATTCTGTCCATTTGGGAAGATGCTAAGAAATGATAGAGCCCTGTGTTGACTTTTGTGTTGTGAGACTTGACAACTTTAGAAAAACATATAATTGTGATTTGATTTTAAATTTGTGTTTTGTGTTCACATGCATTTCAGTTTACTTTTTTTTTTTGCAGTTTACAAGTTGTTGTTTTTTCACACAATAGTACGATATTTTGTTATTTTTAAATTGCAGACATTAAAATTTGATTCAGTTGCGATCAATACTCACCTATAATTCAAAATTGACGGGTTTTTCTATTAATATCGGGAACACTTAATTTTCCAACATTTAACCTTGACTATGCCTGAACTTCTTAGGTTCTTTTTAAAGACAATGCAGTAAAGTGTATTTACCTTGTTGTCACCACCAACACCGGTGACAGTTCTGAAGATGGCTTGCAGCTAGCAGCCGAAACATGTCAATAAGGTAAATACACTTTACTGCATTGTCTTTAAAAAGAACCTAAAAAGTTAAAGTATATAAGAAGACATAATGAACATCATTGGCTTGACTACGCCTGAGTTGTAATGTGGAGTTTTCCATTGTGTTCTTATTTTTCACTCCAAGGTTGATCTTCTTAAAGGAACAAAGTAGGTGCACAATGGGAACAGTGTGGGTGCATAGGAGAGATGGAGTTCAGAACATTTCTAGTGGAGTGCGAGGACTCTAACCCAGACTCTTGTGTTGAAAGGATCCTTGGAACATTCATAAACTTCTTATAATCCACAAGAGAACTATGCGGTTTTATGTTGCTCCGTGCTATTGTCTGTCTGTGATCTATAGAAGGAACCAAGCCGTATCCTTGGATCGCCTGCAGCAACTTTTTTTTTTTTTGCTGTACTCACACTGTGTTCTTGAAGTTTCTGCCCTTTTGCCATTGAGTGGTTTTGATGAATACATTGTTATTAAGTGTCTAAAATAGTTAATGTGTTGATATACAGTTTTCTTGACAAATGAGATAAAAGAAAGTGTTGTAGTAGTAAAAACAATGGCACCATGTATATTTATGAAACATTTTTAGATACTAGCAATTTTTTAAGTAACCTGATAAGTTTTGTTAAAGGATGTATTCAAAGCATTACACTATAAAACTTGTTAGTCAGAATATTATAGGATGTAATAATATTCTATTTAACAATTCCTGATGTCTATGAAGGTCTAACTTTCTTTTTGTTTCTCACTGACTGTTACAGCATAGCCTTCTCTGTCTTCATTCTAGCACTGACAAAAAATTCTTTAGTTGTATTATTTTTATTATTTCATATGTATTATGGTCTTTTACAGTTTTTAACAAATATGGGGATCATTCTTCCATCAATAAACATCAGTCGGATAAGTATTCTGCATTAAACTCAGTTCAGTTCAATGTTTGTTTGAGCAATATGCAAGTTTCTGGTACAATATGATGCAATAGTACATTTGAACTCAAAAAGAAGGAAGACGTGTAAACTCGTATGCCCCTATATACCTCTCACTGCAGAAATTAGGGAGCCACGGTCTGTGTGAATGGTCATGTATGTTAGGCACTACACTACATTCATTTGTAGTGTGAAATATGAAATGATATGGGTTTATTATAGTCAATACCAATTCTGTCGAGTAAGAACCTGACAGTGGATGTTGACTATGCTTTAATATGACCGTGATCTTGTATAATATTTTGCATTCAGCTTCTTAAATAGTCCCTTCCGTGTCAACTTTTTAGACCTATCATATCCACGTTGTCTATTACTATTTACTATACTTTAAAATCTACAGATGTTAGACAAAATGCCTAGAAATATATAAATATATTTGTACCTCTTAATTTAACTGCTTTTCCTATATACCTGGATAGACATTGTTTTAAGTGCACACATATTCATAATTGCTTATCAAGCTAATTTCTTTCTTGCATCTATTGGCTCCATTATAAAAGCAAGTCAATGAAAAATGTGTTTAATTTAGTCAAACACGCTCCATCGGGAGGGGCATGAAAAATACTATTTCCCTGTAGTGTCATCTCCCTCTGCAAGTGGCTCTGCACTTAATTACTGTAATACCTCACCTATGGTTTAGGCTTGGTTTAGTCTAGTTTAATTTGGGAGTGGTTGCATTTGGTTTAAACCCGGTTATGTCCTGGTTTAGTGCTTCAAATCAAGTCCTGGGTTTGTTTTGGTTAGGGTTTTCTGGTTTAGCTCTGGTTTTCTCTTATTAATGTGGTACTTGCTAGACCTGGTTTAGCTTTGGTTAAGTCCGTGTTTTTTTTCTACTTGTTTTATTAGTTTTGTTTGAGTACTGGTTTTGCACTGGTTTCTACCCAGTTAAAACTTTGTATAGTCCTATTGTTAATTAATTTAGCCCTGATTAATTTCATCTAGTTTTAATAAATGACACTTCATTTGTGGTTTAGATTTATAGCACTATTTTATTCTCTCACTTTGGACACCATATATTTAACCTTGGTCTGTGTTTTCCTCAGCCGGTCAGCAAACCAGTCATGTTTTATTAAGAGTACATCTCAGCAAGTAAAGATCAGAGGGCTTTAAACCTCGCCTGCCGATACTGCGCTGCTCGATGCAGGGAGGCCGATCAAACGCCTTTGAAGAGGTCTGAAATCCAGTGGAAAATCGTTAAACCTGAGTTCACTGCTCTGAGAGGGGCTCAGGAGAGGAGAGCCGTGTTTTTAATACGTGATACTGGAGCTGATACTGGACCAGAGCGAAATATCTGAAATGGTCCTGGTGTGATGTCACTCAAGTTAACATGTGGTCACCTGTCACGAATTACTGACATCGGGAAGAAGTTGAAGTTGTCAGTGATGCGGTCTAACTCATCAGGGAAATTCAAATTTTTGCTGTGCAACATTTACACGGCGGTTCTGTGTCTCAGTCAAAGGTCTTCGTGTAGTTTAAGAGGAGGACTGGTCAGGGAGGGTCAGCAGATCCTGTGTCAGGGCAGTTTGAGGAGACGAAGAGCCAAAAGTGTCTCTCCTCTGTGTCCTGCCGCATCACAGCAGCTTCCCGGAGGAGCCAGGTGAAAACAACAGAAAAGGCCTTATTCTTACTCTGCTCTAGCGTTTTGTTGATGATGAAATGGTCCATTCCCAAATATTTAAGTATTAAGTATTTTCTCTGGAAGGTCTCGAAGTATTGCCTCAGGAAGGTCTTCTGCCATATTTGCTACCACATATGGTGTAAATAGCCAGTAGCATCTCAAATATGTTTCAAATAATTATAAACTGTTGACGTGTAGTTAAATTTTCTTGGGCACTACCTGGGAAAAGTCTAAAGTTTTGTCAATTTGGACTGTTTTTTGGATAAAATAGATTGTGATTTTTCTCACTGACATTGGGAATTGCAATGAATATTTAAGCATTCTTTTCACATTTCACATTTTAAACATGTCCAGGGGTATTAACATTTGAGGGAAGACTGAAATATGACCTGCTGAACTACTAAAAGAATCTATCATGTTGGCAGAGGTTTAAACTACATGGTAAACAGGGTGAACACATGATCTAGACATATTTTGTTGTTTGCAGAGGAAATGGTTAATTAAATAATTGCAGTTTTTATTATTTGATACTTGTGACCATTCTAATTGTGATTTTGCAGCTCTGTATTGTGAATGAAGGAAAGGTTTTGTATGCTGACGGATGGTTTAGCGGTTTGTTTGCAGCACGGATTCTACCCACTGTGCTAACCTCAGTGTCATGAGACAGACAGAAAAACTGCTGAATGGCTAATTTTGTTTAATGCCATGCAAGAACAGAGTTTTTTTAATTATTATTATTATTATTATTATTATAACAACAATTAAATACTACATCCAGGTCTCTGCCCACTGCTTTGTCAATGAGCAAGCAAACAGGTATTTTAATATTGTTTAGTAGCAGTACAGTATGACTAACAATTTAAAATCAATAGCTTCCACTCTGTATGTTGGCAGTATTACAAACTATAAACATGCCAATTTAATGTCTCACCTTAGAGTTTGCATAAAATTAAACCAAGGGACCATATCTCTTAATGAAGTTTATATTACCTGTACAAGTAGAGTAATGCAGTTCTATATTCAGTGACATTGGCAGTGTTCAGGTGATGTTGTGACAGTGTGATAAAATGTGCTAAAACATCCCTAAAAAATGTATTGCACAATAAATACAAAAGAAATACCACTTCTCGATTCCCTTTTTATTCCCTTTTTGAAAGATGACACTGCTATTTTACTATGTACAATATACACAAAAGTCTTATTTTCCCTGACCACAAAACAAGATGCGATATCGTCAATGTTTTCACTTTCATTTGTGATTTACAACAACTCGCATGAATCAGGACTTAGACTTAAAACTTACATTTTCATAGATTTAAATGGATAAACATAATTTTCAATAGTAGTATTTCATTTTATTATATGATCTTATATCGATATCAAGATTTGTCAAACTTTTCAACTAAAGGTCAAAATTTGCCTTATTTATATATGCCTAATCTTTAGTTTTCAACACTGATACTCGTTCAGATATCTAGTTTCAGTACTAGTTTCAGTATCTGTTAATAGGAATTTTGTCAGTCACTTTGCAGCCTCTCTGCTGCTTAGTTTTGTCTACCTTTTCACAATTGTCCCCCTTACCTGCCTGTACCTTTTAATCTGTCCAAAGCATTTTTAAGGAGCGCAAAGCTGCCGTCCCACATGCCTTCCCACTCCCACTACAAATAGACCGAGGAGGTGCTACATTCCACAGACCCGGCGCGTCCCGGAGCTGAGCGGGGCACTGTGTTGGTGGGCATGTCACAGGGTCCTTCTGAAATAACAGCCCTAAAAATACTCCTGCGCTGGTCTACCTGAGCACTCTGATTCACTTCCATGTTGTGGGTTTAATGCTGATCTTGTAGCTGCTGCATTTCCTTAATATATTCACAGTAGACATTAGAGTTTTTAATGTCTTTGTTCTGTGTTATTGTTGGGGATGGTTTGTCAGATAGGTTTATTCTACTGTGCACATTTATGTCAAGCTGGGGAGACTTGGGAAGATTTAGATTTTCTCTTTCATAAGCTTGACCTATCTATTTAAATGAAATATTTAGTAACATTTAATAGTATTTACTAAAATTTTAAAGACATATCTAATAATTAACTGATAATAATTTATTCTTAATTACAAAAACATTGGATGTGATGTCCCTTTTATTTTGTTATAATTTGGTGTTTTGGTTCTCAAGACCATTATCCCCTCAGAAAGCAGAATCTCTCTCTGAACCTCTCATTTGGGTTGCCAGTTCAGTGCTGAAACCAGTTGGTTTAAACCCAAATTGCCTCTCTGCTCTGAATCCTCACTACTTAAACCACAGCATCTGCAGCCAATCAGGTTCTGAGCCATCACGTGAGGCATAGTCTTTCCATGTACTGAGAAAAATGTGTATGCATCCTCTATATAACGCACTGGCAATCTGGTTCAGTTGTGATTTTAATCCCTTTTTGAAACAGTAAGAGTGCAAGAGAGCAAATGAGGTACAATGAATAGTATGGTTAATAGTCATGTGTGATTAATGACATTGCTGCTTTTCCCATCATGTTTTTTGGTACATGTCTTCACTTTGACATTTCCTTGTATTCTGACAGACTTCTTTTTAATGCATTATATAATCTTTTATTTGCTTTTCTGTGGATGCCTCTACGTCAGCTTTGTAACCACAGGCCTAATTGACTTCCACGTAAGACCCAGAGATTCCAGGAGTTTCAAGATTAGCTCTGAAAAGCCATTGTTTACTTATGAGAACCAGATACAATAAGTTTGTATATGCTCCAATAAGAGAGCTCAGCTTGTGTGAACAGCGGTACATAAAGCGATTCAGACAGAGCTCGCTGCGGGGTTCCTGCCCAGCATCTACCTGCCCCCTCCCACCTCCTCCTCCTCTTATACCCCCCATCAGCGCCAGCACCCAGCACCCCCCACAGAGCGCTCCATATCCCTCCTCTCGCCTCCCACTCACCACCTACTTCCTTTCACTGGCACCGGCAACGTGTCCGAGGACCAAATGGTGCTGATCTAAGCGAGCGGGACAGCGGCGGAGGAGTGAGCGGCCCCTCCCACCCCCCACCGAGGAGCACCGCGACTCAGCATTCAGGCCGGGGGAGGTAAAGTAGGGCAGGCTGACCTCTGTGAACGCCGTGTCAGGGCTAAAGAGTGAGCTAAAGGGACAGGCCGTGTCAGAGCGGTGGTCCTCACAGCAGGACGAGGAGCAGACCCCCCACCCTCGCCTCACACACACACAAACACACGCGCACACATAGAGCAGCCAGGACCCCAGGGAGAGGAGGCACCATGCTGAGACAGATATGTACACACAGGAACGGTTATGACACAGGGCCAAATACCAGCTCCACTAGTCACATTGTAGTTCCACCTGAATTAATCACTGACCTGTCTTAAAGAGAGTCAAGATATTAGGGAACACATAGTGCTAGGTGACGCACCATTGCATTTGATACTCATGTTTTTTCTTATTTTCAGGGTTTCCACGGCAGTGATTTGATGCTATAGTACAGAATTGCTTTTATGCCAGATGCCATGCCAGTCTTAAAAGGACAGTTCGGAATTTTGGACATAGGACCTAATTTCTTAGTGAGCCAGAGTGTTGGAGGCGTGTAGAGACACTTTTTTAAATATTCCATCCAGTCCTTGTATTTGCAGATGTCGCTGGTGCTAGGCTAGTACATGTCAATGGCCATAGTTAGCCTGCCACTAAAAACAGTCTTACCCACTCCACAAAACACTTGAGGCAAAGCAATTATAACGCCAGACTGTCAATGTAAATGTCTGTGTCAGTAGAATCATTTTAGAAGTAAAACCAACCTTGCATTTGAAGGATTTATGTCTGAGCAGCAGCAGCAAATTGTATTTCCTGATAGAAAGCTTGGCAGTGGCGGACTGATATATCAGAAAATAGTCCCTCAACATGCGACGATTCAGGCGATGCAAGGTTAGTTTTATTTCCAACAATATTCTATCAACACAGACATTTACATTGACAGTCTGGCGTAATAATTGTTTTGTTTCAGGTGTTTTGTGGAGTGTGGCAGGATAACTATGGCCATTGACATGCAGTAGCCTAGCACCAGAGACCTCTGCAAATACAAGGACTGGATGGAATATTTTAAAAAGTGTCTCCACGTGTCTCCAACACTCTGGCTCACTAGGAAATAAGGCCCTATGTCCAAAATTCTGAACTGTCCCTTTAAACCCCTTTATTTTTTTATGCCACCTTTTTTCTTAACCTTTATAGCAATAGAGTGTGATTAAAAATATTATTACAGCTACATGTGTTATCAGATGTAGCCAGCCAGTCTGGGAATTGTCAATTTCCCTTTTCATTCAGTGTTGTGTAGATTAATGCCTTTTAGGAGTGTCCACATAATATAATGCTGTATGTTTTCTTGAGCATGAAATCTTGAAATAAAGCTTTTGCGTAAACCAATGAGAAACCAAGTAGGGCTGTATGCCTTTAGTCATTTGTGCAATTAGAAAGGAGAAGTTAGTGAGTGAGTTAGATGAAGGTTTGGCCATTTTTAGTGTTAATATGTAAAAAATCACATTAAACTCCTCTGTCTTTATAAAAATCTATTGTTTTGTTATACTTTTTTCTGCATAAATAGTGTTTGCATGATCTCCAGTGCAGGTGTAGTCTTGTGAGTGCAGATTCCGTCAGATACACAGATATGTAATAGTTTTGAGAGCTTTTGCCACCACCCTTTTTAGTGGATCAAGGACATGTCAACCAAGAATTTCTTTAGTCGATAAAGCCATACTTGAGATCTTCTTTTTGTTTAATAATCATATTTAGCACCAAATGGCAAGACTTGAGCTCGTAAGTATGTATGGAGTGTTGATTCTCATGACACCAGCACATTTCACCCTAAATGCTAAGCCTGTCTGTCCAGCTGTTGACATATTGTTTATATATTCAGCATTAATTGGCCCTAATTTTTCACGGACCTATCTCGTCTCACGCTGCCCAGACTTCTCCACTCAGCAAAGCTTCGCCGATTTATCAAGCACAGACGCTGTCACAGTCATCAGATTTGCTTTCTTACCCCGCTGTAAAACGGATCCAACTTTTGTCTTCCACCACAAATGACCTTATATATGTAATCTCCAATTTTGTGTCTGTTGTATCACGGGGTATGGCGTGGCCTGTCAGAAACACTGGCAGCCAAGCGTTCATTAAAAAGTAAACTTCTAATGTAGCAGCTATAGCCCCGACTGCTGAACTATATCAATGATTTAAGCTTTCTGCATGGTCGTTAATGGACAGACCCAGCGTTGACTTGCGTACAACACTTGGATGCACAAAGAGGACGAAGTGTGTGTGGCGTTGTACAGTAGCTCAAATGTTTCGTTGGCGGACATGTTTTTAAAGTAGCATAAGGATAGCGGGCTAAACTAAGAACTTTGTCACCATCCGCTATGCAGGGTCATTCAGTGCTGTTTGTTTATTCATTTGAACTCGTGTGACTCTGTGACCTGGGGAAGGCTATGTACAGCTCAGAGGACCAGGTCTGTACAACGTCTGTAGTGCTGACCATGGAGGTTTAAGGCAGGATTTCACAGATAAGCGGTTTCTATGCTGTTAAATAGTTTGGAAGTAAGTGCAGTGTTAAAGTTTTCAGTGACTTGCAGTTTTGCCAGTATGATCATAAAGAGGTCAGTGTTTCTCAACCAGGTGTACAGGGTTTTTATATCCTTAAAGGGCTCTGTTTTGTAGTGAGATTATGATTTTTGGCAATAGACTTTAATCTGTGCACTGTTTGGGCTTTTAGCATGTTCTTATTTTCTAATATGACTACATTTTGTATTTTCATAATGGCTTTATTTTGTGTATGCACTTGTGCAATGTTTTGTGTTCAAGTCCTGTTTTTTTGTTTTGCCATCAACCTGCTAATGGTACTATGGATGAATGAGCCTGGATGGCTAACTCTGGCACATACATTCTGTACTAACACATGTTGATTAATGTGTGCACTGTGCTATATTTAATACATAAACATGAACATATAACTCAAACTCAATGTTAAAATGTTACCTGAAAAACAAACCTGGACTGGAGTTTTTTTGTAGTTTTTTTTGGAATGTTTTGTTGCATTCACATGTTTGACTCACAGGGATGGGCATCATTAAGAAGTTGCCAATACGATACATACCTTGATACATTGGCCACGATACATATCTCAATATAGTGAGCTTTTGATTCGATACAATATATTTCACATAATTTTTTCGATACTGTTCAGTAAAAAAATAAATGCTAAATCATGGCTGTAATACTAAGAGTCTTCGTTAAACCACTTCTTCATATGAAACACACCCATTTTAATCCTCAACAGTGAATATGTCAAATGTGTTGCATAAACAAGTTTCCTTCCTCTAAACAAGCAACAAAACTGTAGCACTGTAACTAAATAATTTAGTAAAATAAACCAAAAAATACTCTTGGCGATATATCAATACAACAGCCCATGATATCGATACTGTATCACCGCATTAAATGATGCAATATTTCGATATTTAAATATCTTTGCACACCCCCAATATTTGAGTAATCCTTTATTATTAGTCCACAGTTCAGAATGCTCTGTTCCACCCTGTGATGTCATGAAGTATTAGTTTTCAAGTTAACAGTTAACTTTTACCTTTTGTTCATTAGAGATGGGCAGAGTTTGTGTGTTTTAAACATGTGTAAACAAACCAAAACATAACTCCAGGTATGTTTTTGATGAGGAAACTGCATTATAACATACTGTAGATCAGGAAACAGCGTAATATGGGCCCTTTACGAATGTTTAGGAATGTTTCAGGAAATATAAGAAGTAATAATTAGAACAAATATATGCATTTAAATCTCATGGCACAATACCCGAGTTTGGAGATTAGCTTTTTTTAGTTTAATTTTTAATACTGACTGTAATATTTTATGTTAAAACAGTAATGGATGCGTTAGCAATGTTTAAAATACTTTGTAATATAGCCACCATAAATTGTCTCCATATTTCACTTGTCAAAGTAGCAAACACCCAGATCGTTTTCAAACTTAATGGTGTTTGGTTCAATCATATCTCTTTATCGATTAGTGAAACATATGTAACTAGCAACCAAGCATGCGTCATACCTTTAAAATCAATATATAGATCAATAATCATTCAAGAAACGTACATTTAATACAAATCAAAACATCTCACTTTTATTCTAGACAAATCCCAAATCTTAACCGTTTCCTCATATCCATTCTGCACTGAGTTTACCTTTTGACAACAGTTTCCATAACAATAGATTGTGGTTTCGTTTACTGTGAGTCCCTATACCTTTCTTCACTCACAAAAACAGAATAATTTGACTATAGCTTCCTCCACTTTTCTGTTGGCAAACCCCGATTGCATTGGCATTTCCAAGTGATTTAAACAGAGAGATTGACAGCATTACAATGAGTCTGTCATTATAGTCCCTCCTGTGGGATAATTGCCTATAGTGTCGAACAAGCCGCTCCTGTCTTTAGCATCTCTCCCTGTCTCCCTCTCCTCTCCTCCTCTCGCTCCCTGCCTCTAGTTATGTCTATCCTCAATTCTTTTCTATCTCTCCATGTTTCTCTCTTTTCTCATCTCTATCTCACATTCTCTTCTTTCTCCATCTCTTCATCTATTTCTGTATGTCTCTCCCATTGCTGTCTTTAACTTTCACCCCGTCTCTTCTATGTTCCTTTCCTCCCTTTCTCATCACTCATAATCTCTCCCTACCTACTTTTCCTTACTCTCGTCTCTCTCCCTCTCTCTCATTCACCCTCTCTATTCCCGCTTCTCTCTCTTGGACCCGTCTTTCCCTCTCCAGCTCTCCGTTCCTCTCTTTACCTCCTCTCTTCCACTCTCCCTCTTCTCCCTCTCTCCCTTACTCTCCAGTGTGCTCATGAGAGAATCCTCCTGCCTTTTTAGTGCGGCCATCTGTCAACACCACTCCATAAAGTGGAGAGGAGCTCCGCGTGGATAGCTCTCTTCTGGCCCAGCTCCAGCTCACTACGACTGGTTAACCCTGGTTTGGAGCATCACTATATCTAAACCCGAGTGGCTACTTTCACCCACTTTTTTGTCCCTAAATCCGCACCGTCCCATCCTCTTCACTGGAGTAGCTTGTAACGAGCTAACTTTCCCCATCATCTGCATAATTTAGTTGTAGCCCCGCGCTGTATTAATTAATATCACCACCGTGTAGCTCAAACCTTCCCACCGCGGGTTCCCTCTTGGCTCCTATTTTTGGTCCACAGCTGAATCCGATCTGTTTTGTTCAACTCAAATGCCTTTCGCTGATAGACATTGATGAAATATGTTGCTACACTCTGTATAGATTGAGTTTCTACATGTTCATAAATAGTAGAATCCAGTGCTAGAAGACACTGAACCCTGCCAATATTGTTCACCAAATTCTCAGTGTATAGATTTGTTGGTGTAATCTGATTTTGATGTACGACTGCTCCTCTCATGATCCATGTCTGTTTTGTTTTTACAGAACTCGATACGGCACAATCTGTCACTGAACAAGTGTTTTCTCAAAGTGCCTCGCTCCAAAGACGACCCTGGAAAGGTGAGACGTAGTACTTTCTATTACAAGTATAATTTACATAGAGGTTAATGGTTTACTTGGTATAGATTTACGTTACTTGGTCAGTGGGTTGGAGTTAATGCTGGGTGATATGACAAAAAATTAATCACTTTTTTTTTTCCTTTCACACAGTTTTTAATTTCATTATTTTTTTTCTTTTCAAAAGAAAATGAAAATAGTTTTCAGTGTTGATTTCATGAGCACAATGAATCATTGTCATAACACTTGACACTAAAAAATAGTCACCTTTCTACCTCCAAAGTCTGAGCTCCAAACCACATGCTTTTACTGACAGAGAACTGGCTGTGGACCTCTCGATCAAAATCACCCAAGATATCACTGACAGTTAGACATAACTGAATCTCAATCTGGATTAAAAAATGATGAATTGTTGGGCAGTGATATCCTACATTACTTCTTACATTGGGTTGGCTTTAGTACATATATTTATTTGTGTCTTATAGAACCTGTGTTGTGTCTTGATAAATACACATGAATTTACCGGTATGTAAAGTAGCCATTAGTAATTTATGAGGCAAGTTTGTATGTTCTGGCATATACTAGGCCTACTACTTGATGTTACTGTGTAAGTAACAGGTGATGAAAAGAAGATGAGGAGAACTTTACAAAACTGAATGTCTCAATACATATTTTTATATTTAGACAATATCATGTCCATGTAAAGAGAAAATGTATTTAATTAGTTGAGGTTTATGTATCAGTAAAAAATGTGAAATGACTGAACACTGAACAACTGAAATTCTCTCTTACAAAGTGAAATATCTTGCCAAAGGACACAATGTAAGCATTGATTGTTGATGGGAATCAAACCACTAACCTCGATGGCGGGCTAATGCTTTACCACTGAGCCCCTGCTCCCATCACAAAGTGCTTCGTCTCACAGCCTAAATGTATTATTGGCTTCCTTTAGACAATGACAGGGGCTAATTAGATTATGGCAGGCAGCCAAGGTCTCCTGAATGTAAAGGAAGCATTGGGTTTTTATTATAGCAGCATAATTGACTATAGTGTTTGTAACAGTTCTTTGGCTGTAATCACACAATGTTTTGCCTCACACTCAATCTTAGAAAAATGTTACCTTTGAATGTGTGCCAGCTCTTAGTCTGCAAACGCATGGCATGCTCGTAATCTGCTCTAAACCTCCCACTCATAGTTCTGTCAGAGCAGCCTTTTACCAGAGACGTTTCATACAAAGTGCCATCCACTTGTTCAGCTTTAAGTGCGTATGACCGGTTAAACTACTCATGTCACTAAAACATGGTTAACTTAATTAAAAGCCTAGTTATTTTGTTAAATTTAGAATTTCAGTTCCTGGTTGGACATGAGCAGAGATATGAAAATTGCAATATTTTAAACTTTGTAAAATTGTGTAAAACTATGACAAATATTTACCACAGGCACTATCCCACCAAACCAAGTACTAATTAGAAACCCATAAAAACCTGTCTTATAGTGGTATACTTTAAACAGCAGAAGTCATTCGTCGAGTTTTCACCTTGAGCTGTGAAGGATGCTGGGACCACTGGAGCTATAATGCATCTTGTTAATGCTGTGCTCAGCTCTTCGTCACTTGTGTTTTTCCTCTGCAAAAGGACGTGCGCTCCCACATGTTAATTTGACATTTGAGTCTCAGTTGGAGCACCCACAGTTGCTTTCTTTCAGCATCATTTAGCCCACAATCTCCTGCGACATCAACCTTATAAGTAGCACATGCACTGTAGCTAGCGATGTTGGAGCCTATATTTAGACAAATGCAATGTTAGGGTGTGTGTGTGTCGCTGTGTGTGTATGTGTATGTGTGTGTGTGTGTGTGTGTGTGTGTGTGTGTATGTGTGTGTATAGGTCTATAACCATATGTAACCTAACCCAGATCTCCTCCTGTCAAGAGCATTGCTACATATGCTAAGGCAAGCGTACAAATAATTACGCACACACACACAAAAACACACATACACACAAACACACATACACACATACAGAGCAGAGGTATCGTCACGGATGGGGACTGAATGCTAATTTCATGTTTTGCTGTAATCCTCTGATATTGACACTCCTGGGAGCTGCTCTACTAAATACAAAATAATCTATTGCGGTATGGATCCTATTCCGAATGCATGGGCAACGCGCTCGCATCCTTAATGTTTAATTTGGAATTTTCCTCACTCCCTCCTCCCCCCAAGACAACTTCAAAGAGGCATTCGGCACTCTTGATATGTTGCATCAATATTGTAATGTGGCAGGAATATGAGGGATGCTGTTGGAGGAGATAGGGGATAGGGTTGGCTGTCTCCTGTTCAGATGTGAGAGATGACAGCGCAGCCAGTAAAGCACCTCAGGAAGCAAGATTACATTTAATAAGATATGTTTAATTGGCGAGACGGCTGTGCACGTTTTTGAGCAGGATGTCGACCATAGGAGTCTGTAGGGCTGGTCAATAAGTCAAGAATGTTGCTGTTTTTCGAGCAAAATATGGCACTATGGGGCTGTGCAATTAAGGGAATCTCTTTAGATATTACAAGTATTCCTCTAGTCAATTACAGCAATTATCAGAATAAGAATAAGCTTTATTATAAATGATAAAACTATATATTTTGTTGTGACTTATATGGGTGCTCATTAGGGTTGTTAAAAGTGTCAAATGTTAGATACTAATCAGTACTAAAACTAGCAGACCAATATGGATTTTTTAGAGGCCGATATGATACTGATAAAACGAGAGTTGGAGCTGCCGATATAAAGCCGATATATTTAGTGATGTAAAAATTCACTATAAATCTTCAGTTGATTATAAAACTCAGGTCTGGCTCTACTGGATTTTATATTGGGTTTATTTAGGCTACATTTATTGTTATTCTGCCTATTTACAGTCATATTTAAAAACAGTACGTCAGCCTAATGGCATTTTTGCATGACATTCTAGCCAGTAAAGAAAGTAAGTAAACTATGGCTATTAGCCTTTTGCAGTAAATGTGTGTGCACCGCGGTAATTAATTATGCGTAAATGCGGATCATTCACACCTCTGTTCACAGCTCATTTAATATCAATGCTGGTCCAGTCACATGTACAGCCACTATAGTCACTTTGTCCTTGGCCAATGTAAGAGACAAAGGCTGTTTATGTGTGGGAGCTACAACCAATGAGAAAGAATCAAAAGTAGCACATTTGCAACAATCACCTCTCATATAGGCTCCTCTCAGATTACAAGTCTTCACAAATAAGTGTCCTTTTAATCCTGACTCAAAACGATTGTCCATAAATATAATATAATCCAACATGTTGACAGCAGCTGCGTGTGTAAACAAGTGTACATGAGTGACGTGACTCTGGGGGTGCGTTCAGGGACAGTACAGCATCGCACACACAGACTAATTACTTTTCAGATAAATATTGATGCAGCGCCACATATTAGGATATTTATCTGTCTGTAAATTGGATTAAATGGACTCAATATAGAGAGTCTAAACTTTATAACGAGGTATAACATGCCCACGTGGACTATTGGCCTAAATCTTGCCGATATAGGCCGATATGTCTCCAAGTGCAATAGCAGACAACAGATATTTTGGTCGGGCACTAATCAAAACTACTACTACTTTGAGCAGATATCAATACTCAGGTCACATTCACAGGATAGAAATTAACCTTTCCAGAATAGCTTTAGAATTAACTTGGGCTGTATCGGAACAAGAATGAGCACATAGTTTTGTATACGCCCATGGACGACTATGGAACCTACCTGCACCACTGAGGGATTACAGACACATATAATATAAAGAAAGTACTGTGATTTTATGTTGAAAATCATATTTTATTGTCTAAAGAAATTGTGTTTTTATTATCATCATGGTATCGGAATCAGTACTGAATTTATTCCTTAGTATCGGAATTAAGTTTGAAATTTTATTACGGTGACAACGTACTCATTCTGCTCCTCAAAACCTGCATCCCACAGAGTAGTTTATAGCACCTTAGTATCTTTATAAATTTCTCTACAGGTAAGTGAAATGGTGATTAGATTTTTTTTTTCTCCTGTCCATAACCTGGCAACTCTAATTGAATTTATGCAATTGTATCTAGGCTTTGAAAAATAATTATCTGTATTGGAATGGCTTTGTGTATACCTTGTCCTTGGAGAAAGCGATAACCGGCAACCATCCTTTTAATTTAAGATATTTCTTTTAATATAGCTGTCTCACGTTACATTTCAAAATAGTGACAATAAAATGCCCAAACCACAAGTGTAAAACAGGTTATAAAGGGCATTCAATCGTATTGGTATAAATGCTGGATTATTTGAACTGTCTGTAAATTTGTGCTGGATTTCAACATGATGTCTACAGTAAATAAATGTTTCAGGTCAGTTCTTGATTTGAAAAGGCAAATTAAAATTACTTGTAACTTTTAAAATGCTTGTGGTCACTCTAGGTTTGGCAAAAGTTGTCTAACTGATACTTAAACTTGTATCAAAACTAGATAATTTAAGCAAGTATTGATACTGAAAAAAAAATCACATAACTGTATAATATGTGACCTTTCCACAATTTCATCTTGACAAATAACAGACGCAATTGTTTTGTGTTGAAAATGACAATATTGTCTAAAAAAAACGCTTTTAAAATGATTATTTGGGTATAAAAATTGTTTTTGAGTATTGAGTCTTTGATTCCTTTAGTATTGATATTGAGTTTTTTAAGATTTTTAGTATCGCTTTTTAATATCGTGACAACTAGAGATTGACCGTTTTGGATTTTTATCATGGGCGATCCTGATATTGATGATTAGAATACAGAGCAAACTATGGCCGATCAGCTTTGCTGATATTTTTGGGCCGATATATATAGGGCCAATTTTTTCCAGCCAGGTTTTCTAATTTAAATTTACTGCAGACTCCCCCATAAGAGAACTGTGTAGTCACATTTTGTGCAATTATCTCTTCACATAAAATGTTAATATAAAGCTTGAATTTTTAGGCAGCAGGTCAGCTAAAACAAAATATCATCCTTTGCTGGAGATTCAGGGCTGATGACAGATACATTAAAAGGTCTAAATAGCTGCTGATATATTGGTCTATGTTTAGTGACAACATTCACAAAACAGTTGTAATATCAAGAAAAATGTGATGTTAGCTGTATAGTGTCAGTCACGGATTCCTTGTATTTCACGAGTTGAATGTTCTTGAGACAACACAGCACATTGTCCAGGATTCCCCCTCTTTCCCTTCCAATAATAACTCTATATCTCTCTCTCTAAAGGGGAAGTACATGACACCTCTTCTGTTGACCTGCGAAGGCGAGCTTAAACCTCTCTTTAAATCATTCCAGCCTCCTTTGTTTTATGACCATGTGAATCTTCTTTTGTTCTGCCTTCGCCCTGTTACCGTGGACACACTCCGGCTGGCATTCTCTCCGAACATCGCCGTATACATTTGTGAATAATTCAAAGAGTTTTCATGTGTTTTTTCCCCTTGCTCCCTCTCTGGGGGTGGGTGTCGAGAATCGCACAAACTGCTCTCCCAAGAGGGTTAACTTTAAGTCTTCTTCCTCACTAATTAAAAGAAATGCCGCTCTGAATATAGTGCCTTTCTCTACCCTTATTTTGTAACACTAGCTTCGCGTTTAACCCTTGAAAACCATGCATTTCCCCACTTGCATATTATAGTTGTCCTTTTGTACTCGATATAATGAGCCGTATCTCTCTGCTTTCTTTTACTACAAGATTTTTGCTTAATTGTGCTGCGATTATTCCACCCTCTGAGGACCATGTTAATTGACCTCGAAGCCAGCATGATATTAAAAGTTATAATTTTAACCCCAAGACAAATATAGGGCAATGCTGGCTTTTTATTCCACCAGTAAAAAGCATTAATAGAAGAACTAGCTATAACAAGGGAACTGCAATGTACGCAAGACTTCATTTATAGATGGTAGTCCTCTGGTTTGCTTCTGCTGCTTGGCTTCTTATGGAAATATCAATTATTCTCACAGCTAAGGAAGTAATTTTAAAGGTCTTGATCTCACTTTCTCTTGACAATTGAGATTTTATCAGGGGTCGTATGAAATATTAAAAAGTGAATTCACAACTTACAGGCCTCAGGGTGAGAATCTAATTTTTAACAACTGCAAGCTACTGTTGGATTCGGAGAGGAGGATGAGGGGAGAAGGGATAGAGGAGGAAACAGAGGAGAGGAGCGAAGAGAGGTGACAGACCATTGAAAAATAAATTAAATGCAAAGATAAATAATGTAGCCCGGTGGTGTTGGAATTGCCTGATACGGCCTCTAAAGCAGGTCTACAGCCACTTTTTCCCCAGATTAGCCTCAATCTTAGACCCTTACCACTTGGTTTTTCCATTTTTTGTATTTTTTTTTTTTCTCACTGTTTTTTTGTAAATTGGACGGAGTGGCCCGGAGCACCCGAGGCACAGGAAATACAGCTCCAGGAAAAGCTTAGTGTTTTACCTCCAGCAGCACATCTCAGCGGACAATCATCACTAAAGCAAAAACTGCACCGACAAGACCAACGTGGAAAACTGTGTAGATATCAAAACAAGTGAAGGTTGGAATAAATGCGTCTTTATTTTTGTATGAAAATGTATCACGCTTGGACACGGCCTATAATTAAGACTAAACTACCGTAAATCATCACATTTAGAAGTTATGGTCATCCTGCCAGTAGCTCTTCACGGCCTTTTCAGATGTTCTAATAAGTGGGTGTGACTGCTTTAAGGTTAAGGTACATGTTATTGTCCCCATAGGGAAATTTGCCCCCTGCATTTGACCCATCCTTCAGGCACGGCAAGTTTATTTGTATAGCACAATTCATCCACAAAGTAATTTAGTGGTTTATAGAATAAGAAAGACATTAAAATCACAATACAAACAAATCAAAACATAAATAATCATCATAGAATTTACATTAAAAGAGAACAAGAGAGGGGAGTGTGGAATAAAAGCTTTTCAGTCATCTACGGTGCATGTTTTGGATTGGTGGTGGAAACTGAAGTTTTTGTTTTTCTTGTTAATATTGATTTTTTTAAGAATACCTTCAGGGGTACACAATATTTTTTTGTCACTAATATCAGTGACAAGGATTTTTTTTTTTCCATAAATATGCTCTAGTGATCTGAAAAAACAATATTGCACCACCCTTAGAGAATTCATGACACTCACCAAAATAGCTTTTTCAAAAAATCGGACTTTAAAATTGAGACCATTAAACTTTGGTTGATTTGACTGGTTTACATTTATTTACTTATTTACTTTAACTTGGGTTCAGTAGGTATTTTTTAGCAAAATTACATGTCATCTGAATTAAAATTTTCTATTTTTTCTGCAATTTTCCATTTGAATTCACCCATCTCCTTGTCCGTTCCTACAGGGTTCTTACTGGGCCATTGACACCAACCCAAAAGAAGACTCTCTGCCCACACGACCCAAGAAGAGGCCGCGCTCCGGAGAACGAGTGAGTATCCTCCTCTTTTACTTTTACTTTCATTTTTTTTTTTTACTACCTCATGTTGTTATTGGCAGTCAAACATCAATACTGAAAAACTGTCTTTCAAATCCATTTCGTATTTCAGTTTAGCTGCACCATATTTACCTGTTTGATCAGGTTAAGAAGGGGTGCAGCACAAAGAAGGATCACCGTGGATGGAAATTGATTTTAAGTAGTGCTAGAGCACTTTTATACAAAACAAAAAAAAAAACCTATATTGTATCAGATCGATGTCCATCACTAGTACTTCTCGTCTTAGCTGAACTGTTAATATTTCAGCCATCTTGCACACATAACACTCCTGAGCATCTTTAAATTGTGCGCTATGAATTAAATCTAAAATTTTGTGGTCAATTAATGAAATTTTAAACAACACCCCATAAATCTAATACATATTTGCCCGTAAACTCTCTTCCATCACTTCTACTTTTTCACTTTTCCTTTGTGACCTTTATCCTTTGTTCTCCTCGTCCCTCACCACATGCAGTCACAAACCCAGTAGGACTTCCTGTAAACTTTATGTAACACTCACTACCTATCCACTCTGCTTCGTTTTCCTCGTCATGAAGTTAGACTCCATATTAATAAACTATGCCTCTGGCTGCCGTTACATACATTACACACAACAGACTTTTTTATTTATTTATTTTTTTAACAGACATCAATTAATGCGTATAGCTGTGCGCGCCGCCATGGCTATTCTGAGCTCCAGCTTTCAGTCTTTAATAATGAATGAGTTTAGACCAGTGCAGCGCGGGTCCAGCGAGGGGCTCGCATTGACCTCGCCTGGGGGCATTTCTCTATACAGAAGTCTCCTGTCTGTTTCTTTAGCTTTAACTGACCACAGGCTCCAATGTAAGGAGAGTCAGAGGAGCTGGCTACACCGACATTCTAACGCAGCTATTGTCTTTATCGCGCACATGGATGCTACACACAGATGCAGCGAATCTTAACACGCTTTTCACGGACTTGCCCTCCAGCGTAAAAAAAAAAAAAAAAACACACAGTCAACTATACATCTTATGAATGCCTGGATGAGGTAAAATTGTAAAAAAAAAAAAAAAAAAGAAGAATGAATTGTTGATTTGGATTTGACAAAAAATGTATGAAAATTTGAGGGGAAAACATTTAGTAAAATTGTAGGGCAATCTGCTAAATCAGTTTCAGTGGTTGGAAAAGAATATGGTATTGTACAATAAAACTCATTATTTTTTTACAATTTTATGTCCCCAGTTTATTCCAGTTTTTGTTTATTAAATCTAAACAAGAATATACTTTCCAATGGTGACTTGAAAACAAAATATACTCGTCTACTAATCAATACAAAGACGAAGATCAAAACTACTAGATTCTCACTTGTAAATGTCCATACTGAAAAAAAAAAAATCACCTACATAACTCAAAATTCTTGAATAGTTTAAGAATGATCAATATCAGAACTGGAATGACCACAGATTTAAAAATGAAAGTAATGATACTATAATTTTTTCTTAAATTCTTTCTTGTCGTCATGGTGTTGAAATCTGTATTTGAGTATCAAGTTTGACATTTTAGCATGTGACAACAATATTGGCTACATAAAATTTGTCTCAAAAGTGTCAAATTGTGTAAAAACTGGTATTATTTCCCCTGTATACAGTATCACCTTGGCATGGCTTTGCTTTGTTGCATTACTAGTTCAGATGAAAACCTTTGCGTGAATTTAAAATGCACTCTTCTCTCATGTTTATCTAAAAATGTTTGTTTAATCGGCACCTTAAGTTACCCACAAATCCCCATCCTCAAATGTGTCTTTCTATATTGCATGTTTAGTTGTATCATGCAGCCGTAGTCATAACATAAAGGAATGTGCAGACTGTCTATTGTAGGAAGCCCCCGCCCCTCCCCCCTCGCTTCATCTGCCTACAGGCTTCCCATTAGCAGACAGTGAAATTGAGAGTTTGTGAAATCTCATTTATGTTTATCATGAATTAAAAATGGTTTTGTTGGCAGCCAATCCTCTTACAGTAAGCAGTTTGGGGCAGAGACACTTATCTGCAGTAACAGTGAAGGCAGAGGCACAGTGTTGATGCAGACTGGGGGTTTTGAAGGTGAAGCTGTCTCCTTTCTTTTAACGTGCACTTCTGATGCGACCTACATAGAGGTGTGGCACTCACACTGTATAACACTATTTATTTGA
The DNA here is from genome assembly GCF_026225935.1 of Boleophthalmus pectinirostris. NCBI lineage: Eukaryota > Metazoa > Chordata > Actinopteri > Gobiiformes > Gobiidae > Boleophthalmus > Boleophthalmus pectinirostris. The sequence goes on from NW_026571299.1 coordinate 32,167,584, forward strand.
TGCCCATATGCTATGCTGTGTGTTACTGTGCAAATGTATAGTAACATAATTGTGGGGCAGAGGGTTCCGTAGTGCAGATTATACATCATTTTACAATTTATTTAAAGTATTGCAAATGCAACAAATGTCATTCAGAGTGCACATTTTAAGCATAACCAGGAACATTAACTTTTTTTTTGTTAACCAGACCAGTTGGGATGTTTTCAGCTATACACAATCTTTTATTAATGTAACCCCTCTGCAGTGATTGATGGGATGTCGTGTTGTTTATGTATTCTAAGAGCAAGCAAACTCCACACTGAAACACCTCACATGGTCCAGTCCACAATCCCTGAGAGTTGCTCATACTTTAAACTCCTAAGGCTGCTGCTTAAGTGGGTTCAAGACTGAAATTACATAATATGTTTTTCAGGTTTCTTAAATATTAGGGATCTAACATTATCCAAATCTCACAGTACGATATTTATTGCGATATTTTAAAGAGGCTAATATAATTGTAAATAGAATGCTTTTTTGCTTTTAAAATACCTTGACAAGATTTTGGTGTGAATTATTTCCATCATAACCCCAAGAATTCAAGTAAAAAACATTTATCTTCATGTTGTCTGCCCTAAAATGAATCATGGGATATGTAGTTTCTGATGTTCATAAGCTGTTGCTGCTGTAAACCATGCATTTAAGCAAAGGAAATTGTAATTCGATATATTGTGACAGCCCATGATATTATTGTGAGAATTTTGACAATACAATATCACAATATTTCGGTTAATGTGACATCCCTATTAAAAATAATGTAATTTTTATTATAAGTGTAATATGACTGGAGTCTTATCGCTCAGTCATAATTTTCTATTCAAAATGTGAACTCTAAACCACATGTCAGTCATGCTTGAGTATTAATTTTTGTTTTGTTCAAATGAAGGTGATTACATATTGTTAGATATGTCCCACACAGGTGTATCGTATTTTATTATTGCCTCATACTAATTCTCTACCTCTCTATCTCTATCATCTTTCCCTCTCTCCCGCCTCCTCTCTCCCTTTCTTTCTTCCCCTCTCTGCTTCTCCCTCTTCCTCTCATTCCCACTCCCCTCTCCACTCCATCTCTCTACCCCCTCTCCCTCCTATCCCTTTCTCACTCCTCTCTCTCTCTCTCCTCCTCCCTCCTCCTCCTCCTCTTCCCTCCCTCTCTCCTCCTCCCGCCCACAGGCCTCCACTCCGTACAGCCTGGAGTCGGACTCTTTGGGGATGGAGTGTATGATCTCTGGAAGTGCCTCTCCAACGCTGGCAATCAACAGTGTGACTAACAAGGTACTAGAAACCCCCCACACACCACCACATACTCCCCTCCCCACCCCATACACACACACACACAGACTACCGCACACCTGGCTACTCACTGCCCCCTGCCCCCTCCTCCAGCACTGCCCCCTCCCTGCAGAGAGAGGCCACTGCAGCTGAGGGGAGGCGTAACACTGCAAACTCACTTACGCCTAAAGCAGCTTCCATGCAAGTAATACAAGGCAGTTTCATGCTAGCAGTAAAATAAATGTTGTAACGGCTTGTAGTTTGAAATCATTTGCAGTTCTCTTCATTGTTGGGAAAATTTGATGTACTATGGTAGCTTTCTGTTTTTTTATGGTAATTCTCTGACCCAAGAGTTAACAGTTTTTGAGCAGTAATTAGATAATATTTTAGGGTCAGTTTTAAGACAATCTTGTTGCATTCGTATATATTTTAATTTTGAGTTTGTGGCTGGTTAATAGAAAGGCTGAATGCTTATGTAGTTATTGTGGTAAACTGTTGTTAATATTAAAAGGCCCATATTACACTTTTTTCTGAGCTATGTTGTTGTGTCGTCAGCAAACATATTCCTGGAGTTGTTTTGTTTCATTCATACATGTTTAACGCACTCTGTTCCACCTTGTGATGCCATGTGGTAATACTGGAAGAGCTCTACTATGTTTTTAAACCCGATCCATCTTCACTAGAATAATTTGAATAATTTCAGCCCTGGAATTGCCAATCTCTACTGAACTAAAGGTAAAAGGAGCTGTTAATTTGAAAATTTACCTCTACATGACATCACAAGGTGGAACAGAGCATTTTGATCTTTGGAGATCTGGACAGACTAATTATCAGTGTTGTACATGAACGAGTTCAAAAGAACGCGTTCATTAAACACGTTCATTTTTCCATGAACTTTGAATTGAATGCAGCACTTTTGTAAATCAAGAACTTGACCGTGAATTTGTTCAAATTATATGAGATGAACGACGTACGGTGCGGTTTTAAGTTCAGTTTCTCTAAGACGTAAACAAATGTGTCAAAGCTGAATTAAACACATTATAATGTCAAACAGGCTGATGTGGATCTATAATGCTTATGGCTTATATGTTGTAAAGTTGTTGTAAACTGGAAGTCAGTTTGAAAAATAAGTTCAGCCTTTCATTTATATATCTTACCTAAACATAAAATGAACTGAACTTTGATCTAGTTCAAAATTAAAATTGTGAACTATGAACTATGTGAGCTGTTCACTTTGAACATGTGTAAACTGAACTTTGAACTAGTTCATGAAAATTGTGAACTTGTACAACACTGCTAATAATAAGGTGTTACTCAACCATGTGTGAATGAAACAAAAAATAACTCTGGGTATGTTTTTCAGGAGGTAACAATATTCTAAAATTACTTAAAGCTCACAAGAGTCAATTTTGTGTAATATAGGACTTTTAAAACAATTTTATAATTTCAGATTAAATTCAAGAGCCCAGGTTTAGCATTATAGCTCCATTTGGCTTTTTAATTTGCATTCATTAATGTATTGTTTTGCACCTCTTCCTCTTTGAACACTGTACCACCTGTAAAGCGTTATCCCAAACTGGTTCATTTTCCTTTCAGACACAAGTTACATTGTTCTATTCAAGCTTTCATTGGGACAAATGTGTTCACGCATGTAGGATGTGTGACACTTGTAGAGCTGTTACATTGTATGGAGCCTCACTATAAACTGAATACATAGTCAGTGAGATGAACCGATAAGGCTGGGGATTTATGACCAAGCTATTATAGTGTTACACAAGGCGAAATTGTCAATATTTGGATTAGATCATGGTTAGACTTGGCAACCTATGCTTTATATTCCGCTGTAGATAATACAAGTGGCTTTGCTCCAAGTTTTGTGTGGGGTTAAAATTACTCATGCAATTCAGAAATTCAATTACACACTTTTGGAACTGATTGAAACAATAACCATTAAAATTTGATCAATTGCATAGCTTTCTTACCCACTTCATCAGAACACAATCTTCAATCAAACACAGAGGCTTTATAATATACCACTTTATAATGAGTGCACCTTAATTGGCCTTAATAAAGCATGATTAATGAATTCATTGTGAACAAATCGTTTATTAAGAATGATTCAGGCTTAATAAATACTTAAAGAGCCTATATTACACTACTTTCTGATCTGTGTTATAATGTTGTTTGCTCATCAGCATACAAACATACCCAGAGTTTTGTTTTGTTTCATCCGTACATTTGGCACACAAGCCCTGCATATTTAGGCTGACTTCTTCTCGCAAACAGAAAACACTGTGCTCCACTGTGTTTTTAAACTCCATACAGCTTTACTAGTATTATATGGATCATTTCAGCCCTGGATTGCCACTGTCTACTATACAAAAGGTAAAAGGTAGCCAGCTGGAACAGAGCTTTTTTGGGCTTTGGAGATGTAGACAGACTAATAATGAAGGATTACCCAAATAATACTTCTTAATACGCTTAATACACTATTTGTTCATTTTGAAAAAAGTCTTTGTTCATACTTTATTAAGGCCAATTAAGTGTAGTTATTACAAAGGGCCACAAAAAAAATCTGATTCAAAGTTAAATCCTGGTTTAAGCCTACGTTTGCATTATATTACAGCTCTATCGACCACATAATTCCTCTGAACAACTTGTAAGCTTCTACACTGCAGAGCCTGTCCGCACTTTATATCTTTTTTTCCTAACGTGTTCAAGCTTAAAAACACTTGTACTTCACAGTGCAAAACTACAGGGACCCGCTAGCTGTTAGCCGTGAGTGTAGCGCTACTCTGAAATTTAAATAGGCTTTTTAACCTTAAGCTCTCATCGGCGCGCCCGGTGGGGTTGGCTCTCTGGAGGACTTTTAAACAGCGCACAAGAGTCGCTTATTCATTTGCTGCAGCAGAAAAGGCAGGTGAGGAATGACTCTGAGTTTGAGCGCGGCGGGAAAGTTATGAGGTTAAAGTCTAAAGCAATGTGCAACTGCAGAAATAACAGCATACAGCTTTAGTTTGTATAAATGAATGGAAAAGACTAAACTGGGACTAAGCAAGGCCAGGGCTGGTTAGTACTTGGATGGGAGACTCTTGAGAATACCAGATGCTGCAATGGGGGTACAACTACCTCCATTAAAAACTGTTGTTGTGTCCTCAGGCTCCTACTCTTCAGTATAGGGATAAACCAGGACTAAACCAGGACTAAACCAGGACTAAACCAGGACTAAACCAGGACTAAACCAGGACTAAACCCAGGACTAACCCAGGACTAAACCCAGGACTAAACCCAGGACTAAACCGGGGCTAAACCGGGGCTAAACCGGGGCTAAACCGGGGCTAAACCAGGGGCTAAACCAGGGGCTAATCCAGGACTAAATGTTGGTAATAGTAGACCAATGCTAAAAGTCTATTAGGCTCACTGGATCCACTGGTTTTATCTAGCTTACATTAAAGGTCCACTGTGGAATTTTTCTTACAGGGAGTCCACCACCTCAGAGACCTTATTGCTTTGTCTGTTCCACAATATGACATTAAATCAATCCATCTCACATTTACTGCATTACAGATAAAAATGCCAGCTTCTTCTCTCCATGAATGGATAAATAAGTTTAATGCTATACTGTGGAACATAGTAAGCATATCAATATGGAGACCAGCAGGTGGGGGACTCTTCACCAGAAAAGTGTATCTTTAAATAGGCCAAACTGCATGAGAAGCCTGTGCAGTATAATTTGAGTAACGTGTGTCTGTACACGCGTAGGCTCTCTGGGTGCTGTCAGTGTATCGTCTTGTTTAGAATAGTGTTACAAGTGTCTCCAGTGCGGGACAAGCGCGTTCCTGTTACAGAGTTAGAGAGGCGCATGTGTAAAGACAGATGACCCACTCCTCTTTGATTACCGCCAACAGCCTCGGCTCCTCACAGCTCCCAGGCAAATGAGCCCTAATGTACAGCTCTGAGGACAGGCCTGGACCACTGCCAGTGCATACCTCCAAACCACAAGAATGAAATGTGCGAGGAAAACAGCTAAACGGTTTTGGCTTGGTTTGTGGATAATGGTTTCATTAACATAAAGAAATATAGTCAGTGCCAACTTGAAAAGGAGCCGAGATTTGGAAGATTTATTATCTCTGTTAAAGACGTAACTTTTTTGATGGAGGGTCCGCCACCTCTGTGTGTCTGCACTAAGCAAATCTATCTCCATGGACCACCAACAGATGACGGGTACAGGTCAGAACAGTAGCGAGGCGAGCCATAATAAAACATGTCATTGAAATAAGGCACAGTGGTACGTGATAGATTTAATGACATACTGCAGAACATTACAGACAGTGGTGGAATTATTCACCAGAAAAGTTGGGATGTAACAATAACAAAAACATTGCGATATCTCACAAGTTCTCACAATAATATCATGGACCATCAAAATATATCGAATTACAAGTCTCTTTGCATAAATTAAGAGTTATGGTGCAGCAATAGCTAAAAAAAGACAGAGGGAACTACATAGACCATGATCCTTTGCTCCATTTCAGTGCAGACTACAAGAAGAAATAACAGTTCTAAGCACTTTTAAGTCTTAGTTCTTTAGATTAAGTTTTGTCAAGGCATTTTAAGAGGAAAAAGTGTCCACAAAATATCACAATAAATATCGTACCATGAGATGTATATCATGAAAATATTGTACCGAGAGATTTGGATATCGTTACATCCCTAATCATGAGCCTCCCCACCATATTGTGAACTTTCCCTCGATATCGCAATAAATATGGTAGCGTGAGGTTCATACTGTGACGATATCGTATCGTGACACTTGGATATCGTTACACCCCTATTACACAGTGCACCTTTGAGATTTTTCATCAAGTTGTTGATGAATTGATTAAATTGAATTTCATTTTTCTTTTGAGGAAAGTTTTCTTCATTATTTCTCCAGGAATTGATACATTATTATAAGTAATGTAGATTGCGAGATGAAAATAAACTTGGAGTCAGGCTAAATGGTTAAAGGTGCTATGTTACATGCTAAACACTCTGTGAACTATTTTGTTTCATTCATCACATGTTTGAGCAACCCTTTATAATTAGTCTGTACATCTCCAAAGCTCAAAATGCTTTCTTCCACCTTGCGATGTCATGAAGCGGTAGTTTTCAAGTTACAATTACAAGGTGGAACAGAGTGTTTTCTGTTTGAGAGAAGAACCCACTCTAAATATGTTGATGGGGTTTGTGTGTTAAACACGTGTGAATGAGACAAAACACAACTCCAGGTATGTTTGTGATGAGGAAACGGCATTATAACAGATCAGAAAATAGCCTAATATGGGCCATTTACATTAATAGTTGTACTGGAACGTTGTCTCTACGTAGAAGCTAGAAATGTAACTAGAAAAGGACTCGTCTCAAATGGGTAATGATAAAAAAGAAACTAAACATTTCAGCAACCATAGTGGCTATATTTACAGAAAAATAATAATGAACGAATTGCTTTATTATATTGATATGTACTATTACACTGAACTATTCCTTCAGAATATATTTAAAACAGTAGAATGTTACTTGTAGCAGTCGTATTTTGAAAGCAGTGTCGTATTTCTGCTTACATACCTTATCATAGTTGTTTTAATCTGATAAAGTTATAACTGTCGGATCACAGTAGCAGCAGACATTGGCGCTTGTTCTTGACTGTAAACATAAGTTGGCCCCGCCCCTTTAGGTGCTCCCGGCCAAGCCACAGGAATTCCCTCTGTTTTCCCCTGTCTGCTCTGCTATTCCAGCCTCGCTCCCTGTTCCCGCCTTCTCGATCTGACCAATCAGAAACAAGCAAGACGACTACTCAACATTCCTGTGAGATTAAACTTTCTGCCGTCTCTGCCTGCATATGCGTTCCCATATATGCAAATGGTTGACTGAAGCACTAGAAATTATGTTTTGGTTATGTCAGTCCTTACTGGTAATTTGGATGTGAAATTGTTTTAAGGGTTTAGGGTTAAGTAAGTGATTTTTTGGACTTTTTAGAAAGGATGATTGTTTTATAGTTTGAGAAAGACCATTTATGGTTAAACTAAACTAGAAAATTATCAGTTTATAGTACAATATGCCATACTATATACACAGCCAGGGATAGGCCTCCTAGTTCTTAGATATACATTTTTGTAAATTAGAGTATTTTATGTTTTAAGTGTTTTGAATCTTGATCTTGTTTTCATTCATATGGCTTGGGAAATTATGGAATAAACAAATGCATGAAATCTTTATAACTGAATATAAGAGTTTTTTCATTTATGTAGAGCTATATAAAACGCTGACAGTATACTTTTCCCTTCTGGATGTCTTGAGTGTTATGTAGAGAGATTGTGCTGAGCAGCGGTTGTTGTTTTTGTGGGAGACACCTGGACCAATCTGGTTTTGATTTCCTAATCCACGTCTCCTGCTCCAGATTAGGGCCCTATGTAAAGACACCCCAGGCTTTCACTTAATTCAGTCTAAGAATAGCTCCTCTTGCTAACGCCACGCAGTATTTACAGTGGAGCCAGAGCCTGTACGGTCATGCCTCTGTCTGTGCGCTTACAGTGAGAGGGGGCTGCACTCAGGGATGATATTAGGTCAAAAAGTGTTCAACACATGGAGACAGGAGTTAATGTTGTCATTATTGTAAAATTTCAAATTCTATTTTGAAAAATTTGAATGTAATATTTATTACAAAAAAAGTTGCTTTAATTATGCACTTACCTTGCACTTACTCTGCACTTACTTACGATTAGTCAAGCAATTCAGACACGTTGTCAAACTTTTTCATGGGTTTAAGCGTTGTGTTATAGGCAACATTTTGAGGACTTTTCACCATTCAAAAGATATTTTGTTTTAAATTGACTATGGCTATGATAATAGTCTTAATTTATCATTTGAAACCTATGGCTAATCGTGCATTCCAGTCGTCCTCAGAAGACAGATTTTCCGAGTTCTTACTTGTACATGACAAATGCCATTCTTGTAATTTCTACTTGAAAACTCACAGAATATTTCAGAGTAAAAGTTAGAAAATCCAACTTGGTGGCACCCTGTGTTTGGATAAGTTTGATATAAAATATTGATCGTACTTGTTATTTTTCCTTTAGTCACTGTTCACCCACTTCTGTGAACCTGCACCTGCACAGCTCTTGAGCCTCTGAAGATATAAGTGCACTGCTATGCTCTGTTAGGCTAATGCTGCTAGCGTGTACACAGAACATATTTCAACAAAAGCAGAAATTTACTCTCAAACATTGCTTTATTAACTGTTATTGTAATAATATTGTCCAGATTACTAATAAATACTGGTCATTGTTTTCCCAACTTGACAACTCAAACGGGCTGATCAATCTGATGTTAAACTTGGAGATTACATCTTTCTGAGTCCCGACCTCCGGGCGCAACTGGCATTATGTTCAGAAGAGTTGCCTAGTCATTTTCACCAGTAAAAACGCATAAATGAAAATCCACAGGTGAAACGGTGAAATGCTACGACGAAGAGGTAGGGACTTTTTAGTTGAGCTGTTTTGAACAGGAGGTCAATAGGCCCATTCTATTATTGGGCTGTTTTAGGTATAAGTATATTTTGGTTTACAGAGAATTTCGTGAGTTTTGTTAATTAATAAATACCCACCAAAATGCATATTATGACTTCTTAAATTTCTGAGCCGTGTCCTCATTTTTAAATCAAACACAGACAGATGCAGTGAAAGGATGTATAATGTTTCAGTTTCCTCTTTCATTTTGGTGTTGCTCTGTGCAGGTGGCCAGAGAGTGCTGAAATAACCACTTTGTTTTAACTGCATCCATTAATCTAGTTCTTACAAGTGATGTGCAGTGATCAGTGGGGGTTAGGAAAGCTTAGATGATGTATCGTGTGCTCTTTCACAGATTTTTCCGCGACACCATAAGGCAGTAAATAAATAAATAAACAAAAATAAATCACATGATACATTTCTTTTGTCATTGATATTAGCAGCTGCTTCTGAGAGTTAGCACTTAAATCAGTCAGAACATGACGGAGACTGACCAACAGGAGGAGCACATTATGTGTATGTGTGCATTTGTGAGCAGCAGATAGAATGATTTTGGAGAATTTTGGCAGATTGCCACATGGTCAGCACATAAAAAAAATATAAAAGCATGTGCAATAGTGTCCCATCTGGGAAAATTAGATTCTAAATGTTAGTGTTACTATTGATGAAATAAAGAATGAAGATATAGCGACAGTAGCTCAGTTGGCAGTGTTTGTCCATTGATCCAAAGGTTGGTGGTTTGAATCCCACTCTTGACATAAACATCATTGATGGAGCAGTCAGATCCACAGATGAATGCTATTGTTGTGTCCTTGGGCAAGACACTAAGCCAATCTTGCCCCCAGTTTTTGCCCCCAGTTTCCTGTGTATAAGTGAGTGTGTGACTGGTTCCTTGATTTAAAGCCTTGGAGGTGGAGAAGAATATAAAAATGTGACCAAGCTGACAAATACCAGATATACATTGCAATTGCATTCTTGGCTCATGGTTAACAATAGCTCCGTAAGTTGCCCTAATGCATTCACCTACAGTTACCAGTATTTAAACTAATTATCTGCTAGTTTTCATTGAATGTGAGGGGTGAAGATGAGATGAGACTCTAGAATATTTTTGTTGTCTTTGTAACACTGCTTTTTGGAACCACAACTTTTAAAGAAATGCAAGAAATGTAACTCGCCTGCACTTAACCCTTTTTTTGTCTAATCTAAATGTAAACACAATGAAAACAAAATCTCACAAGATGATTTTTGTCTTGTGTGCCCAATCTTGTTCCATCCCTGGTGAATATTACAGCTTCACTTCACAGATGATGACACAGCTCATTATCTAGAATGTCTTTTTCAACTTTTGAATGAATAAGTTGTACAGACGTTAGAAAACATGCAGCACATTTTGGCCCAGTACATGACGCTACTTTGTCGGTTGTATTAGACCAAGAACTACTTCCATCACACAGGTACAGTGTTTGTCAGTGTCGAGTGGGCGTTTTTACACTGGGGAGACTTGGACTAAAACCACAAGAGCTGCTTTTCAAAATGCTCACAGTTTACAGTTTGTGAGGGGAGTAAAAATAGGTTGTGGCGAGCAAGTTGGGCTTTAAAGGGCCATTTTATGACTTCATTACACATAACATTTATATTTCTTTGGCGCTGTGTTTTTGATTAGCATGAGGCTGATTTTGGAGAAGTGCTTAAGCCGTGAGTCTTAGCTGCTCATCGAGTTCCCCTTCACGCTAATGAACAGTGCTGAGTGCAGGCAGCCACGGTCGTAATGAGATTCTCTTAGTACACTTCTCTGTTCATATTTAAAACGGTGTTGCTAGGATTCATTGTGCCTTTTGCAAATCACAGAAATAAATTGTGTTTTATTTTACCGCAAAACTAGACCCAAAATGTCACTGAAACTTGGCTCAGTGTGAAAGGCGTACTGCGGACTTTGGGCATGCCCAAGCGGGGTAGTTAAATCTTCAAATGTGTTAGTTTCAGAATGATTTAAGCGGCAGTGTACCATTGTAATCGATTTCTAAGTAAGATAATATGTCTGGAAGTGCATTGGTGGCAAGTTTTTGGTAAAACGTATAGTGACTCCAAAAAGGGAAAACACAAAATGTATGTTATGCTATAAGTGGATTACTTCAGTAGCCTGTTAAAATAGCCTATGTATTTTAATTGTGCATTTTGGTTGTCATGGGGAGCTTTACAGTTTTGTTCTGTGTTCATGTGGTCCTCTGGGTGTCTGTTGTGAAAAGTTGGGATTTCGACTTGTTTGCATTCATGTTAATATAGCTATATTGTTGGTTTTCTCAAAGGCTTAACAAAATTTTGGAGAACATCATACAATTTTTACTTAAGATAGCTAAAGTTAGTTAGTACACATACACTAGTCTAAAGTTTGGACACATTATTATTTAGCCCTGAGCGCCAGAGGCTGGCAAAGGGCCTATTAGTATCACAAAGCAACACTCCTAATGGGTGGGAAGTGAAATAACACGATGTGTCTCGCTCGTAATGACCAGGACCCTTGCCATGACATAGGAATGCGCCAGAGTTTTCTGAAAATGTATAGTTTGTTGGCATACAATATTTTTTTTTATCTTATTTATCTTTCTTTATTTTCCCTAACTCACCCATTTTTCACCCAGTGAGCAATGACGAAAACTTACAAAACTTTGCCATCTGTTAAAACCCGCGCTTCTCTGACTTTTGGTTATTAAATTTTTCAGAAAATAAATAAAATGACACATCAGCCCCCAAATATGGCAAAAATGCATGCACGTACAATAATGAAATGTGACATGTAGATCATGACAGGACCAGGAAAAAATATTACACCATTGCCTTCCGCTGCACCAGGGGTCAGTTTGCTAAGCATGAGTCAGCATTTGTTTTGTAATTTTCATACTTTTACGAACTCCTCGTAGGGCGTTCACCCAAACGGGCTCAAAGTTTAGGAGTAAGTAAGGGTTAAGGGCTAGGTTAGGACAACAGCCACAGTTAGGATTAGGGTTGGGGCTATGGCTACGGTTAGGATTGGGGTTACAAGCTTAGGGTTATGGTTAGGGTTGCGGCTAGGGTTAGGGTTGTGGTTAGGAGCATTAAAGGGGTGCAGCATGTGTGGGTTGTGGCGTGGCATTGCACAGGTTCCATCATTGCCGCTTGCAGCTATATTTTTTATTTACTTTTTACTTCTTCCTACATTTTGATACATAATATATCAAGCAAGATATGTGGAATTCTAAAGCAAAGAAAAAGTTAAATAAAGCAATGGGTGGCTGAGGATTTGAATATAAAACATAAAAAACTAAGAGTTGCTACATAATTCCATGTTTTCATATATACATATGTTTTGCTTCTACATGTTTCTAATCTGTAGGAAGAAAAAAACACGTTTAATGAGATGGTGTGTCTAATCTTTTGTTTATATTTAGATGTTACATCAATAACGCTAAACAATAGTCCTCTTCGTAATATATGGATAAACCCTTAAATTTCAAACAGCTACTGTTTTCTAGATAAGTTGCCATTCATTTGCTAATGTTTGCTAGTGTTGCTAATCAGAAAGGTTGGGTGCAATCATGAGACCAGTGTAAACTGTGCTGGCCCTTCACTTGCTTTGGGTTCAAAACTTCTCCTGTTTTGTCAGCACGGAAAAATGTTCTAGTGAGCTAATTAGCGCACAGGATATGGCTACATATTTTGACATTATGTGAAGCTCCCTAAACAGATTAATTTTGTGCAACTGTTTTCACCAGCTGAACCACTGCTGCAAAAACCTGGCAAGACAATGAGGTTTAATTATTTATTTTGGTGAGCACGCCACTCACCAAACCGGTCCTGGCCTGTTGACTCTCAAATTGGAAGATGGTATTTGTATCTTACAATAACTACTTATTAGCATTGCGTTGGGAGTACAGTTTAGGTCAAGGTATACTCCCTAATATCTATTTTCTGACTCCTGCCTTTGACCCATTTTTAAATGCTGTTGGGGTAACCTGTCTGGAGCAGTAGACCCAGATCTTGAAGTAGGTTTGATCAGGTCTACTATAGCTGAAGAATTGGCCTATTGTGCATATTTTGGGCTGAAATCACAATATACACAAGAATAACTTGCAAATTCCAAAAAGACTTTGGACAAAAATGGATGCGATGTCACTTCTATTCATTTACTCATGTTTTTGGACAGTTTTAGAATCTCTGAGTGGGTATCAATTTCCTCCTTATCTGCATTGTCCCTGCGTTGCTCTCTAACTGTCTGACAGAGCAGTTTTTGGCGGGGCAGGTGGGGGTTAAATCTTGTTGGACGATAATTAAGATTGTCGTGCCGAAGTGCTCGGGCTAGTTCCTCTGGTGAGTAAAGGTCAGTGTGCGCGCCTCTGTGGCTGTCCCAGTGGAGCAGGACTGTGTGAGCAGATGTGGCTGATACAGGAAGGGGAAGAGGGGGAGTAGGGAGGGAGAGAGGGAGAGAGGGAGAGAGAAAGAGTGGAAAGGAGAGAGGAGATGCAGAGGAGGAGAGAGGAGGAGAGAGGAAGAGAGGGGAGACTTCGAAGGGGGAGAGGAGAGGGGAGACGGAGAGAGAACATGGGAGACAGAGAGAGGAGAGGACGCTGCGAATTGGGAGAAAAGAGGGGAGAAGAAGTGAGAGAGCAAAGGAGACTGTGAAAGGGGAGAGGAGACGGGTGACAGAGAGGAGGAGAGAGGAGAGAAGACTGCAAAAGGGGAGAGGAGTGGGGAGACGGAGAGAGGAGAGGAGAGACAGACAGACAGAGAGAGGAGGAGAGAGGAGAGGACAATGCGAAAGGAAGAGAGGAGGGAAGAAGAAGAAGAGAGAGGAGAGAAAACTGCAAAAGGGGAGAGAGGAGACAGACAGACAAAGAGAGAGAGAGAGAGAGGACACTGTGAAGGGGGAGAGAAGAGGTGAGAAGAAGAGAGAGGAGACTGCGAAAGGGGAGAGGAGAGGGGAGGAGACTGCAAAGGAGGAGAGGAGAGGTTAGAAAAGAGATAGGTGGGAAGAAGAGGAGAGAAGGGGGAGAGAGGACGACCTTTAGCGATGACTGGACCCTCTCCAGACACCTCTCCAGTCGAGGTAGAACACACTGAGATTGTAAATGACACATAAGTGGAGGATGTGAATAAAACTGTACTGTGAAATTATTACAAAGCATTTCTTGTCAACTATGGGGGAAGTACTGACACACAGGTTCTTAAGAAACCTCTGCTACTGTTAGTACATCTACTCCCTACTTTTATTCCTAGTAGAAGAAGCATTGTTACTCCCTACTACCACTACTGAACAATCTTTGGTACTTTGAACTAGGACTGTTTAAGCAATCAAACTTCAGTTTCAATTATGATTATTATCACTGTAATGTAATAATAAATAGTAATGTAATAATGTAATAAAAACTGTGTAATCATTTCATTGATATTATTAACATGAACCCTTACGTGCATTCAATGGGCAGATTCGAGCGATTGTACCTCTCTACTTGTAGATTATGCTCACAACAGTCTATTTCAAGATACGTCACCTGCTTTCATTTTATCTGTTTGTTCTCTTTTCTTTTAGTCCCAATCATGCCTCACCTCCCAAAGCAAATAATTGTTGGAATAATTGTGATTTCAATTATGATTTGAAGACTTTCTGACTGATTTTCTTCCTCTTTTTTTCTAAATTGAGTAGCAGTAATTTGAACTTCCTGTTACTTCCACTAATCTTAGCCTTAGAATAAAGAGCTAGAATAAAGTATTTTCTCCAAAAAATAAACAAATAACAAATTAATATGTATACTGTTACTTGCTTGTATTAAAACATGTATAGTTACTTTCCTTTTTTGGGTGTAAGGGAGAATCTACTACACACTCTCCAGTAGAGACAGCAGTCTGCTATTAGGACAAGCCAAAGCATGCAGCCATAGCAGTCATTATATTTCCATAGTGAAACAGGTAAACTCCAGACATCAACAGTGCGGCTCTGAGACATCATCTGTGAGCGATGACAGGAGCAGGAGACGTGTGAACACTAACAACCATGGAACCATATCTATATCACGGTTTCTCAATCAGTGGGATAAGTACAACCTGGGGTGGAGTAGGAATGCACCGATCCGATACTGGTATCTGATATCGGCTTCCAAATATCCGTTCAGACTATATCCTGGTTGGACATATACTTTGATGTGATAAGACTGCTCATAATTGGTCCTGAAAGTTTGAGCTTTTTAACAGCCTCAAAACATTTGGATCAGTTCAGTCTTATTTTATTTTTCTTTTAAGGAAATAAATGCTGTTTTCAGTTTCAGTGCTGGTATCTGTTAACATAAGTTACCTGCAGATACTTAAAGCTGTAGTATCGGAATGAAAAATGAAAAAGCTGGACCAGTGCATCCATATTATGCAGGCTTCTTCTGATGATACAGGAACGCATCTGCAGTTCTAGTGTTTTGTCTAAGCGTTTAAGAGTCAACCCACATTTAGCTCTCCTTTGGGTTAGTTATGGTTGGTTGGCATTGGTTTAGTCCCAGTTTTGGCCTGTTTTAGACTTGGTTTAGGTTTGATGGTACTCAGAAGACCAAATATTTTCTCAGGTAGTACTTATAGTGTGAATAGATTGGATATTGGCTATACGAATAGATTAGGATATTACTAATTTCACATTCACGGCAATATATTTCATTGCATTTAAAAGGTCCTGCCAAAAACTGGAGAAAGCAAATTTGTATATATTAGGGATGTAACAATAACCGAAATTGTGATATCGCATCGTCAAAGTTCTCAATAATATCGTGAACCATCACAATATTCCGTATTACAAGTCTCTTTGCTTAAATTAAGAGTTATGGTACAGCAAAAGCTTTAAACTACATAGACCATGATCCTTTGCTGCATTTCAGTGTAGACTACAAGAAGAAATAACAGTTCAAAGCACAAGCAAGTCTTATGTCTTTGGATTAAGTCTTGTCAAGGCATTTTAAGAGGAAAAAGTAGCATAATAAATTTTGTTAGCCTCCACAAAATATGACAATAAATATTGTACAGTGAGATCCTGAAACTGTATCCTGAAAATATCATACCGAGAGATTTCGATATTGTTGCATCCCTAATCGTGAGCTTTCCCACAATATCGCAATAAATCATCCCATGAGGTTCATACTGTGACGATATCGTATCGTGGAACTTGGGTATCATTACACCCCTAGTATATAGAAACTGTTTATGTATTCTTTTTCTTTTTTTTTTTTAATAATACCCTCGCAATCAACGTATTTAAGTATATAAGTCTTCATTATGATTTTATATTGCTTCATATTTTCAAAAATTTCAATACAGAGAATGCAAACTGAAGCAGATCTGTATTTCCCTGTTTGTGCTGTAGGTGACGCTGTACAACACCGACCAGGAGGGCAGTGACAGTCCCAGGAGCAGCCTTAACAACAGCCTCTCAGACCAGAGCCTGGCCTCAGTCAACCTCAACAGTGTGAGCAGTGTGCACAGCTATACACCGGTAAGATCCAGCACGCTCCAGACACGCCGATTTCAACAGGCCTTTAGTTTGTCATTAATATTTAGCTGTTTTTGTTTGCAGATTGGTGTTTAAGTAATTATAAACCTTGCTATATTTATCTTGACAAGATACTACAACTAAAACTATGTACTTCTGCAACTATTAAAAATGTTTAGCGATGCACATCTTCAGATAATAAAAATATCAGGGCACAGGCTCTCATAACTGTTTTTATTCGGCTACAACATACACATAAGTGCTAACAAGTTTGATGCATAAAGCCTTCTCCAGAGCATTTGAGGAAGCTATGTGTTGTTGTCGTTGTTGAATTTAGCACTCAAGACATGAAGTTGTGCAAACTTCACCTCTAGTTACTTCTGCAATTACTATTACTTCTAATAATTCTACTACTACTTTTTGCAGTTTTGTAAGTTGTTGCTTTTTTCTTTTACTTGAAACTATTTATACAACAATATTCAAAACAATATATGTGAGGTCCATAGTTGCTGGGTGTTAATCTTTTGTCTCAGAGTTGAATCTTTGTCTCAATTTAAAGTGTAAATATTATCTTTTTTTTTTTTTCTTAAACCTAATGGCACTGATTAAATATGTTTTTAAAGATTGAGCCCCATTCTCAAATGAACAAAGATAGCAGTGGCAAAACATAAGAATATAAATCTGGTTTTAATTTGTGTTGTAAAAAATAAATAAATAAATAAATTGTTAAATGCACAAATGGTTAGAATACATAAATGCTCTTCTGTGACTGAGTTCTTGTGTAAGATTTCTGCAGTCACCTTTGCAGCTCCTCAAAACAAAGCATGGACAGTGCGATGAGTGTAATTATAAGAGTGAAAGAATGCTCTCTGATTAAAAAGACAGTGACACCTGCAAAATGAACAAGCACCAATTAAACAGTGTCCGCACATGTAATTTCCTCTGTGCCCTTTATCAAACACACGCTAGCACACACACTGTTAAAGCTACAGCACGCAAAATCTGCTCTCATGTTTAACTCTCTGCTTTGTCTGCTACTACTACTGTTTCTACTACTATTACTACTAATACGTTTGACAACAGCTGATGAGAGTCTTGTTTCTTGTTGCAGCAAATAAATGTGACTATTTTCCATTTCCTATTTATTCCTATCCTAATTATTGCACTATTTTGTTATGTTATAATGTTGTTTCCTCATCACAAACATATCCAGAGTTGTGTTTCGTTTCATTCACATGTTTTACGTACAGACTCTGCATATTTAGGTTCAGTTCTTCTCTCAAACTAAAAACACTCTGTTCCACCTTGTGATGTCAAGTGGTAATACAGGAAGTCACTGTGTTTTTAAAGGGCCCATCTCATGCAAAATAACTCTTTTCACATTGTATCTTCTGCACATATACAAGCACAATTTGGGTTTTGGAACATCCATTACACAATAGTTAGGAAATCTTACTGATTTCTTGGAGACAGTCACAGACCAGGAACTATGAAAGACCAGCTATTGCTCATCCCCCCGCCCATCCTGAGTTGCACAGGCTCCGCTCTCCAAATGTGACATAGGCTCTGAGTGAGCCGCCCTTCCTCCGCCCATCTCAGGGAGGGAGGGGCAGACACCCTGATAGAGGTAGGAATTAAATTTTATGGCGATACAGCACGTTCAGCCGCATGTGTTGGACCCAGAATCAGATGAGGACTTGGAGGAGCATGAAGCGCAAGCACCGCGTCGGCATCAGCTGAACATTACTGATTGGTAAAATATTAATAAACGCTAGTAGATAAACATTATATCGCGTACACTGGAGTGTATAACAATACACTGAGAGGGGTGGGTGGGTGGGGGGTGGGTGTGAAGCGCTTTCTGCTACGTCAAACACATCATAGGTGTAGTTGGCCGCGTCATCGTTGTAGCAGGCATTAATTTGTTGGCACGTGGAAGAGTAGCAGAAACAGCAATTTGTTAAAAAAAAACGCTGAATCCATCTAAAAACCACTTCAGCGACATATACAAGGCCCACACATCTCTCTTAGATGGTAGAAAGCTCTGAAAAGTTGATTTTGCATGAGATGGGCCCCTTAGACTCCATAAGCATTTGGATGATTTCAGCCCTGGAATTGTCAATCTCTACCAGAGCTCAAAATTATCTGATCTATCTTGTGATGTCATGAAGTGGTAGTTTTCAGCTACCTTTTAGTTTAGTAGACAAGCCTATAATAAAGGATTACTCAAACATGTGTGAATGAAACGAAACACAACTCCAGGTATGTTTTTGATGAAAAGCTCAATTTTGCGTTATATTGCCCCTTTAATGATCTCTCATAGAAACAACTAGCAATATGAGAAGACCAAATTGAACTTTTATTTTACTACTCCAATTTACTTTACTACTAAGCTGCAGATATTGTCTTTGTAAGTGAATGAAACATGAACTGGACTCTCGCAAAACCCACTACTTCATCCCTTATCTCACTGTATCTCCAATCCCCCGGTGGTTTCTGAAGCAAGCCAGCCGCAGACAGCCGCAGACAGCCGTGGATAGACGCGCAGAGAAGGGTGAGGGCGGGCCAACATCACGGGACGGGGTTAAGGGCTACAGAGGAAGATGTACGCACTTCTGGAAGCTAGACAAAGAGAAGCTATGTCTCTTATGTCCTCCCACCAGATCTGCCCCTGCTTTGGTGTGGTCCTCTGCTCCAGGCGCTAGCATCGATCGGCTGGATACGCTCTCCTCTCCTCTCTCTCCAAAGCTTTCTATAAACACACACTCACTACGGCAGTCTGGGAGTTGAGCACTTCTCGCCCAGCATCATTGAAAAAGGAAGATGTTACGAGCTGAGAAAAGAAAGGAAAAATTGGACGTGACCGAAGTTGTAATGTCGGGGCAAGTTTGGCTTTGAATGGTTTTGCTGGAGGGGTGTAGGAGCTGGTACCACACGGAGAGGGCGAGGGCGTAACTTAGGCCACCCACTCACACACACAGATGAAAGGGCTGCTCATTTGTACAAAGCTCAAGTTATTGATTTTGTTTTAAATACATTTTGACTGGTCACTGGGGTATAGGCGCTGTGTCTGTTTAAGTGGCTCATTAAAAGCAGCACTATGTAAGATTTTTGGTGGAGGGTCTGCCTGGGATATTTCAGTCGCCACCTGATTGTCTCCATAGACTAGGGGTGTCAAACTCAAATTCACAGAGGGCCAAATTTAAAAACTCGGGGCCAAACTAAATATTTATTGTAAAATTTCAACAGCATCTGCATGTTTTCTCTTCATCTTAAACCTT
This sequence comes from Boleophthalmus pectinirostris, assembly GCF_026225935.1. Taxonomy (NCBI): domain Eukaryota; kingdom Metazoa; phylum Chordata; class Actinopteri; order Gobiiformes; family Gobiidae; genus Boleophthalmus; species Boleophthalmus pectinirostris. Next base: position 32,187,215 of record NW_026571299.1, read on the forward strand.
TTCTTATTAAAATAAATGTTTAATAGTTTTGCTTAAATATTGAATCCAGAACAAGCATCATATAAAATAATATTTTAAATAATGTCTCTACAGCCTATCTGTAGCCTGCGGGCAGCTTTAATACATATTTGATATGATTTCGCGGGCCAAATATAATTATATCACAGGCCGAATTTGGCCCCCGGGCCTGAGTTTGACATGTCTGCCATAGACAATCTGCCTTACATTTATTCAATTACAGGTGATTTTATAGCTCAAAAATACTTAGAAAAACAGGCATTCTCACTAGGGATGGGCATAATTAATCGATTAATCGATAATTGATCATTAAGAATTTCATCGATTACGTTAATTTTAATCGACAAACCAAATGTAGGTTGCTGTGCGTAGTGTGACCAAACAGGTCCGTACATGTGTCTCTCTGCATCAGAAGGAGCGGGCAAACACAAACAGTGGGTTAGTCTGCAGCGTGCCGAAGCACAAATGCGTATTTAACGATGATTTGTACAAGAAATTCCACGCTTTCTGTTGCGTTCGGGACAAGTGTGAGTCTATGTGGACAGTGTATAAAGCAGGAACATATGTTTCGGTGTCCAGTGGGAAAAAGTTTTACCAGGTGAGAGTCGCGCAATGTCGATGACGAGTCCCCACCTCCCACCTCCCGTACGGTGTCCTGGTTTTGACAAACGCAAATATGGTCACAATAACCTGTATTCCACTGAGTCATGTCTTTTAATCCGACAGAAACTGACCGCATCAGCGCACAAGAGCTGTAGTTTTATCTTCGCTGAGTTTATGCAAATTAGCGATGCGGTTTTAAGTTTCGTTTCTGTGAGAGTTGCGCAAAACCTGAATTAAACACATTATAATGTCAAACGGATTGATGTGGCTCTAGAGTCGTTACGGTTTATATGTCGTAAAGTTGAATTTATTTATGCAGATTAGTAGTGCAGATAGTAATAATAATGATGATCATTTTAATATAAAAACGTTAATGATTAATCGATAATCGATCGTTAATTCTTCCGAAGATCGATTAAGAAAATTTCATCGAATGCCCATCCCTAATTCTGACTGAGCGGGGTTTTCCCTCCACAGAGCTGACCTGTAACTTGGTCTGGTTTGGTCTCTGTGATGATAAAATGATAAAAAGTTTTAATATCATACTGTGAAACATTCCAGACAAAGCAATAACATCTCCATGGAGGAACGCATTTGACGAACCCTCCACCTGAAAAGTTACACAATGCACCTTTAAAGCTATTAAAAGTGCACTCACTATAAAGTATTACAGATAATCTCAAATTGAACATTCTGTTTGATTTTCTTAATATTGAGCAGCCCTAATTGTATTTTACATATAAAATCTTGGTGAATATATTTTCTTTGTAACTGAACCCTCTCCCCTCTCCCCTCAGGTGAGCAGTCACCCAGAGCCCGTGTCCCAGCCCCTGTGTCCCAGCCTGCAGCAGCCCCCTCAGTCCCAGTACAACATGCCCGAGAGAGACAAGCAGCTCCTCTTCTCCGACTTCGAAGATCTCAGTGCCTCCTTCCGCAGCCTATACAAGTCTGTCTTTGAGCAGTCCTTCAGCCAACAAGGTGAGCGCCCTCTGGAGACACACCAGAGAGCTACTCCGATTAGCTCAGCATCTTAGACTATTCGATGCTTTCAGCCCACTGTTATATGCAACATTTTGAGGACTTATTGCCATTGAAAATATATTTTTTTTTATTAATAATTGTAAATCGCTATGGCAATGGTCCTAATTTCTCATCATTCTGAAACCCATGGATACAGTTGTAAGGCACTAATTGGGTTCAGTAAGAAATCAACAGGCATAGCAGTAGTTAATTGGACTATCCTTTGCTTTCAGAGTGAGGAAAAATTAGGACTGTTGCCATAGAAATTAACAGTTCAAAATATAATGGTCAAAACAAAATCTATCTTTGGAAAGTCCCAAAAATGGTGTGTGTAACAGAAAAAAGTGAAGAAAAATGTGACTGAATTCTGTATGGATTTTGTATTTTTCTGTCTGATCAGAATACAGGAAAAACATGTACAATTAGTGTACCATTTGAAGCCAAAACTATCCTGGTAAAATATAGAAAGAAAACATTCATTAAGTAAATATATTATTCATATTCACTATTACTTCTCACTATTAACACTATTTGGCACTATTTTCCTCATCTTATGGAAATCCCTATTACATTGTGCCATTATGAATTTAAAGTAGCAATTATGCAAAATTGACTTTTCAGAGCTGTTATAGTTGTTGCCCTTTCTCATTTACTCTCTCGAAGTTGTATTTGGAGTGCATGTTTAAGCAATCTTTAATCACTTATTATGAAGACGCCATATTGCCGATCAACCCCGCTTTCGCCGTTACCAAAATATGCCCATTGCACGTTACTTACTTCGTTCTACAATTTTATTTTTTTTTTAATCTGGGATGTATCTGTGTAACTATCCATAGGAGGTGCCAACTCTTTGTTGTGATGTCGTTTACAGCGACATCAGCTCCCATTGCACACCACAGTTTCAGAGGACATGTTTTATTCTTTTAGATGAATATTGCAATTTAAAACGTGTAAATTGTAACATAATGATCCAAAAATGACAGATTATGCCTATATAGCAGGTTCAAATGTTATGTGTGTTCTTCAAAACAAATAACAAACATACTTTACATACAGAGGGTTTTTGTGCCTTTTTGAACATAGTATTACTATTATTTTCACAGACGCGGCATTTTGAATAACAATAAATGTACAAGATTTGACAGCTTTAAAATGTATGGAACCAACCTTTTGCCTAAACCACGTTAAAGCCTGTTTTTATATAGCAAGGCAGTCTGAAAGTTCACATCTTGAATATTTTATTAAGACATCACTGAATTAATGCCCCGCTCTCTCCTCCCGACTTTATGGTTTTTGCGTAACATGAAAGCTATCTGCATCTTGTCATGTTGCAAATATCTCCTGCTATGTTGTGAGGGGAAATCTCTGCTCCAGTCTGCTCCAATCAGGTTCGCCGCAAATTTCCTTGATATAAAAATATGTAGCGGAGGAATGCGCTCGTCTCACTCCCTGCTGAACTCCAATGCATTTTTGCCTGTTATGTGATTGACTTCTAAACAAAGAGCATTTGACAAGTCTGCTAACTGTCATTTCTGCGTCCAACCTACTTTTCACCCAAATCAAATGTGTTATTTTTTTTTTTTTGCTTTTATATTTTCAAAGACTTCTTCTAGCTTTAATCTAGCATCTATTATTACCTTTTCCCCTTCGCACATAAAAGCGAAATCTCTTAGTCAGACAAGCACGAGCAATTAAAAGCGTAAATAATCAAGCCACATTTGGCCGCTGCAGACGCTAAGCTAATTCTCCCGCCTTTGATAATAGGTAATGAGCTAGCATTATTTTTCCTATGCCACGTTAATTGCTTTTCTGTATTTCCCTGGTTGGACAATGGGTTTTTCGGTGCTAGATAAGAGATGCACCCCCGTCACCCCGGCGATGAGTGTTCCGGGTAGATTGCGAGGGCTAAAAGCACTCTAGTTTAAAATGGGTTTAGTCAAAGCAGTGAAGGACAGCCTCTTGTCACAGCTCTCTTGGCCTATTCACATTATTTTAGTTTAGGAGCGGGGCCTATTCAGATGATTTTAGTTTAGGATGCAGGAGTTGAGGTTTGGAGAGGTGTGAAAAGTGAAAAGAGACAATGAAAGAGGAGAGGCGACCGCGAGGAGGAAGATGCTGCTGCTGTTACTGCTGCTGCTGCTGCTGCTGCTGAGTCATTCCCTGTTGTAACAAAATGGCAGCTGGTCTGTCTCAAGAAGCCAGGGTGTCTAGCCATGGGTTTCAGAATCATGAAAGATTTGGACAGTTGTCATAGCAATTAACTATTTGAAACAAAATATTGTATCTTTTTGAATAATGAAAATTCCCAAATAATATTAAATCTATAACAAGCTGAAACTCTTGAATAGTGAAGGATTTGAAGATGACATTAATAGGCCTGTCACGATAATTACTATATGGACTTATCATGCAATATATGAAAGTTAAATATATTTTGGGGCTTAACATTTTTGTGGGTACATCTTCTTTGCAAAAGTGGGGAAATTTTTGGTATTTTTGTTGTAATATGAAAAAATCTTTGCACTGTAGAGGGTAGAACAATAACTCCAGTTCATTCTGTTATTCATGTCTATTTAAAATCATCCTACTTTGTGGCAGTGGCATAAAATATTTTTCTGTAGTAATATATCGTGCTTCCAAATTTGTTATCGTGAAAGGCCTAATCACTTGTGTGTTTCATTGGACAGTGGTTAAGAATATTCACAACAGTTGTCTATTTGTAGCATTCATTCATGATGTGGTACTGCCAAATTACTCCACAATATTGCAAATCTGCATTATTTTATGTCCTTTTAAAATGCACTGTTCACTGTTCACATTTTGTTGTGTCATTTTATCTTCTACCAAAATTTACCTGGCCAATGATGATATACAAATCTGGTTACATTCCAATTGTTCATTCATTGTTATTTATGCAGTTTTCTTAACAGTGTGGTAAGTGGGGCATATTTCTTCTTTTATATTTCAAAATATCTTCTTTCAAAATTAACCTTACCGATAATAATAGAAATCTATAATATAAGCTGGTGTTTTTGTTTTTTTTTACTAATTTCTTTTCCATTTGGTGGCAAGTTTTTTTCAATTTGGAATGTTTGTTTTTTTGTCATTTATACAGGCCCCATTGAGAGTATCAACTTTTGCCATGAGCGCCCTGTTCAACAAAAACAAAACTATATTTACATATTAAAACATTTAAAACAAATTTTCACTATAAATGATTTTACAAAATGCAATAGTAACGCCAGTGTTCATAACCTCTTCAAATGTAACAAGAAATGTGATTTGTATTTGGACATCTCACTCACACAAGCTCAGGGTTCACTCTTCACTCTGGTCCCTAAACTCTTGTTTCTCTAGTGACATTTCCACAGTGGTAGTCAAGGTAGTCTGTGTGTTCCTCTCTGTAATTGGTGCTTTGTGGTCCTCAGGTCTCATGGGCCTCCCGTCAGACTCGTCTCAGCAGACGCACACGTCCTGCTCCTATCAGCACTCCCCCAGCGGCACCATCAGCTCCCCGAACAACCTCCCCAACAACCAACCCAACAACCACCCCAACCACCAGCACCCAGCCAGCGTGCCCCTGTCCCACCCATCACAGGCCCACCCGGGACACGCCTCCCCTCACCCACAGCACCTCCCTCAGCACTCTGGCCCTCACAACCACAACCAACACAATCAACACAATCAACACAACCAACACAGTCAACACAACCAACACAGTCAACACAATCAACATAACCAACACAATCAACACAACCAACACAACCAACACAACCATGGGCACCAGGCACACCCACAGCACCCTCAGCACACAGGGCACCCACAGCAGCACCCATCCCATGGACAGCACCCACCACAGCACACGCCGCACCCATCACAACACGCCCAACACGGACAGCACCCACAGGGCCATGGAGCGCAGCACCCGAGCCTGTCCCACCCAACCCACCCAGCCCAGCCGCAGATGGCCTGCAACACAGGTAAGTCTTGTACTGGTCTTATAGCTGGGTGTCAGAGGGCATCACTACATTCTAGACAATAATATTTATTCATATGAGCGTTAAACTATGTGATAAATCAATGCTATTACCTCAGCAAATCATACTTGGAATTGTGTTTTATTTCATTCACACATGTTTGAATAATGCATTATTAAAGCATTACTAGTCTGTCTGCATCTCCAAAGCTCAAAATGCTCTGTTCCACCTTCTGATGTCATGAAGTGGTCGTTTTCAAGTGAATAGCTACATTTTACCTTTAGTTCAGTTGAGACTGGCAATTCCAGAGTTGAAGTCTAGTGAAGGTGTATGGAGTTTATAAACACAGTGGAGCACTTCCTGTGATACTGCATGACATCACAAGGTGGAATAGAGTGTTTCCTGTTTGAGGGAAGAACCTAAATATGCAGGATTTGTGTGTTAAACGTGTTTGAACGCCCCTCAGCATAAAGTCTGAAAATCACCAATAGGAGGTATTGGTAGAGATGCTGGTGCACTAGTTTGAAGGTTGGCAGTTTATGTCCTTGAGCAAGTAGGGTTGTCAAAAGTGAAATAGTATCGAAACTAGATACTTATTGGAGCAAATATTGATACTGGGGGAAAAAAAAAAACATAAATAGAACAAAATTCTCTGAATGAAGACCACAGAGTAACCTATCATTATTTATATAAAATGAACATTCATATGATTATTGTATTGTATTGTATTGATAAGTATTGATTCTATTCCTTAGTATCAAAATCAAGTTTGAAATTTTAGTATCATGATAATACTATGGGCTAGAGACTTGAACCCTCTTGCCTGTACAAATGCACATGTTGTACTTGTCATGCTTCATCAGCTGTTCTCACAAGATGCAGAGATCCATCTTTTTTTCAAGTGAAGTGAGTCTACCATAAATGTTAACCATAGCTATTCAGGATGGATACTAATATTGTTTGGTGTTTACAAACCTAATAAAACCATCCAATCAAAGCGCTAATGCGAGAAGCCCATAATTAAGTACCAGAATTTATTAACACATTTTCTAGACCAGATACTAGCTTTGAGATACAATCTTTGGTTTAAACAATTATAAGTTTGCAAACATATTTAACCTATTTCCAATCCAAGGCCATAATTAAAAACCACTAATTGATTATGAACTACAATGTTTTTTCTAGACCATTAGATTTAAGAGAGAATCTCAGTTTACACAACTATGTCATATGTTTTTGTTAATTGCATGTGGTGGAATGTGCGTTCCCTCACCTTTTATCTATGAATCATTCTAAAACCAATAGTCTTAGTGTAATCTAGCGGGTTTTACATCACCTGCGTGTGAAGATTTATTTAGCAAACATAAAACATAACCCTTAAAGTTGTTTTTATTCAATATTTATGGGCTTAATATTTACATTATCATCTCGCTGCTAAATCATCCCCTGATTTATTATCTTCAGTGAGAACAAAGCACTGCTCTAGCCAGTGTTTCCAGGGTCACATGGCGCCTCCTAGTGGCCACAGATCGGTACTGACTTATTTAAGAGGCTGATAAAGTGTTTTATTGGGTGTTATAGTGCTATTTATTTATGTCATAAATAGTAAAGGCTTCACGGCTTTGAATAAGGTAATTCTAAGTAACTGTTTATCAGGCCCGGAGTCCCACTTTACAGCGCTTGATGGTGTGAAACAGTCACAGCGCTGCTCAAGAGTCTTGTGGGTTATTCAATGTGGAATGGACAATATATATTTTATGATGCTCTTGGATTAGCTTTATCAAAACTTACTATAAAATACTGCAGGTAACAGGCCATGTCTAGACTGTTTCACAAATCGTGGTTTATACTAGAGAACAGTGAAAATCCTACATTTACATATTTGCTACTATAATTAAAAAATAAGTTCACACAATTTTAAATATTGAAAGTTTATAGATATACCAAGAGTGCCACCTGCTTGTCTAAAAACATTTCTACATAATCTAACAATGTATGACTTTAAAGCATGAGATTTTTGAGCAAAAAAATGGTGATTTCACCGATTTTATTCTCACGTATTAATTTATTCCAGGTGGTTAAAATGCTTTGTTTTGTGTCTCCAGGTATTTTGTCGGACTGGTACCCAAATCTGGATGCACTGAAAGAAAGCTGTCGCATCGCTAGCAGCTACAACTGGGCTGACGTTGACCTTTCACCCTTCCAAGGTGCAGCTCTCGTCTACACCTTTATATGACAGCATTACAAGAAACATGCAGTTTATAAGTTATAAAGTAGTTTTGTTATTCTTTTATCTCTCAAGGCTCACTTACTGATCCTGTAGAGTGTAATAATAGCTGAGTGGCCTTGCTTTAGATTCATGCTGAAGTGTTGACACCAGACTTGATTATTGAGTATAATTAATGTGAGCTCTTTAATTAAAAACACTGGCCTCAAGTTTAATCACCAAAAGCCTCCTCTCAGCAGGTTACTATATCAGATTACTGTGTAGGACTGAAAAGTATGGCGTTTTTGAACATTATAGTAAAGGTTAGTGCCTAATGGGAAGATATTGCTGAATTTTAGCTTTGTGTATGCAAATTAAATCATTTATTAGATTTTTAGCCTGAAAACTGGGTCAGTCTCACATTTAGTGCCACAATAGCAGTGATATTATGAATAGTAATCTGATCTAGTGGGTTTGTGTGTCTTGTCAGGTCTGAGGGAGAGTATGAGACAAGCGGAGTTGAATAACTGGTCTCTGGAGCCCACACAAATCGCGGATCTCTGCTCGTCTATCAACCAGTTCTTCGCCCGTACCGGAGTTATCCAGCCACAGGGGGCAGTGCAGTCTCCCACCTGCCACGGCCCCATGCACCCCACCAAACCCAGCCAACACCTCAACACAGGTTTGACTTTTTATGTTACGTTGAACAGTTGGGCACATTTGCTAAATCTTTCTTTCAACACCGGCTACAATAGTTCTCCTTGTACAATGTAGTCGTGTAAACTTCTACACCCTATACTCTTTACAGTACATTATTCATGTACTCACTCACACACTCGGCATCTGACTAACTAAAGCCACGCTGCCAATCTGTGTTATCAGCCCCTCTGGTCACTAACAATACACACCCACACCATGTTCATACTAGGCAATGTGGGTGAAGCGTCTTTCCCAAGGGTACAACAACAGTTTCCAATAGAGCCACTGCTACCTCACTGCAGCGCCTGGTACTGAAATCACTAAGCAGGCTTGATCTTGTGTAGCATCCATGATTAGACAGGATTGTGTATTGACAACGTTATATTGTCACAACTTAAACCGAGAGCCCGTCCTTGATGCAGTCCTCCCCCTCACGGTGGTCCTACAGGAGCGTGCTGAGTGAGGCCAGGTTTCATGAGGGGACATCCCTGGCTCCTGCTCAAAGTCCTTGTTTGCACACTATTTATACAACGCTATCAAGCTGCTCTGGTCTGGCATTTCATGTAGGACATGTTTCTTTTGGCAGACCGTAGAATGTCTGTTTAGCTCCCAAAAACATGAAAAGTTCTAATTCATCGGAGCTAGAACAGCACTGCCATTGTGTCACCGGGCAAGACACCAACATGCACATCACTATTGCTGTGCAGATGACATCATAACATTCATTTAGCTTATAATGTTTAATGGAAATAGCAGGTGTGATATAATGACACCATCACCATCTTCTCTCTATATTTTCCATAAAGATACTGTTTAATAATAATCATAACAGACACAAAAGTTATTGTGTAGCGGGAGTTTTACTACTTATATTTGTGTGTGTGTGTGTTTTTAGGTAATCTCTACATGGACTCGAGACAGGGTATGACCATGATGGGCCCCCCTGGATACCCCCACATGCCCCCCATGAGCAGTGCAGGCCCTACAATGACAGGTAACTTTTAGAATTAGGCCCATATTACACGATTTCTGATCTATGTTATAATGTTTTCTCACCAAAAACATATCTGGACTTGTGTTTTGTTTCATTCACACGTAATACATAAACCCTGCATATTTAGTGCGTTCTTTTCTCAAATGAAAAACCCTCCACTTTGTGATGTCGTGTGGTAATACAGGAAGTGCTCCACTGTGTTTTTAAAATCGGTGTATCTTCACTGGAATCATTTGGATAATTTCAGCCCTGGCATTTCCCATCTCTATTAAACTAAAGGTAACCATTAACTTGAAAACTACCGCTTCATGGAACAGGGGATTTTGAGCTTTGGAGATGTAGACAGACTAATAATAAAGGATCATTTAAACATGTGTGAGTGAAACAAATCACAACTTCAGGTATGTTTCTGTGGAGTTAACTACATTCTAACATAGCTTAATTTTTTTGTAATATGGGACCTTTACACTAGCCTGATTCATCAGCCGGTTTCACTTGGTGGAAACCGTCTGACCTCACAGCATTAGAATTTGTTCGCTCAACGGTAGGCGTGTACTTTTTTTCATTTAACCAATCGCTGCTATTTGGTTGTGAAGTATGTAATGCGCCTCTAACAGGGCTAACTGGTATATTAAGCTTTTCCCAAATCCTGTAGGAAGAAGAGCAGTAATGTCCTTTCCCTTGATAAAATTCACCAAACATTCTCTTTGTTCCGGCTTTAAATCCTCGATCTCGGAAATCGTCGCCAACACAGAATGTATGGCTCTTCGCTGATTGGCTGATGCCCGAACTCGCACTTCCGGGGTTTTTTGCAAGTAGTCTAGTGTATTTCGATTCCTGACCTAGTCCCTGGAAAGAAATGAAATTGATCGGAGGCACTAGGTGACGCCAGCTTGGCTACCTTTACACTAGCTCCATTTCAAACATTTTCCTCACTATGTCAACATGTTCCTACTGAAAGTGGATGAGAGAAAAAGGCGATTGTTACTTCATATTTTCTCTTTTGCTTTTCCCAGGACACCATGCACAGATGAACCAGCAGCACATGATCCCGAGCAGAAACTTCCAGATCCACCGCATGCCAGCCGATGACATCCAGGACGACTTCGACTGGGACTCCATTGTCTAACACAGGGCCCAACGCTGGCCAAAACAAACGCATAATAAACGAGCGATGCCAGGAGGACCCCACAGCTGCGCTCAGCTCCCGACGGAAGAGGGAATGTGACGCAGGACCATGATCGGACTACGCTTTGGAGACACGTAGACTCAAGACTGTGACTTTTTTCAAACACATACCTAGGAGATGTTACTTTTGAAGACAATCATACTAGTCGGACATGTCTTGATCGCTTGTACTCGTCCCGGGACATGTTAAGACCACATTGAACCACCCAGCTCCTCGGCCGGCCCTGTCCTGTCACTAGCCAGCAGCCCTCCACATATCTCAGCTCTCCTCCCTCTCTCACCGCTCCGTAACTGTCTGTGATTTGAGCGAAAACGTGTTCCGCTTGTAACTTCTCGTGTTGACATTGGCCTCCGCTGCCTCTGTTTTTTAAAAAGATGTTTTGTTTGTTTTTATTTTATTTTAGGAAACACAGGCCGTCTCTGTGAGTAATGTGATGGTGCTTGTTGGTCACTTTTGGGGGGGAAAGGTGGATTTGGCGTATTTTAAAGGTTTACAATTTAGTCTTGATGTTTAAAAAAGGAAATGGAATAGCACAATTAGCTTGGGCACGATTTTGAATGGTGAGTGTGTGTGAGAATAGTGTCTTTTTAATGGTTTTATTATCAAGCTATCTTTTTTATTTTACTTTGTAGTCCAGTTAATATAGTTTCAGATCATTTAAATGTGCCTACAGCAATTTCAACAGCATTGCCCAGTTTATTTGTCTTGTATGCAGAGTGGGAACTTGCACATGCTGGCCACTTTATTAGGTACACTGGTGTGGCTCATCTCATACTGCGCTCTTCTATACACCTCCCTCAGATTTTTGTAAAGGTTCACTGTGTAACATTTCTGGTGGGGGGTCCATTAACTGTTTGTCTTCGATATTATTGCTTTGTCTTGCATTCTTGCTGTGAGAGGAGTCGCCGCTCCACAGATGAGACCTGGTACCATAGAAATGGGCAAGTCTAAATCTAAGTTGTAGAACATACCAGGCAAGGCAATGGTATCTCCAAAGAGAAAACTAAATGGCAAACTCTCAGAAATGTTACATAGTGAATCTTTACTATCATTTTATCCAGACATTTTCTCTTTTGTTTGAAAGTCTCTCAAACTTTCCTATTTTGGTATACAATGCTCTGTGTTTTGTTTCAGCTGAACAGCACATGTAAAATGAAACAAAATGCAAACACACGTAGAGCTCCACACAAATAACCAGTGACTACTGCTATCAGAGGTGGGTAGAGGTGGGTAGCCAATTATTTTACTCAATAATAAATAATATTATACAAGTAGAAGTGCAAAGTTGTGTTCCAAGAAAATACTTAAGTGTTAAAAAGTATGTCATTTGAAGGAAAACACATGAAACGCTGCACAAAAAAAGGATAGACCACAACAATACTCTAATACGAGTAACAGTGGTGTGTGAAAACTACTGAGAACTGCAGTTATATTAAAGTTATATCATGTTAAATAAAAGTACTTTAAATAAACACATTACCCACCTCTGATTGCAATATATAATTTACAGTGAAGGCTTACACGGTCCATGATTACATAATATTTAATGTATAAGTTGTATGTTTGTTTATCATCTACAAACTCCTGCCCGCTCTATACATACATGGGTAATTTTGGCTCTTATCACCATGTTCCAAGTGACTCATTATCTAGAAGTGTGTGTGCTGGATGAACATACAGTGTGTGTTTGTGTGTGTGTGTTTTGTAATCTTAGGGCTAAGATTGATTGCTGTAATCATCTGTATGCTATCGACGAGCACAAAAGCAGATGCACACACTGATTGAATGGAGATTTGAGATGTCCGTTTGCGAGAGAGGACAGCCTTGGGGACTATGACAATATATGAGACACTATGTTTTAAAAGCCTTTTGCACATTTAACCTTTTGTTTATGTTTGAGCAGATTGGAAGTGCTCCTCGTGTATTTTCCATATGCAGTAGTCATTCGCAGCTACAGTGGCTCCCTCTGCTGGTAACTGAGCCACTGTCTGCCGCTGAGTGTAGAGTTTTAGCTAGCCACCAACATAATTCATATACTTAGATGACAATCACACAATTTATAATTTTTTATGTGTTTTAAATTTTTTTTTTGAGAAGGCACTTTCAATTCAGCTGTTTATTGGAAATTATCGTAACATTGAGGGGTGCCTTGTTTTTAACCTTTGTTTTCATAGTTTACTTAAAGACCCTTAGTGAAACTGCCACATGTAACCAAGCAATCATTCTGTTTTATAATGTTTCTTGTTTTTTTTTTTTGTTTTTTTGTTTTTTTTGAGGGGGGGGGTTATGAGTATCAAGTGTCATTGGGCAAAGATCACAAAACCTGTGGATCTCAACAATGTTTTGTTTACGCTGCCATGGATGTAACTCCTCTTGTGCTTAGCTTTAGTGCTTGAGTAACAGGGTTTAGTAATTTGTATCAAAGTCAACTGCGCTTTTTGTCAAGAGTGAACTACTTTTGAGTGAGTGTGAGCCAAAAATTTGCAATATAATGTATGTGTCACATCCAGGAGGCACAGTGAATATAATCTATAATATAATCTGGCTAATATGTTAACTAAATATTTTTGCTTTGAAAATATTTACATTTTTCGGGGATTTCAATACGTGCAAACTGCAAAACCTTACAGTTAAACTATTTACTGCCCATCCCTGTGTCTTATGTAAAAGGCTGAGTGTATTTCAGTTATTCCCGGTAAAGATTCTGTTCTGTAACCATAAACCGTTTGTAAACTTGAGCAATTTTAACTAAACCTTCCAAGCAGAGCAAAATGACAAGTTAAAAGGGAAAACAGTTAAGGCAACGACTGGATTACAATCACAACGTTGTGTCTGTGTGTGTATACGTGTATATGTGTGCGTGTTTGTGAGTATGTCTGCTTGTGTGAATTCCTGTTAGAAGATTTCAATGAACACAAACCTGCCAGAGAGATTACCAATCCTGGGGTACAGATGAATACAGATAAAAAATGTTTGAAAAAGCCTTGTTACAATATGGGGAGAACTGCCAACAAGTACTGCTGATGGAGGCCTGTGGTATTCAGTGCTGGTGTGTTGGTGCTTGTACATAAATGTCTTTTCAATCATCCATTTTGTCCTCTTGGGGGTGGGGTCTATGGCCGGAAGGGGTGTGGCCTCTTCACCGCAGAAAAGGAGGGAAAAAGAATAGAGTATTTTGTTATTGTCCAATCAGAGGGTGACAGTTTGTATATATCTATATTGTATATATGTGATGAAAATGCTTTTGTGTGACACTACCTTTTACCTGTACTATGGTTCAACATTCAGTGTTTCAGTGTTGCTAATATATATTTGGTTTGTGTTTTTATTTTTTGATTTTGTCTCTTGTCATTTCTTGTATTTTTTTCCTCCTTTTGTCCCTTTTTTGTTCATTGCACGGTTTATTACTTTGGTCGTCCAATGAGGTGACACAGCTAACTACTCTTTGTATTTGTTTAGTGCTGTAAAATAACTCAAGTGTTATTAGACTTGTTGATACCACCGCCCGCCCCACCCCCTTCCCCCAATATGCATGAATGGCACTTAAAGAAATAAAATATGGTAACTTCACTGTGGACAAATCTCACGTCTGACCTTCATTTGCTGAGAATATGGCTGCATGATTTACAACAACGTCGTACAGTATGTTTTCTGAAGATTTCTTGGGGGGATGGTCCGATTAGTTTTTTTCTTTCGGTCAAGTATGGTACCAGTAGCCAGTATTTTTATTACTGTTCATGTAATTTAAAGAGAAAAAAAATCATGAGAAGGCCCACAAACTGAAGTAAAGTTTAAAGTTTCCAAATTATTTTCTCAAATAAAATATAATTAGTAGCACTTATGCTTATTGTGTAAACATTAGATACTTTTTAAGCTTCATTGCTACTGTTTCAAGAAAATTTAAAATACTGGTAGAAAAATATTACAATTTTACAAATGCCAGTATTAGCACAAATATATATGTAATTGGTAAATGGTCACATTTTTATACAGCGCTTTTCCACCTTCGAGGCTCTTAAAGTTCTTTACAACAAGGAACCACTCACCCATTCACACACACATTCATACACCAGTGTACACAGACACTGGGGGCGAGGTGAGTTAAGTGTCTTCCCTAAGGACACAACAACAGCATGCATCTGTGGGAGTTAGAATCACACCACCAACCTGTGGGTCAGTGGATTTGAAAGCTCAACCAATGATGTTTATGTCGAGAGCTGGATTTGAACCACCAACCAGATCAGTGGACAAATGCTCTACCAACTGAGTTAATTATAGCCTTTTTCTTTTTAATTTGAATATGACTTGTATTGAACTAACTCACAGGTGGGCCAATGGACTGGTAGCCAGGACAGTTATCTGGAGCCTCAGGGTCAAGGGTCAAATCTTGCCCAATGTAGTTTTTGTGTTAGTACAGGGAGTACCAGGATACAGATCATCTTTGGATTTGAATCAAGTCTGTTGGATTATTCATCAGTTGCACTTAGCTAATAATACTCATATCATTGATGTGCTTTCTTAAGAACATTTAGAGGATGCCAAGGTACGGTTTCCAGCTCTTGGTTCTGTACTCACACAAGCTAAATCAAATCCACTGAAACAAAGGGCATTCTGCTGGCATACTTTTAATGTACAGATAAAATATTGGACATCACCTCTCGTATACTCGAAGGATTACATAAAGCTATAGCCTAGTCCGTCTGATCCCCTAATGGCTTCAGATAAACAAATGAGACGTGAGTTGCTGAGCTGCTAAAATATGAGTAATGTCCCTGTCAAGCCTCCCCTTTTAAAAATAGACTGCCATTGGTTATACTGTACACAGTTCACTCAGTGCACCATTGGACAGCACAGGGAACAGGCAAAGTAAAAGTACTCAAAATATGATCTCATATTAAAAGCTCTGCCACAAAAGACCACAAGCCAGGTACACATTTTGGCAGTCGCAACCCCATATAAATAGAGTTGAAAATTGGACAATATTCAATTTACTTTGAGCCAAATCACAATTTATATTTGAGCACCATTCAGATTCATGCATAATTAGTATCTTTACATTGCAGAGGTAAATAACACCTTTTCCTTCTTCAGAAAGTTCACACTTAAATCCACCTCTCACTTACTTAGAGCCTTACAGAGGCTGATCAATAGAAGGAGTGAGTGGAGAAATATCCACTGAAATATCCAAAAGATTTAAAAGATTTAAAAATGTCGAACATGATCATTTCTATCCAGAACTAGACCCTAGAACTTGCTACATCACAACAAAACTCACAAATATGTATTATTTAATATTGGTCTGACCCTAACCATACTGATGTCCTTTTTTTTTTTTAAGAACACCCTTAATAACCATAAATGTCTAAAACTCTATGAATGTGAATGACATGTTTTAGGGGCTAGAGGTGACTGCTGTGTCATCTTGTGCTCTCTGTGTAGGTGGGCCTCTTACGCACACCACCAGGACATCCACAGGGTCGGACACTTAAATAGCATGTGGTCCCCGTCACATGGCAGACTATATGCACAGTGTGAGCACAGCAGTGAGGTAAAGAAAGGACTCACAGTATTCAGAGGGACAGAGAAGAAGAACACCATGTGGCCTTTGCTGCTTGTGACTCTACTCCTGAATGTCCAGCTCTTCACAGCCGCACCAATTAGTAAGATACACTTTTCTATTGTTGTTTTGAGCCTAGTTAGTTCTTTTGGTACTTGTTATAACGTAAAGCACACTATGTAACTTACATTGTGGAGGGGCCGCTGCCGTCACCTGCTTATTTTGTTTGTTTCCATGGAGATGATGTAGCTTTGCCTGGAAGGTTTCACAGTATGGCAATAAACTTATGGAGACTAGCAGGTGCCATTTGGACAAGTTACAGGTCAGATCTGTGGAGAGGCACAATGGAAAGCTTGTAACTGAATACCTCCTTCAAAGAAGAGACCACATAAATCACTTTAATGACACACTGTGGAACACAGTAAAGCAATAATCATGCAGGTGGCATACCCTCACCAGAAACATAACACAGTGTACCTTTTAAAAAACAAGTTACAAATACTTATGTTTAGTTACAATTACTTATGGTTTTCTTTTTCCATCCTTCAGTAATTTGGGAGCTACCCATGATTTCTCTTTTGACAAATCAGCCATTGTATGTCCAATTAGATAGATTTGTGCCTTCATTATGCACCAAAGTATTATTTATAAGATGAATAATTTTCAGATGTTCAAGCAAATGCTCAGTATAGAGAGGCTGGAGAATCCCAGAGGGTCTAAAACCTAATAGTCAAGTATGAAATATAAATATAAAATAAATGTTAAATATGAAATCTTTTATATATACAACTATATATTATATGACAGTGGTGCCGGAAAACCACATGGATGATTCACGTGCGCTAAATTTAAATATCTGCTTCATTCAGCACATGTTGTTCACAAACCATATGTTCATGTTACACACTTACCGTGAGAGACGTTTGGACTGCCACAGATCACTAATGTTACATAATGAGTCATCAACAGTAATGTGATCTTTGCAGACTTTCATTTTAATTCATCATTTTAAAAATCATATTTATTCTTGCACCAAAACACTTCTCTGATGTGTTTACTCAAAAGTATGTTAAAATGTTTTGTATATATAAAATACTAAAGTAAAATGTTTTTTGCAATTCATGTCTTTAAATGTTTCAAAGGTTTGTTTTGTCTTTTGGACTTTATGGTGCAACGACAAAGTTGGGCACACAGAATTAACTTTTGCTCAAGTGTTTTCAGTTTGAACTATAACTATTTCTACATGAGAAATGTTCATCTTACAGTATAAAATGACCAACTCTAATTGTGAAAACTCTTTTACAGAACAAGACCTGAAAACTGGTGAGGACATTTTCCAAGATGATGCCGATAACCTAGATCCAGTGGCTACTTCTATCAAAGAAGGAGAGGAAGCAGTAGAAGAAGCTGCTTCAGAGAATGGACCTCCAGATGATGAAGAACCTCCAAATAACACGGAAGAGGTCACTGTAGAGGATACTGCCCCAGAAGAGCCAGAAAATCCAGTTATTGTAGCTACTGACGACCAAACGAGTGAGGAAGCTGTTCAAGAACCAGAACCAATAGCTGTTGTTGAAGAATCTACCAATGATGAACCCACTTCCGACCAAGAAGAAGTCATTGTAATTGAAGAGCAAACATCTCCAGAAGATGATGCCACTGACAATGAGGATGGAACAGAGGATTCAGTAGAAGGTGTAGCCCCTGTTGATTCAGAAAATTCAGAAGAACCGGAGGTGATTGCTGTTGTGGAAGAAGAGCCCAAAGAGGAACAAGGTCAAGAAGATGCAGATGCTGTTGCTGTTGTTGAAGAAATCACAGAAGAAGAAGCTGTTCCTGAGGAGGCTGAGGTACCAGTGGTTGTTGTTGGAGCAGAGGAAGAGGAAACTCAAGAAGATGTCATAGAAACAGCTGTTGTTGCCACAGTAGATGAAGATCCAATCACTGAGGATCAAAATGAACCAGTGGTAGTTGCTGTTTTGGAGGGATCAGAAGAGGAACCCGCCCCAGAGCAAGCAGAAGGAGATATTATTCCTGTTCCAGAAGAGGAAACAACTTCAGAAGAATCACTAGAAACACCAATTGTTGCTGTAGTTGAGGATACAGAAGAAGAATCCGTCAACGAAGATCCAGTTGAACCATTGATAATCGTTGCTGTAGATGAAACTGACAAGGAATCAACTTCTGAAGATCCCGAAGGAGCTGATATTGTGATCGTAGAGGATGGCAATGAAGAAACTACATCTGAAGACCAGGAGGGAGCAGTAGTAGTCGCTGTGGTGGAAGACACGGACAACCAACCAGAACCTGAAGAAGATACAGCTGTAGTTGCTATTGCTGAAGATACCGAAGAGGAGACAACTGAGGAAGATCAACCTGTTGTTATTGCTGTTGGGAGTGATGTGGAGGAGGAGCCAGCTTCAGAAGATACAGAAGGGGTTGTTGCTGTTTTAGAAAGTACAGAAGCTGAAGAGACAAGTGAAGACCAAGCTGGAGCAGTGGTAGTTGCTGTTGATGGAGCTACTGAGGAGGAACCAACTCAAGAGGAGTCAGAAGAAACCCCTGTTGTTGCTGTTGTTGAAGATAATGAAGACGAGACCACTACGGAAGATGAACCGTTAGTAGTCGTTGTTCCAGAAAGTACTGGCGAAGACCAAGATGAAGCAGCAGAAGAGGAACCCGTTGTAGTTGCCGTGGATGCTGCAGCTGACAGTACCGAGGAGGAACCTACTTCTGAAGATACAAGTGTAGCTATTATTGCCATTTTAGAAGGTGAAAGTGAAGACACAACCACTCAGGATGGAGAATCAGTGGAAGGGGCAGATGAAGAACCAGTTGTGATTGCTGTTGTTGAGAGCACCGAGGAGGAACCCACTTCTGAAGATACAAATGAAACCACTGAGGACGAAGACGGAGCTGTCGTAGTTGGTATTGTGGAAGACGCAGACGCTGAACCCAAAGAAGATGAACCCATTATTGCCATTGTAGATGGTACAGAGGAAGAAACTACAGAAGACCAGGAAGAACCAGTTGTAGTTCCTGTTGTGGAAGATGCCGAGGAACAGCCAGAATCAGAAGACCAAACCGCTATTGTCGCCATTGTTGAAGTCACTGAGGAGGAACCCATCCCAGAGGAAACAGAGGAAGTTGTAGTTGCTGTAGTTGAAAGCACAGAAGGAGAAACAACCAGTGAAGATGGAGAGGTTGTGATTGCTGTGGTGGATGGCACAGAGGAAGCCACTGAAGAGGACACACCTGTAGAACCACAAGAACCTGAAGTGGTAGTCGTGGTTGAAGAAGAGGCAGCTGAACCCACCGTAGCTGCGAGTGATCCAATAGTTTTTATTCCTGAAGAAGTTGGTGGTGATGACAAAAACCAAGGTAAATCTACTCCAGAAGAATCCAAACAGCCCAGCCTAGAAGAGGTCCTCTTTTTTAACGTAGTTGGCGTTGAATCGCTAGCTCCTGGAGAGGCAATTGTTCAAGAGGAACCAATAGGTAAGATTACAAACAAATGCATACATGTCTTGACTCTAAAATAGTATCACAGGGATGGTCAATAGTTGTATGAGTCTGATTGAAAACGTAGTCAATATTTGGCTTCAGTAATTTAATTAATACAATTCTCAGTGCAGACTAGAGAGTTAAAATGGAAATAGAAGAGCAATTGCGTGGATGTTATGTTTACATCATGCAACACATTACTTTATATCTTTATTAGTGATCATTTTTCCAAAAGTGAAAAAATTAATTAGTGGGGCTTGCTAAAGATTTTTAAAGTGTTGATACTGATAATAATAAATATCTCTTATTGGCCACAGCAGAAAGATGTACATCAGATACTGGTACAGGCTGAAAAAATCCACATTGGACCATTTGTAGTAAAATAAGTACTTAGATGCATTTAGTGACTTTACAATTGTGGTTTCTTTCCTAGTTCTGATCAACAGAGGGGCAGTCCTGGGAGCCGCATTCTTCACTTTGGTTTGTTTTATGGCCATTGGATTTGTTGGGATAACTGTGTCCAAAAAACTGCGGTGAAATAGAGTAAGTAATTATCCTTTTTTTTAAGATTAAATTCTACTCTTTTGATTAATGCATTGTGTTTTTCTTTTAGGAAGGAAGACTTTCTCTGCTGTAAATAATGCAAGCTCTAAGAGTTTTTATGGTAATTTATTATGCCATGTTGTGTTTGGGGACCTAAAACAATTTAATGTTACAACTTTTGGAACGTTTATGGGGTTGGCTTGAAAATCATTGTTAAAAGGGTTATTATAGCGTTGTTGTAGGTTGTAAATCAATATGTGTAAATAGGCAACAGTTTGTTTACAACTGTTGGCATAATGGGCCTCTTGTTCACAGATTGTTTTTTACTATAGTTCCAACTGCCAAAAATCTATTTCAGTTGTTCTCTGTGGATTTGGAGACTGTAAAGTGGAGGCTGTGAATGCACACACTCTAAAAATAGAAAGGTTGTCTGTAAGTTGTGGCATTATATCTGCTACAAATGTAAATAGTAGTGTTTTTAAAAAGACCTGAATGATTCTTGAAAATTGGAGTGGTGTGAAGATTATTTACAGTGTGTAATGCGCATTGTTTGTAGACTTAATGAACCCAAAGCGAAAAATAATTGGCTTTTATTGTTCCACTTTTATGTGTGTCATCATAGTCACTAATGTGCATGAGATACTTTTATATTGAACTACGAAAAACCAGCTCTTATGCAAATGTCCAAGCAGATTGTATTGCTGAATTTTACAATAATTATGTCTAGTGTTAGATTTGATTAAACACCCTTTAAGTTCAGAGTAATCACATAGGCTGCAGTAGAAGTCATACTGTGCAGGTCGACCAAAGATGCCTATGGTTGTTAATGAGTCACTGGTCAGATCATTTTCCTTCCCAAGGAGAGACAGCTCCCCTATCAATCACAGCGGGGCATGCTTCTCTGCTCGCTCATATTTTTAGTAAACTGTATACGGTACACGCTGTTCTATATGTCTTCAACTCGATCAGACACAGCTACAAGACACTGCAGACTGAATGCCACATGCTTTTATTGCACATGTTGAGACTGTGTTCCAGTATATTTAAGGGGGTGTGGTGCCTTATATGTAATCTAAATCTACACTATGAACTCTAGTTATGTCCTGTAACTGTGAATAGACTCTTGTTATTTGCATAGAACCCTTGTTTTATTGAGATAAAGTCTTTGATAATACTGATGTACAGTACCTGGTATTGATGCTCAATAATGATGGGAGAGGGTGTGGTCGTCAGAGGGACAGTTGGAAACATGGAACTGGAGCTCTTTCAGCCAAAACCTGGAAAAAATAACTGAGGTTAAAAAAAAATCACTCAAATCATTTAAAAAATATCCTACAAATACACCCTTGAAATTCTATTGTATTATGAATAGAGAACAAATGCGTCTTTGCAGTTTAGAAAGATTTAAATAAAACTGATTGTCATGAGATACATACAAAATGTATAACTTAGCATGACGTTGGCATGTGTCCATCCGGTGTAAAATCTATTTAGGTAGATAGTAAAATACAAGACATGGTTTATTTATTACCAGCCTCAGTCTTAAGCTTCATCCTCCATTTGCGGTGACACAGCAGCCTCTTGTGGACTGCATCCTCCTCGACACATCTACGAACAAATGTGGGGCAGAAAATGAGCTAAATGTCAACACAGGTCCAGTTCATTACAGATTCAATTACTGTGACCCTGACTGTACACTATTATTTAAACAATTATGTAGTCTGCACTTTTTGCCACACTGAAAAAACATCTATAGAACTGTGAAAGAAAATACTATTAACTTTTATGTTTACATCATTAGAAATAAAGGGCGAGGATATGACAATATAAAAGGCTAAAATGATCAGTAAGGTTGTGCTAGTTGTTTATAGATATACAACATTTGAATGCCAGGTATCTATAATTTGTTGTATCTATAAAGTTGTAAACCCTACATTTGTGGATATTTTTTTTTCATTTTTGTCTTTTTTACTTAAACCAATCAATAATCAATTTAAAGACACATTTTTGCGCATCTTTGTTGGACTAACAAAAATGAAAAAAGCTTCTGATTATCGTTACCAGGACACTACAGACTATTGAAAGATGATCATTTTAGTCAATATTTTTTCACACCTAGGCTGTATAGAGGTTTACAGCCATGACTTGACTTCCTCGTTTGTCTATACAGTCTGTCTAGATATTGCAAAGTCAATATTGCATCATAAACTGTACAATTTTCCAACTTGTAAACTGTCCAATTAGTTTGATCCCAGCAGCAGTAGCAGTAGTGGTGGAAGGATGCGCAGATGGCAGCAGCCCACAGGCCCGTCCTGCTCAGATCTCTCACATGAGGCTGAGTGAGGGGCTTAATTGGCCTGGATCCGTATTGGCTGCAGTGTTCTGTGGTCCGGCGTGCGCGACAGAAGACACAGACCCGTATCTCGGCGCGTCTTCCTGTTCCCTAAGACCTGTTCGTAGCTATTCCCACTTTTGGCCCATCCTCGCAGTGTGTACCGAAAAGCCGTGACACGCGCTACCTCCCCCAGCACCTACTCCACACTATACGAGCCGGATGAGTTACTGAAAGCCCTAGTACGACTCCTCCTGGCTGCCTCCATCCGCCATTTTCAGCATTCAAGGCAGGTAGAGTGCCAAAAATTACCCCAGCCCCGCGGACAAATTAACAGGTAAGTGCGCGTACAAGTACCAGAAAGTGTTCTCTCGCGAAAAGACCGGAAACATCGGAGTGATAAAAAAAAAAAAAAAAAAAGCTTGCGAGCACCTTACTCCAGGAAGGCAGCAGCAGCATCGGGGAAGAGGAGAAGGGAACAGGGCAGGGATAGTGTCTTTCTGTCAGGGTAACAATAAACTATAGGCTGTTCTTGGGTGTTTCGGTGTAAGAAAAGACTATTTGTTGGGTTCTTCCGTCGGATTTGGAAGCACGCGTGACTTTTGTGCGCACGGCAACTTAAATGTCTCGGTTTGTTGTGTGAACTTCATCAAAGAGGGATGTGGCCAATTGATCCCTGGCACAACTTCACTAAAGGCGGTCTGTCCAGAAAATACGCTACAAAAGTTGGACAGTAGCCCATGTAAGTTTACGTGCTTTAAATTAATTAAAGGGGGACATGTTGTCGTTGGTCCAATATAGCCTTAAAGGGATGCGCACAACCAAAACAACAGCGGCTTCCTGAATCAGTAACTACTTGGAACGGTCACATAAGCTTTAAAGTTGCTTTTAAAGTAGTGTTTAGAAAGATAGAGTCAGTGAGTGCAATCAGACCGGCGCCCTAGACACTGACCAGCTGCTTATTGTGCTCCAACAATCAGGTCTTTGCATGTTGGGACAAAAGCAAGTGAGGAGCAGAGCATCTGTTGGATGAAGCAGCGACCTCACTTTTCTTTTAAGACACATATGCCTATGTATTGCACAGAATATAAAATCATATGTAATCCATCTTATTTATTATTTTTATTATTATTGCATCTTAAACGTTGATTAAAATCTCTTCACCTTCCTACAGACAACTTTTGGGACCTGATCCATCAGTAGAGAAACACCCATCTCACATTACATTTTACATCATCTGTCTCCATCTCATGGCATCTTCTCTCAGTGGTCATGTTTACTGCCTCTCCTGCCTCTCACAGCTCTAAATTCTATATCCTTTAAACAACAGGCTACATGTAGGTTTATTCACTGTCCTTCTATCACACGTATTCTTCCTGATGAGAAAATACCCCAGTCAATCCAGACTTGATTCTGCATGTTTCAAAGTATATTTTCTTGGCAGGTTTTCAAATGGAAATGAACCCTTGGTATTTGGTGCATTATACCAGACATATGATGTGAGGATTATTTTAGGATAATTAGGTCCCTTGTCTATCATGTGGTTCATCTTTATGTATCCCGATGGGTAATTTTAGCACACCAATTAGTTAAAATACAATAATAAAGCAGGCGTGAAGATTGGTGAGCAGTCTTTACTCAAACCTTATCATTAAGACAGTCTGTTGTGAAGATAATTATTAAATTATTTGATTATGTGTTGTTAGGCAAATGTAAATGGGTCCCTAGTTATTATAATTTAGAGTCTTAACAAGTATTGTATATCTTCTGTCCCTTGTAGTTGCCTTTTTGTGAATGGATCAGAGTGGAGGCACAGTGGAGACTTTAGATGAAGTCCCACCTCATATGTGGGCGGGGTTACCGGGCTATCTGAGTTTGGGACATTCAGCTGTCAACCAAAACCGCATAGGTGAGTAAATTTATGAGCACTGCTGCCTGTTGTTAATCAAAAGATCTACACGGTAAATAGCTGTGGGTTAGGTCTAGTAATTAATGGGTTCATCTCATCAACAAGGACACACACACGTAATCCCCAATAGGCAGTACTAAATAAAGAAACACCATGAAATGCAACAGGAAATGAAATAGGAAAAAATGGGTATGAACTTTATTCCTTCTCCAAGGACAGTATTTTTAACCCTTTATGACCTTTGAAGTAGGGATGTCAAAAATCAATACCCAGATACTAATCAATACTAAAACTAGGAGAGATACTCATTTGAAGAATCCATTGATTAATGTTTACAAAACTGTACGTTTCCTGAATAGTTTTATTTTAGAATAGTCTTAATCTATATCCAAACTTGTATAAGAATATGGTAAGTCTAAAGAAACTAAAATGAGTTTGTGTAAAAAAATAAAATAATAACATTGTATAAAAACTTGAAATTGGTGTAACTAACTACCTTGAAGGTAAATGACAAAAGCATTGGTGGATACTAGAACGTTTAGATTTGCATTGTAATTACCTGGCTGTTCTTCATTATAGAGTTGGTTTAATGATCTAAAATTCCTAGACAAAACTTAGACATAGACAAACTTTTTTGATCCACAAGGGGAATTATTTGAACACAGCAGTTCACACATCACAATATAATATAATAACAAAGAGTAAAAAATATAAATGGTAATAATAAATTCTAAATAAGTAGCAAAAAAGATAGAAAGAGTGTGAGTGAAATAAGACATAATTATATAAATGTATACAGTATGTACAAGTAAAAAAAAGTCAAATAAGTAATAAAGCTATGTATCAGCTATATACAAGAGGTCATAGGAAGACAGTGCAACTATGATATGATGATGGACAGGACATTAAGGTGAGTTGTTGTACAGTTGTAGAGTATTTTCCATTACATAAAGGTCAGTTGTTGTACAGTTGTATGCAGTATGGTATCATTGTAGTCCTGTATCTCTTACTGTTTGAGCGGAGCTGTAGGAGCCTGTTGGATAATGAGCTCCTCTGTCCCTCTAGTCTGGTGCAGTGGGTGAGTAGGAGTGTCCATGATGGAGAGTTTGTCCAGTGTCCTCCAGTGTCCCGAGACATTACGTAATACTAATGTTATGTAATGTAATATAATAATTATATGATCAGATATATAATTTTGGTTATTTTCCTATACTCAGGGGTCTGGACCACTCGGCTCATCCCCAAAGACAGAAGGTTTGGTCCGTTTGTGGGAGAGAAGAAGAAAAGGTCCCAAGTGACCAGTAATGTTTACATGTGGGAGGTAAGTCTGCACTGCCAGCTTCTTTTTCCTTAAACATATCTTCACTGAACCTAAAACAAGCTATACTGTCCCTCCCAACCTTACACATCTATAACTGGAATATATTCTCTGTAATGTTTCACTTTTACAACACAGATATGAAACTATTTACACTTTGTAGTAGTAGTAGCACCCCTGTACCTTGTATTTGTAGGTGTACTTTCCGAGTCGTGGCTGGATGTGTGTTGATGCCACCGATCCTCTGAAGGGAAACTGGCTGCGCTATGTGAACTGGGCACGCTCCAGAGAAGAGCAGAATCTGTTCCCTGTGGAAATCAACAGGGCCATATACTACAAGGCTCTGAGGGTCAGTACAACACACTGCACTGTAGTAGAACAAGTTACTGAAGAACAGCTTCTGTATTAGATATATAGCAGTGGAGACAAAACACCTTCACATCTTCTCTATTTATGAAAGTAAAGTTACATATTGTTGTTCACTGTTTATCAAAGCAGGTTAATCCACCACTGCAGACCACATAGCTTGTCTAGTGCATTTGGCAGCACCTTTGAAAAATAAGAAATTATACATAAAAAGCATAGAAAGCATATAGAAAGCATATATATATATACACTTCTAAATCTCCCAGGAAAGCACTGCACAAGCCTTCAAAACAGAACACCAATTTCTCACCTATGTTCATTGTATTTTAAACTTAATGAGACTTTTTTAGACACCTCAGACCTTATGCAGATGTTGCCCCAGTGTTCATAAGACAATTTTCCTTTTACACTGTCCTGTACCATTTATAAGCCTAGAAACACTGAAAGGAACTGTTTTAGAAGCATAAGGACTGTCCAAACTTTTTGTAGGCATTGTAACTTATTATAACCACATTTTTAGACAGCTGGGGTCATGTTGATGATGACTTTATTTTAGTGGCTGTAGTGGCACTGAATGTGTTTTTCTTTTACAGAGTACTATGGAGCTTTATAGTGACCACCTGCGCTCTGGAAGTAAATTTTCCAATAATTTTTCCCATAGACCTTTTCAAATGTTTAGAGTTCAAAGGCATTGCAGAGGCTTACCAGCTATTTGATAATTAAGATCCATAGCACTGTAGTTTTAAGCCCAAAAAGCAGATTTAAAACACAGTTACATGTGTTTCGGAAATGGCTTTCAAACTTTCATTTATTTATTTATTTTTCTAGTCTATGGGAAAAAATAAATGAGAAATTTTGTTCCGGAACCAGGAAGTGGGCGGCCACTGTTGAGCTAAAGTGATCAGTGTTGGCTGTTTAGTTTGCTGTGATGAATAAACCCCTTCAGCCAACAGTAATAAGGATGCGTTCACACTTGTCCTCAGGATTTGGACTTAGTTTGAGTGATAATGCAGATTTGGTTCGGATCCTGTTCTAGTCCTGGTTTAGTCCTGATCTAATCCAAGTTTATTCACAATTTTTATGTGGCATGTGAACACACAAAAAGTTGAGAGAAAACAATACCATTCTGCAACAGTGACTCAGGGTGATGGACAAGCGTCATAGGTTTTAAATGTACTCTGGGCCAACATTTTAACAACTTAATAATTAACTTTTAATAACTGTATGTAATAATCACTTAATAGAACAGTATAAAGTTTTGCCAGTACTTTAACTCCCACCAGATCTGAGCTGCTGCTATTATCACCATACAACACTGGGATGGGGTTGTAGACTGCCTCTTGCAGATTAGGGCGAAACTGTCAAATCCGTCGCCCCCCCGAAGACAGATGAGATGCACCGTGTCCCGAATACCGTGTCTGCCTCTGAGCAAAGCCGCGTGTGATTGGTGGCCCACCTCCTCCTCTTGTCTCATTGTTGCAGCCTATAGGGCCAGGCGAGGAGCTGCTGGTGTGGTACAGTGTGCAAGACAACCCCGAGGTAACAGCTGCAATAGAGGAAGAAAGAGCCAACAGGAAAAATTCACCCAGAGCGAAGCGAGGTGAGGCCTGCCCTTCAACTATTATGACATCTGGGCTTACTTTGGACCATTATGGTGCTTTATATTTAACCGAAACTGCGGCTAAAAGTGGGCTAGACTTATTTCTTTGTCGCTTGGTCGAAGTTACACGGCGCTAGCGAGTGTAGGAAGGCTAGTAGTGCAGGCTAATGTTGCGATGTGCTGCTGCCTACTCTCGACTTTGTTACTCGTCACTAAAGTCATCGCTACGTGGATATATAGCATCGTAAGCGTACATCTGCGTCTAATACATATTGATTTCACGTACCAGGGCTAACCAGGCATGTAAACAACTCTGAAGTGCATTTTCCTCCTCCTTTGCCAAAGGAGTTGTCGAGGATGTGACCTTCCTTGAGTTCCCAAAGCATGAAAAGCCATCCTTATGCGCGAGCCTGTGTATGTTAGATGATGGCCTAGCATGTTAGCCGACTAGCCAAGTGTCTTTTTTACACTTTCTGGACAATTAAAGCGTAATTACGGCGCAACACTCTGCTTAAATCATTATCGTAGATGTAATATACAGTTTATAAATGAATACGACTCAGTAAAGTAGTGTTGGTTTCGCGTAAACCAGTCTGCCGAGTTGTCAGACTTGATAAGGCTTAGCATTGGGCTACAAGGCTAGGTCTGCTGCACGTACCTCGGACATCTCGGTCTAATGTTGTCTATCTAACCCAAACAAAACGATAAACAGTTTATAAGGCACTTATTATTGTAATATTATCCGTATTTTATCATAACCTACATGGATAGCATGGCCTTATTACAGTCCAAAATGGGGGAAAATAACAATAATTATATTCTCTATCTAATGATGAAAATAATATACAAGAGTCGTCAAACATCAAAATAACATGCATTAAATGAATAGTTACAGATGCGTCAGGACACAGCCTGTAATAAACAGATTAACCTTTTTCACCATGAACTTTGGACATGGTGTTGCTTTGGAAAAAACTGATGGCATTTTAAAGGCCTCTTAACTCTATTTCCTTACAGCAAACCAAGCTTCACTATCTACATAAAACTAGTTTTTCATCGTAATTGAATGTAAATATTTTAAAATCCCCTTTGTTAGATGGAATTAGATCACATACTTATGTATCTGACTGTAGCAAACTTGCATCCAAAACAAGTAGGCCTAACCTAGTACTTGAGTGTTTTGTTCAGTTAATACTAAGTGTCATATAAGTTATTAAGAGATATGACATAGCTAAACATATACAAATGTCAAAGCCAACTTTTTACGTGCTATGATATAGCCTATTTTTAAGGCTAGCCATTGTTCCTTTTTCTGAAAGTATTCAATTGTAACACAATTTTCTACGGCTCAGAATGTGACTAAATTGCCATACTTTTTATTATAGGAGAAGTACACTGATACAAGCAATGCACTGTTAAAAGGTTTAACTGAGCTCCTTTATGTACCCTGTATGCAGAATGATGTAATCAAAATAATTAATTATGTAATTACTGTAAATACTCATTTCCGCAGGCTTTACATGTAATTATGTTTCCCTGACACCTTCGTTTACATTTGTATTGTGTGCTGCAGAGTGGTGCTCCCTAGTATGAATTGGGCTTTGTAGGCCAGGTCAGATGACCTTGTTGACACACTCCACCAATGATGAGGTGCCAGGGAAGCCTCTTGAGCCTGAGGCTTACACACCCAAAATAGTGTCCTGTTTATCAGACCGGCCCTGGGAGGCCATATATTTTTCATTGTTTTATATAAAATTACTAAGTAGAACAAACCCTTTATCTACACAACCTGCGTTAAAATTCCTCTTTATAGTAATAAACTATAGAGGTATCCATTTAGCTGGAGTATTTTAAGAAGCACTTGGAGCATCCTTCTTATTTTAAATGTTCCTCTTTCACCAAAATACTATATGTACCTAGCCTTGTAAGTTTGTTTTCTTGTCTGATTCTAAGTGATGTGTATTTGACTTGCAGCCAGAAGAAAGCTACTTGAGAGAGCCAGCCCGGCTGGTTTGGGTGGATTCAACAAAACGAGCACAACTGAGCCTAGTGCAAAGGAGATGTGGGATGGGGATGAAGGTATTTTTTATGCTTAGTAAAGACACACTTTATGGCATTGTGTGATTTTTTTTTTTTTTAACTATATGTATTCTTTCTTGTGTTTTGTAGGTGTCAATGAGGAGGATCAGAGGCCCTCTATAGAAATACAGGAAGCTAATGAAATTGCAAGC
The DNA here is from genome assembly GCF_026225935.1 of Boleophthalmus pectinirostris. NCBI lineage: Eukaryota > Metazoa > Chordata > Actinopteri > Gobiiformes > Gobiidae > Boleophthalmus > Boleophthalmus pectinirostris. The sequence goes on from NW_026571299.1 coordinate 32,217,281, forward strand.
ATGAACTACGGGGAAGTGGAGAGAGTCATGTCTGACAGAGGAAATGGACGGGAGGAGGAGGAAGAACAAATGGAGGAAGATGGTGATGAATTAGAGGAAGACGTCCAACAGAAAGATGCTCAGTATTCATTTGTGCAGGAGCAGCCTCGCCAGTCCGTGACCAGCGCTGACACCAATAAAGAAAGCCATTCGTTTAACACTGAGTCAACTCATTCAGGGCACAACGCAGACATAGATCCTGATTATGACCCTGACCTTGAGGGGGACCCCCAGGGCTCGTATCCCTGTCATCAATGTGAACGCCATTTTTCTACCAAGCAAGGACTGGAGAGGCACCTACACATCCACGCCACCTCCAACCAGCCCCCTCAAGTGTTCAAGTGTAGGTACTGCAGCAAAGCGTTTAGCTCACAGGTAGGACGGCGAAGACATGAGAGGAGACATGAAAACGGGTTTAAGAAAAAAACTGGGTCCTTGGCTGGAACTCCAAATCTATTAAGCAATGTAGCACAAACAAATGCATCAAGTTCTGATTTTACAAACTTGACTAGTCACTACACAGCCATAGGGACACAACTCACAGGGGCTGTTGTGCACAACATGGACATGCAGAAAAAAGAGGTAATTGTGGATCGGCCATTTGTTATGGATGAAAACGGGGAGTCAAAAGAACTGCATCCATGCAAATATTGTAACAAAGCATTTGGCACACACACCAATATGCGAAGACACCAACGCAGAATACACGAACGGCATTTATTACCAAAAGGGGTGCGAAGGAAAGGAATGCTACTTCAGGAGGCACAGCAACTCCCTGATGAGTCACCCAGCGCTAGTCCACCTCCGGTTTATTTGCCCAGTGCCGATACAGAGGATGAGACTGACAGGGATGACTATGCTGTTGATATTTCCAAAAACATATCTGATAATTTGAACTACTACATTGATGGTAAAATAGTCTCAACCAATGCAGCGAGTGGTTGTGATGTGATTGAAGTGGATTCTAGATCTGCTGCTCTTTTTGGTCTTGACACTGTTATAATCAGTCCAAGTCAGCTTACTCCGACACTAAAGGTAGAGCCTAGAATGAGCACAACAAAGCAAGTTTCTAATCTTGGTCAAAGTACAGGAAAAAGGAGGACTTCTACACCTCCTCTTGTCCCAAATCTAAAAGTAGAGACAGAAACTCAATCATTAACAGTTTGTCCGCCATCTTCTTCATCTTCGTCTTCCTCATCTAGCTTGTTAGTCGGAGGGCTGTTCCAACAGGACACATCCTCCTTTCAGCGCGAAAAAACTGTCTACCTTTCCCCTAAACTAAAACAACTACTTCAAACACAGGACATGCAAAAGTCCACCATCGCCGTCTTAACTGAAAGCCATAGACTAACCTCAGTCACACCCATTCAGGGGACTTCAGGTAGGTTTAAAAGACGAACCGCTTCTCCCCCTGCATCTCCACAGCTAAGCCCTCCTGGCAAAGTTGAAAAATCAGAAGTATTTAGTCCGTATTTGCTAAAGGTGCCAAAGTTAGAAAGCCAGAGCGTGTCACTAGTACCTTGCAGTATGAATGATAAAAAAGATGGAGAGCCCCTTGAAAATACCACTCAAGAGCATTCCTCATCTAATAGTGGTGGTAATACCTGCAATCAACAGCCATTAGACCTGTCAAATTCATACACTCGAAAAAGTGATAGCGGTATTAAAGTTCTTGGAGATGGTGCTCTAGATTTAAGTTGTCATCGCAAAAACAGCATCGAACCTGAATTAAAGGGAAGCCCGGGTCCTCAACCGCTAGTAAAAAAGCGAAAACCAAACACCAGCATGCTAGAAAAAGTGCTCATGAACGAATACGTAGGTCTTCCATTGCCCGGAGAGGAGAGCCCATCTGCCTTAGCCAATGTAATCCCTTCTCGCTCTCCAAATGTAACATCGGACAGTGGCAACCCCTCGCCGCCATCTTTGACCCCGGTAACGCTGAATCCATCTTCTCCCATGGGTGATGGTGTGACATCACCAACCCCGCCCCCACCTGTCCTGCCTACAATCCCCTCCCCGCCTCCCATGCCTAGCTCGCCCCTCTCGCAGCCTTCAGAGTTGACGGAATTGAGACCACTCCCCGTGCTCTCTCCAAAAATGTCCCCAAGATCTGAACAAAATGACACAGATGCTGTCACGTCAGAGGAGAAAGAAAAGAGCAAAGAAGACACTAAGAGACCAGAAATTGAAAATGGCCTCCAAGAAGAAGCATTAAAAAGTTCTCCCAGCTCACCAAATCTTTCCGTAGATCATGAACCCACCTCACAAGATGCATCTGCTGCTGTTGAAACTACAACCAGTTTGCTAAATGGAAAAATAGAAAGCAATACGGAAACTGTAGAAGAGAAATCTCCAAGTTTGGATAATGCAGATTCATCGCCTAAAGAATCTACCACGTCCTCTCCTGCTCCTGCCTCCCCCAAATCTCCCTCTCCAAAGTTAAAGATTTCCGATCACATCCAAATTAAAGAAGAGGCACAAAATGGTGTGGATGAGAATCCAGTTCCAAACCATGTGCCCGAGGATAAAGTCGATGCTAATGATGACTCCGATAAAACTGCTGAGGGGGAAAATGACTTGGATTACTGTAAGACTTTTGTGTGCAATGTTTGTGAAGAACCGTTCGACTCGATTAAAGAGCTTTCAGGACACATCGCTGTACACGCAGAGGAGTGGCCATTCAAATGTGAGTTTTGTGTTCAGCTTTTCACAGATGGCCCGGGACTTCTTGAGCACCGATCCACGCTACACGGGGTCGGTACCATTTATGTCTGCTCTGTTTGTTCGAAGGAGTTTGCGTTTCTTTGCAATCTCGAGCAGCATCAGCAGGATCTCCATCCCCAAATGACATGCACACACACTACTGTAGAAAGTGGTAAGCTCCGACCACAGAACTACACCGATCCAACCAGAGCCAAAGACGAGAGCAGCCCTTCCACACCAGCAAAAGAACAGGCAGAAGAAGTTCCTATAAATAATGAGTCAGAGAAAGAGGAGACTGATATGAACGGGAATCACACACAAAAAGAGGGGGAGGACCCCAACGAAGAGCTGTACACTACAATAAAGATCATGGCTTCGGAGGGAGGGAAGCCTAAAGGGCCTGATGTCCGATTGGGCATTAACCAGCACTACCCCAGTTTCAAACCTCCACCATTCCCCTATCACAGCCGCAGTCACGCCTCTGTAGCTTCAGCCACAAACTTTACCACTCACAACATCCCCCAGACCTTCAGCACTGCCATCCGCTGCACCAAATGTGGTAACAGCTTTGACAACATGCCCGAGCTGCACCAACACATACTGGCCTGTGCTAATGCTAGTGACAAGAAGCGATACACTCCCAAGAAGAATCCAATACCCCTCAAGCAGATTGTCAAGTCTCCAAATGGAGTGGTGTCGCCCACAGCCGCTGGAGCAGGGCAGGGGGCATTCAGGAGGATGGGCCAGCCAAAAAGACTCAACTTCAACGTAGAAACTGGTAAAATGAAAATGAATGCTCTGAGTAAGAAGAAGAACCAGCTGGTCCAAAAGGCCATATCACAGAAAAATAAATCTGCCACAAACTCAAAGACCTCTCCTGTGAAAACTGAGGAAGAGCAGGACTCTCCCAGTGCCAACATCTGCCCTCACTGCAGTCGCGAGTTCACATATGCTGCTAGCCTCTCCAAGCACTGTGTGAACTGCCCCATGAAGCCTGCGGGCAAGAAGGGCAAGAAGACAGCAGCTGAGGTGAAGAAGGAGCCGACCCCCGCGACTGACAAGAGCATGAGCTTGAGGAAGAAGAATGCAGACCCAGAGCCAGCTCAGACTGAGGCCGAGACCAAACCGCTGGGTAAGACCAGGGCACGCAGCTCCGGAGCAGCTGAACCAGAGCCCACCCCGACTATCAAAGCCAAAGGAGGACCAGGAAGACCCAAGAGACCCGCCTCCTTCCCAGAGTCTAAATCACCCCCCACAAAGAAGGCAAAGAAAGGCTCACCTCAGTCTGCCCCCGTTGCACCCGCCGACACCCCTTCCGATCCCGCACCGAAACCTGCCTCCAAGACTCAGCCCAAAGGCAAAGAGGCACCGCCCAAGAAACCAGCCGAGTCCAAGTCCCCTTCAGTGAAAAAGGAACGTTTCTCCCTCCGAAGCCGAACAGGAGGTCCCATCACCCGTAGCTCTCAGGCCACAGCCGCGTCTGCCCCGGGACAGGCCGAGGAACAAGCCAGCGAGGAGTCTAAAGACACTCAGGTGAGATAATATAAACTTTATTTCTGCTTCTACTGATCATGTTTTGACAAAATTTGGTGAAAGTTGTACTTTTGTGTTGATCTTGATGATAAAAAGGAATTACCAGTTACCAAAAATCATTAATCTTACAGCATTTGGCAGAGCGATAAGCTTATATTATCATTTCCCATTTAATCATAATAACATGGCAGGTGTTAAAATTTACTGATAATGAAAAATAAATGCTAATTTAAAGTTTGAAGTCATAAAGTAACGCCAGAAAGCAGATGCCAGCTGGAAGAGCATTTTGAGACTAATTAGCCTGAGAGAAACACATTTAATTGGTAATAGGTCAGCATCATGACAGTTTAAAAGGTTTCTGTGTTGTATCAAGTTTAGACAGTAATTAGCATTGATTAGTGTCTGCCTTCAATGTATCTGTTGTAATTTAAAACTTAACTGCAAAATTTCTGTTGACTAGTTGCAATTTAACTTCCAGATGTCAACATATAAACAATTGTGATTGTTGCAGCATAAATATTTATTAAGGCTTTTGGATTTCATAATATTACAGACACCCTAATGTTATAAATATGTAAATCTTGTGTGTTTTCCAGGAGGTGCCAGTGAAATGAGAGCCATACGGATGCATTCTTCTGGAGTTTGGTGCTTCTTCTCTGTCAAAGCTCTGGACTGACCCTGACAGCACAGAGGGGGGCAGCTGTGGCCTCATTCACTTGAAGCAAAGTGAAGTTGAACTCTACTGCCTTGCTGGATTTAAGGGAGGGATCGCTCTGCATCTTCCAGTTATCTCCTGAATCGAACTGAGCCTTGTTTTTATAGCCAGCCTGCAAAAAATTGAAAAATTACGTGTAAATGACAATGGATTCTTAATATATACAATTTGTGTCATTACTGGACCCAAAACAGTAATACTAGGGCTCTGTTATGTTTGAAAGCTGATCTATTGCAAATGGCAATCATGTATTATTTAGAATTAGGGAATCCTGTATTCTGTATTTTCCTATTTGATTGTTTAGATTCTCCGATATTTCCGGATATGTCTCTTAAAAATGCATGTGCGAAGTAGACTGTACACTAGATCAAGCGTTTTTTTGTGTTTTTTTTCTATGTCTTCTTCTCGACACTTCAGTTTGTACAATTATTTACAGTATAAATAATAATGTTCTGATTTAATTTTCTGTAGTTATTTTATTGTAGATGATGATATTGAATTTTGTTTGGCAAACAAACTTGTAAATGGCAGTAATTTACTGCAATAATTGGTCCTCAGGAACACTGTACATTAGTGCGAGGGTGAATGATGTGGGTGCTGTGTGCTCCTTTAGTTTATACAGGTCGTCTCTAGCTCTGACTCACACATCGTAGTTTGACAGCTGTTTCAGTTGTAGAATAATGGGAAGTATTCTTCCCATTAGTGGAGTTTGTCTCGACAACAATTTAAAAGTCCCTCACCTTGCCCTGTGTTTTACAGCACTTTAAACCAATCTGCCAAAATGTGTCGCCCGATCTTTTTAATTGGCTTCATTAAACAAAAGAGGAATGTATCCTGGTCTGTGGTTAGCAGACTCTGTACTTTGCACCAATTTGTGCAAATTATCCCAAACAACTCCTTATGCCTTCTGACAACATGTAATAGTTGTCAACTCCATGAGATGCGGAAGAACCTAGCCTGGTCACTCAATCGGGTTTTTAGTATTGCGCACAAACAATTTGTTTTGCCCACTTGCGGTGGAGCAATTTAACGCGACCCTTAAGTCTTAATAAGGCCTGCTAAACCAGTGCAACTTGCAAAACATGCAACCCACTACAGACACTAAGCATTAAAATGGAACTCTATTGTGGTTAAGTGGTGGAGAGTTTCAACTGTGAAGACCTCTAAATTGGACATGTTTCCAAATCATAAAAAGTACGACCAGTCAGGCAAGAAAATATAATTTGCCAATTGCCAATTATTGCGAAATGCGGCAGTAACACCTTGAAGGAAGCAGTATTTGTTTGACTATTTTACAATTACAGTAATATATTTTTGAGTCAAACTGTTTTTCCTATCCATACCCTTTTGTCTGACACTAACCTGTTGCATGGAAAGTCCACAGAACATTTGTGTAATCCCAGCAGAGACTCCTAAGCTTTTCAGAATCAAAATGTATCAAAGATGAACAAGACAAATTCTCAATGACCTCAAGGGAGATGTGGCTGTAATTGACATAATAAAACTTTTTTCAGATTGTGTAAACCTGTGAGCAATTTGATTTGTGATTTGATACATTCTTATTTTATTGAAATCATGGTATTTTGAGATGTAATTTTGACCAAGGCTCTGTTTATTTGATTGCAGACATTTATAATAAATAACCCTATAGTAATGTATTCATGGGGTTCAGCTTCTGGTTTATAGGAAGACTTTCACCAATTCAAAGAACATATTTTGTTTTGTTGTTTTTTTGTTTTAAATTGTGAATTGCTATGGCAAGTGTAAATTTTTCATCACTGAAACCCATGGATAGCAATTGCTATTCACTTATAATTGAATCACTGGACATAGGTAAAAAAAAAAATATATATATATATATATGTGTGTGTGTGTGTGTGTGTGTGTAAGCTACTTCACTGAGTGAGTCTATTTCTGGGTTTCAGATTACATAAAATTCCATAGGCCAGTAATATTTAATACAGATGAGGGGCAGCTACAAGTTGTAAAGTTTTGCTTTTTTTTAATGTATGTAGCAGGTTTAGGGTTTAGAAATGATCAGATTCATCATTTATGAATTTACATTTTGGATATTACTTCTTGAAAAAACATCTTTTATTTTATTGAGAACAGAACATTAAGGTCAAGTCAAGGTCACTGGTAGACCTTGCTGCTTATAATACAATCTCAGCTGCCTTAGGTTCTATTACATGCTTTATTGATGGTTGTACCAAAAATATTGATCCATAAATCATATTGTAAAAATGACACCTAATCCAATCCAACTTTATAGGCTAGTTCACATGAGCCCCATCAAACTTATTTCACCTTCGGGACAGAATCACAAGATCAAAATGAAACGTCAGATTTTGGTCATTATTTTAAGACTTTGACAATGCAGATCTGAGCTGATGATTTTTAAACATCTCTCTTTATAGTTAAAGGACACTGAGCCCATTTGAGTGTAATAAAGGTGTGATGATGACATAATGACATTCAAAGCAGAGCCTGTGAGTCAGTGAACGCTCATGTTGTTCAGCACAGCTCCCATCACAGATACAAACTGCCATTTCAAGTCTAACTTCCCTTTTGCTGCATTAAATAGTTTTATTAATGTACAATAAATCCTTTAAAGGGCCAATTTTTGGCTATTCTCTGATCTTGTTATAATGCTGTTTCCCCATCATAAACATACCTGGAGTTGTGTTTTGTTTCAACACAGAAACCTTGCATATTTAGGCTGAGTTCTTCTCTCAAACAGAAAACACTCTCAGTCTGTGATGTCATGTGGTGATACAGGAAGTGATCCACTGTGTTTTTAAACTTTAAACTATCTACTGAACAAAAGGTAAAAGGTAGCTGGTGACTTGAAAACTACCACTACATGACATCACAAGGTGGAGCACAGAATGAGCTTTGGAGATGCCTGACTAATAATAAAGCATTACTCAAATGTGTAAATGAAACAAAACACAGCTCCAGGTATATTTTTGAGGAGGTAACAACATTCTAACAGGGCTTACAGCTCACAAGAGTCAATTTTGCATAATATAGGCCCTTTAAGTTGTATCATGCTGAGACTGTTAATGACTATTGCATAAATCATACTGTTTAATCATACAGACTTGTATAGAATTTGGGTTTTATTTTTCATCGGGGTTGTCTGTAGTCATTATTGCACTTCTGTGTATTCTGTTTTTGCAGTATTGATGACATATATTATGTATTACTGCTGACCCTGTGAGCAGTATTAAATACACAGGATTACATTGTTACAGATAAGCTACTAAATGTGTTGTGTCCTTGTCCGTTGGGTAACAGATGTTGCTTTAGTATGGTTGTGGTGTGGGTGATTGGTGGTAGTCAAAGAGGCAGCTGTCAGTAATTGGCAGCCATGTTTTTGTCAGTTATCTCCAGGGCAGCTGTGGCTACAGTGTGGGACCAATATCAATAACTACTATGTTAGAAAGGAAAACATTTGTTGCAACAGGAGGGGCATCTAGCCTAAAAATATGATAAATCACCTTGCGTCTGCTAAGCCAAAATAAACTAGTATGCTAAGTTGAATACGCACTTTCTGTTATTTCCCTGAGCTGTATCCTTTTCATCCCAAAGCCACATGACCCAGAGTTATTCACACAGCAGAGGTTGTCCACATTGTATCCTGGCTGTGTCTCTTGTACTTGATTTTAAATGGAGTTTTAGCCCCCTGCTCTGACCGGGCGTTAGGTCTGCACTGGTGGGACGCGAGCTCTCAAGGTCTTCTCTATTTTAGTATTTCAATCCGGCGCTCATCCATCACCCTCACCTGCAATGTCCCATCAAACTTGAATAACATGTTCTTAAAGGGACAGGACGTATTTCAGGAAACTATTGAATCTGTGTGTTGTTTTTGGTGTGGCCTGTGAATAAACTGACAGTAGCATATAGGCTTAGTCAGTATTATACAAGTATTCATTCATGACTCCATCACAGACTAAACTACCCCTATAAATAACTACTTTAGTATGAGAATTACTGCAACTGCTATTATTGTTACTTCGCATGTTACTGCTATAGATGAGATAGGTGTGGTTCTCAAACATCCCAACCTGTTATTTAAGTTAAGCACTTTTTATAAACAGTAATATAAAATAAATTACTGTAATTTAAAATGACATCCCTTTCCCTTCTTTTAATAATAGCACAATAATGTTGGGGGACTAAGATTATTATATTAGATGGTTTAGAAGATACAATAGGGACAGCAGAAAAAATACTGCACTACTATTGTTTGATTGCAAAAAGTTTCTACAAAGTAAATTACCTGAATATAAGTATTTTTCAGTTGTGTATCAAAAGCAGTGTTGATTTCAGTATATTCAGTAGTAGCCATATACCTGCTACCTCTGCAACTTTTTATTTTGTATTTATGGATGCACTTCAAGTACAGTAGTCAAGGTTTTGTTTGCTATATTTTTTTTTCATTTCTAGACACAATGCTGACCATAGACGGTGTTTTATCTACATTCAGTCTCCGGTGCTGAATATTATGCATGAAAGTGAAAGTGGCAGTTGGTTTTAGCTCTATAGCACCCTCTCTTCTCGCAGTGGACAGGGCTTGTTTATTCTTTGGTGCCATGATGTGTTTTATGATCTCATATGTGTGTGTGTGTGTGTGTGTGTGTGTGTGTGGAGACAGAGGATAGGCCGAGAAGCGCTGTGCTGTGCCGTTCCTGTCAGGGTGAAAAATCTCTGCACTCTCCGGTGATTGCACTGTACAGGCCAGCCACCATTCATAAAAACGCAATTGAGTGCAGCTATAGCTCCAGCTTTGAAAATAAATACACAGATGGAAAGAGGGAGAGCCATCTTATGAGGAGAGGAATGCTGGGTGTCACTTATCGCATTTTAATTACCCACAGTCAATATTTAGTCTTGCCTGTGCCTCCATGTGGCTCGGTGGTAGGGCAGTAACACATGTACAGAACTGACCTCTATGGTGTATGTTATGGGTGGTTGGTTAAATGCTTGTGAGCTCACAGGCCAATTTTTGAAGGGACCATTCACTTCTAACTTCAGCTCATATTAAAGGTGCACTTTGCTGGTGGAGTTTCCGTCACCTACTCTTTACTTATTGCTTCTATTATTGCTTTTCCTGGAATTGTCCCTGCACTGTATGGCATTAAAGTAATCTACCAGGCTTTTATTCAATTACAGGTGTTTTCATTGCCAAAACCCTTGTAGGCTCACCTCGCAACAGATCTGAGCTGTAACTTGGCCTTGTATCCAGGAAGATTATTAAGAAAAGTTCATGCCATAGGCCAATGGAAGATTCCAGACAAAGCAATGCCACAGTGATGACTTAATGACTATTTGCACTTTACTTGTGTTACTTCATTGCATTCTCTTGTTATTCCTGACCTATTGACACTTTACAGCTGATTTCATCAACATTCCTTGGGGGTGTGAAGCTAATTGGAAGCACTGCTCTATCTGAGGCTTGTTAGACTTTAATCTGAGCTTTATTTTAACACAATCTGACCAGAAAGAGCTGACTTGATTGGAATTACTTGTAAGCTGATTTGTGCTGTTAAACAAGTCTCTCACAAATAAAATTACAGTCACAAAGTAGTATTAGCCACCTGTTTTTCAGTTAATCACTCTCACCTGAAAATCAAACACCCAAACAAGACCATGAATGCTCATATTCATCACAGTCTCCTCAAAATTTGTTATTTAAATCAAGTTGTTTTCAGACGATATTAAAACTTTTTGTCTGTTTTTGCTAATGTGTGCACTGTGTTGCCATGGTAACTGCTGCACATTCTATCAATAAAAATACATGTACAACACCCCATAACAATCCGTGTATCATTCGTTCACTCATTTTTCAAAATAAAAGCAAAAATAAGAAAAAGAAAAAAACTGCTATTTTCTTCATTATTTGTCTCCATAACCAAAATGAAAAAAACAAGTAATGATTCATTTTTTCCGTTTTCGATTCTGTGTTTAAATAAATAATGGAAAAAACGGATAACGGCCGTTTCCTGTTTCTGTGACTTAAGTCTTAAGTCTTAAACTGCGATGTCGGATTTTAGCGCCGCATACGGCCTGAACCAGGACTGAACCAGGACTGAACCAGGACTAAACCAGGACTAAACCAGGACTAAACAGGACTGAACCAGGACTAAAACAGGACTGAAACAGGACTGAACCAGGACTAAACCAAGACTAAACAGGACTGAACCAGGACTAAACCAGGACTGAACCAGGACTGAACCAGGACTGAACCAGGACTAAACAGGACTGAACCAGGACTGAGACCGGGACTGAACCAGAACTAAACAGGATTGAACCTGAGACCGGTTTAGTCCTGGTTTAGACCTGGTTTAGTCCTGGTTTAGACCTGGTTTAGTCCTGGTTTAGTTCTGGTTTAGTCCGTATGTGGCTCACAAGTTCGACATCGCAGTTTAAGTCACAGAAACAGGAAACATTATCCGTTTTTTCCATTATTAATTTAAACACAAAATCAATAACTGAAAAAACGAATTGTTATATGTCTTTTAATTTTGGTTTTGGAGACAACTAATGAAGAAAATAGTTTTGGTTTTATTTTGAAAAACGAATGAATGAATGATACACAGATTCATAATGCACCAAAATGTAAATATATTCCAGGCTTTAATAGTCTACTCTAGTTTTCATGCTGTTCACAATATGAATTAATAACCAATGTTACATGCTCCAGTAGTACTGCGTGTTTCTATTTCCAACACTTCCACATTGAATGGTATTGACTATCGCCTCTATCACATGCTCTCTATATTATTCATTTTGCACCATCTCCCTCATATACCCTCTGTGCCCTGACTTCCTTTCAAAGAGAATACCATTAAAAGTCTATGACGGAGCAGGCACGCCAGGTAACTCGGAGGTTAAAAGTACCTTGAATCTTTATTATTATTCAAGAAATGTCAGTTTTTGTTCGCCTTTCCTGAAGAAGCACTGGAAAATGTCAAATGTGAAAGTACATTTTAATGGAACTGCTCGAGAAAGCGCTGGAATAGAAGTTTAGTAAATACAGCGTTAGGTCTGCTGTCACAACTAGCCCTACTACTCATGCTCCTTCTGTTATTGCACATTCAATAGCTGGAAATGATATCGTTACCAAGGCCACTGCTGACAATACCTGCTTGCGTTTGATCTCGGAAGCTAAGCAAGACCGGGCGTGGTTAATACTCAGATGGGAGACCGCAAAGAATATCAGGTGCTGCAGTGAGGTGGCGGAAATTGTCGCTGTGTCCCCAGGCAAAACACTTCACCCATATTGCTTTGCATGAGTTTGGTGTGTGTGTTTGCAGGTGCTGGTGGCGGTCGACAGTAATGGTAAGAATACTTTGAAAATGTATTTATTTACAAAACACTGTATATCTGAATTAAAATGTATTTTGTAACATGTTCTGTGTGTTCTGGTCCAGTCGGAGTACTATGTTCTGAACACTTCGGAATAAAAGACGCTTTGGGTGTCTTGAAAGGCCCAATCCTTTATTAACACTGTTATTAAAGGGACAATTCGGAATCTTGGACATAGGGTCTCATTTTCTAGTGAGCCAGAGTACTGGAGACATGTGGAGACACTTTTTTAAAAATTCCATTCAGTCCTTGTATTTGTAGAGGTCTCTGGTGCTAGGCTAGTGCATGTCAATGGCCATAGTTAGCCTGCCACTAAAAAGAGTCTTATCCACTCCAGAAAACACTTGAAGCAAAACTATTATTATGCCAGATTGTCGATGTAAATGTCTGTGTTGATAAAATAATGTTTGAAACAAAACTAACCCTGCATCGCATGAATCGTCGCATGATGAGGGACTATTTCCTCATATATCAGTCCGCCGCTGCCAAGCTTTCTATCAGGAAGTACAACTCGCCGCTGCTGCTCAGACATAAATCCTTCAAATGCAAAGTTGGTTTTACTTTTAAATTATTCTATCGACACAGACATTTACATGGACAGTCTGGCGTAATATTAGATTTGCTTCGGGTGCTTTGTGGAGTGGGTAAGACTGTTTTTAGTGGCAGGATAACTATGGCCATTGACATGCACTAGTCTAGCACTAGTGACCTCTGCAAATAAAAGAAATGGATGGAATATTTAAAAAAGTGTCTCCACGCGTCTCCAACACTCCGGCTCACTAGGAAATGACGCCCCATGTCCAAAATTTCAAACTGTCCCTTTAAAAAGCATCAGTTAATACCGAAACAGAGAAAGGAGTGGTTACATCAATAAACTTCATTACTACTTTTATAAATCAATGTTGCTGGAAGAATAGGCCCACCCGCTGGCATTTGAAACAATCCCCAGATAAAGATTGTAATTTACAGGATGTTCAAAAAGTTCTATTTCAGCTAGTTCAGCTTTTCGAACTGCTGGACCTCACACTTAACAGTCCCATTGCCTGTCTCTTTTCTCTCTTTCTCAGCAGTAGCAGCAGCAGCAGCAGCAGCATTATAGTCTTGGCCCAGTGTTGTGAGGATGTCTGCTGAGAGGAGATGTACTTCCTGTAAAACTCACGCTGTTGTTGTTGTGCTTCAGAGGAAATGGGCCGTTAAACACAGAGCACGGAGCAGAGGGCTGATATTACAGGGTGTGGAGAGGACCTGAGCCACTGTCCAAAAGTGTTTGTGTCTCCGGAGGGGTCGCCATGACAACAGCAAGCACAAAAGATAAACGTGGATTCAATGGTCGGAGAGGTATTTAGTAACATGTGAAGTCACGTGAGTTTTTGTTATTGTGTTTCAAGTCATTTATTTTACACTCATAATAGTTATTAATTGAAAACTTGACTTTGGTTCCCCTTGACTAATACTATCTAGTCTAGTGTATTTAAAATGCATAAATTAATCTTTTGTTTTAAAATTAACGGATCACATACAAATTCTTTGATGGGTGGCTTTTGACACAGGCTTTAAGCCTAATCAAACTAGACAAATCAAACTACAAGATGGATTGACAGCCTATTGTAAGATACTAGATAAAAACATGTTATCAAGCTTTCAAACACTGCAAAGAAAATATAACTTGGAGAAAAGTTATTTCTTTAGATACTTGCAATTAAGACAATACTTATCTTCAAAGGTGGCAAAAAAGGTGGAACTAGAATCCATTGATTTAATTAATCTGGTATCGCAAACATACTCTTAGGGATGTGCATCTGTTATTTCTAAATTTTACCGTAGCCTAACAAATAGTAGGAGAAATTCAACTGACTATATTAAAAAACGATGGGAGAAAGAAATTAAACAGATATATCAACCGAACAGTGGGGAAACATACGTGAAACTGCTCACTCAACTTCTTGTTCTGCTTATTGGCGAGAATTCAGTTGGAAAATCATAATTCGTTTTTTCCATAACTCCTAAGCAACAAATGAGTTGGAACCCGAACAGCTCTTCATGTTGGAGGGCTTGTGGAGATAATGAGGCTCACCATACCCACATATTTCGGACCTGTGTGAAACTGAAAACATTTTGGAAACATGTTGGGTCAACAATTGGACAAATAGCTGGTTTTGCTATTACTCAAAATGTGATGACGCTATAGATGGGGGATATATCTGATGTTAGATATCTATTGAAAATCCATTGTGCCTGTGCAAAAAAGGCAAATACACATAAATAGCTTTAACCAGATCCACCTATGCTAGAAAACTGGTTAAAAATAATTGAAGAAACTCATAAAATGGAACATCTGACATACATGCTAAGGTTTCACGCTGATGTTTATTCTGCAAGATGGGCTAAATGGTCTAAATATCACAGTGAAGTTTAGTTAATGGCGACAAAGTGACAAAAAAATAATAATAATCTTTTGTTTTTGAACTCCAGTATTGTAGGTCAAAATGTGGAGGTTGATGGCACAGACTGTCAACCTCACTTCTGTATGTCAACCCCAGGGCAGCTGCGGCTACACTATTCACAGCCAAGTATGAAGGTAGCACTTTGAGAAACCTCAGCAAGTCTGTAAGGTTCAATACAAGAACATTATTACGGTATTATTATTACCACTTACTGCAAAAAGCTTGACCTACTGGGCTTGACGCATGAGATGAAAATTATAGGGGAGATAAAAGGGGTAAGAAGCAACTTGTGAAGAAAAGTAAATAGCATGAAAGTGGCAATAAAAACCTCTGGACTTGAAGATATATGAATGTGAATTAGGCTGCTGGTTTGCGTTAATGAATGTAATTTCTGGAACACCCTCTCATCCACTGTTACTGCGTCCTTGGGCAAGACATTTCAGTTGGTTCACATACAAAAAGTGGTCAGTTAGGTAGATAGGCATTGTAAATTCGTCGTGACAGCTCTTGGTTTATACAGCAGCAGCTTGTGGTCCCTTGTAGCTGCTTTTGTTTTGTGCCACCGTTAAAATAAACGCTGTTTCTTCTGTGTCTATTTTCTACTCCAATTTTTATCCCCAGCGAACTACTTTTTCTTCTCAAGTTAGCAGCATGGAACCACTCTCTGCTCCAGCTCAACTTTTCACTTTAGATATCTTCTTTTTCTTTGTTATTTTCCTCTGCACTGCAAAATAAAGCACCGTACTTTCCTGGCGCACCGTACAGTGGCGTCCCGGGCTCTTGAAGATGAATGGCTGCTGCGATTTGCATTGGGGTGTGGTGCCGTACCGAGGGAGAGGAGGAGAGTTACGCACGGTTAATGTGAGCGAGCCAAAGATGTAACTGCTGATGTAGCCTACTCTACTGCAAACACGGACTGCGCTCGCGGGAGGGGGCGAGGAGGGAGAGACGGAGAGAAGGAGAGAGGAGAGAAAAGAGGACGCACGCACTCGTATCATATCAGAACACTACATTACACTACACCATCGCAAAACGGAGGAGAGCGCGCCGACTTCACCTGCTCAACACTGGCTGCGTGCGACCCTCCGGCGTAGTCGTAGTCCCTTGATGCCAGCGCGCTCAGAGACTACAACGGGAGATCAGAGAGGTAGCCTACAGCGCTATTCTGGCTCTACCAAAATGCGCTTTCACGATCACACAACTTTCTCTCTAACGTGCTGACAAGCGCGGTCACACCCCCTCCCGTTATTTTAGCGCGGCGGAGTAAGAAGAAAGGTGCTATAGTGCGTTAGTGCCAGCGACATCGGGACGGTCCAAGTCGAGACCTTTGAGTAAGTAGCCTCAAATAAGTAGTTTAAAATGTGTAGTTGTGACCTTCTAGTGCTGATACGATCCGTTCTTTCGCGCAGCCATGGAGGACACGCTCACTTGCGGACACGGCACGTTCTCCCAGGTGTTCGGACGTCAGGGGCAGCTGATGCAAGCCAGTGAGTACCACAGCACGTCCGTGTGCCTTTACGCGTCAGCAAAACTCGCACACAACATCAGCACTACTCCAAAGCTGTTTATTGTTTTTATAGCAAACGTTATTCAGCACTTTTGTCGTGATTTACGCTGAGACTAAGTGAGTCCGTCCAATAGTTGTAACATTTAAAGGTGCATTGTCACTTTTCTGTGAGGCTTCCAGTTGCTTCTCTTCATGGATATGTTAATTACGCTGCCTGACTGTTCCACAGTATGGCACTAACTATTATTATCTTGATTTACTCAGTTGTTTCTATCGTTAAAGGACCCACAATGCACAATTTTTTATTTCTTAAAAAAAAAAAAAATCTACATTATAATGTTATTTCCTTGTCAGAAACATTGGCTACCTGGAGTTGTGTTTTGTTTCATTCACACATATTTAACACAAAGGTTGCATATTTAGGCTGAGTTCTTCTCTTAAGAAAACACTCTTCCACCTTGTGATGTCATGTGGTAATACAGGAAGTGCTCCACTGTGATTTTAAACTGCATACTAGAATCACGAGAATCATTTGGATAATTTCAGCCATAGAATTGCGTATCTCTACTTAACAAAAGGTAAAAGGAGCTGTTAACTACCATTAAATTACAGCTTCATGACATCACAAGGTGAAACAGAGCATTTTAAGCTTTGGAGATGTAGACAGAATTATTCAAATAGGACAAAAGGATTCCTCAAATGAATGAAACAAAACACAACTGCAGGTATGTCACAAGAGTCGATTTTGCGTAATATAAGACCTTTAAAATTCCTGCATTCTTACTGTGAGCGGGGTCGCCTCTCCACAGATCTGACCTGTAACTTGGCCTGGTAGCGTCATTTGCTTGTCACCATTAATGCCATGCTGCGGAACATTCCAGGCAATGCAATAACATCTCCATGGAGCAGGTGGCGTACCCTCCATTAGAAAAATCACATAGTGTACCTTTAATAATGAAAGCGTTTTAAAAGTAAGTAGATCGTTGTGTCAGGACTGGTGAGCATGAGGGTTAAGTTTTGTAAGAATCTGTCAGCGTTGTGTTTTCGCTGCTCAGAATTATTCATGATTTGTGCATGTATGCAAAAGTCTGTTTTTCATTAGAGATGCAGCAGGCTCTCGGAGGTGGCGTCTCTGTGACAAGTTGCTGAGGAGCAGGTTCACGCTGTAGCACAGGCTATTGGTAGATGCATAAATAAAACAGGTGGGAATTGAATACTCGTGTAAAGATACAGTATTTCAACCTGGAGGGACTCACACACAAAGAGAAAGTATTAGTAGTTTTACAGAATGAGTTATCTGTGACACTCAGACTCCGACAGAAGACATTGCGATGAAGGGCGTGGCCAGTTAGTGACATATAGGAGATGTCTTTCCCCCAGGGTCTGGACACTGGAGGTGGTAGAGGTAAAGCAGAGGAGAGTGACAGGGAGGATGAGAAGAGTGAAGAGGACGACGAGAGGATGAAGAGAGTGAAGGGGACGATGAGAAGATGAGGAGAGTGAAGGGGTTGATCAGAGGATGAGGAGAGTGAAGGACGATAAGAGAATGAGGAGAATGAAGGGGACGATGAGCGAATGAGGGGATGAGGAGAGTGAAGAGGACAAAGAGAAGATGAGGAGAATGAAGGGGACGATGAGCGAATGAGGGGATGAGGAGAGTGAAGAGGACAAAGAGAAGATGATGGGAGTGAAGGGGATGATGAGAGGATGAGATGATGAGGAGAGGAAAGGGGACAATGAGAGGATGAGGAGACTAAAGGAGATGATGAAAAGATGAGGAGGAGAGAGAAGGGGACAATGAGATGATGAGGAGAGTGAAAAGGACGGTTAGCAGATGAGGTGAGTGAAAGGGATGATAAGAGGATGAGGAGAGTGAAGGGGACGATGAGAGGATGAGGAGAGTGAAGGGGACGATGAGAAGATGAGGAGAGTGAAGGGGACGAAAAGAGGATGAGAAGCAGCCGTTCATCTGCAATAGGGGTTTAAATTGGAGCTGATTGGACGAGGAGAAGGTGTGGGGAGGAGTGGGGAGGAGTATTTGGAGTGAGGTGATGAAGGCTGAGGAGCGGGTAAACTCTGGAGAAGGTGTGAAGTGGACTGGAGCAAAGTTTGATCTTCCAGGCAGAATTTTACTACCTCCATGTGATTTTCATACTTACATACTGTGGCTGTAAGATGAATGCAGTGGACGGGAACTACCCAACATCTGACGACTGAATGTGTGACCAGTGTTTGAAGAAGCAAATGGCTTAGAATGGCAGCCACTTTTCTGTCTGCCCCAGGGCGGCTGTGGCAATGGAAACATCACCGAGTGTAGGCCTGTCACCATAACGACTGTATCAACTTATTGTTCAATATATGAAAGCTGGAACAATACATTTTGAGGCTTTTTTTGTATGTATCCTTTTTTTTGCAACAGAGATTTTGCCATTTTTATGTAATATGGTAATGTTTGAGCTGCAGAGGGTAAAATAAATAACTTCTATTGCTAATTATTTGTTCATTCTGGTAGTTATTTGTTGCAGCTCAGGCGTTTTAATGATACAGTCTAAATTAAAATGGAATTATCCTGCTTCCTTGTTAACGTTTTAGAGGCATAATTTCAATTATTTTCAATATTATCGTTTAACGCAGTATTTCTCTCTAGAAATATATTGTCCTTCAAAATCTGTGATGTGACAGGCCTAACCGGGTGTGCCCTGTGACCAAGTAATGAAGATAACTTGGTATTGTAGCAAGTAATGTAACAACCTTATACTAAATGAATTTGCTAGAAGTCTAAACCAGAGCCAGAGTTTGAGATTGAAAACCATATCTATCATGCACTACATTTGACTGGCCTGTTCGGTGTACCGTGCATAATTTACTGCCATCCGGTATCCATGCTGCAAAAGATATACGAGTTCTATCTATGTGTATTATTGATAAAAGTCCCTTACTGCTATGGTGGAAAACTGCACGGGCAACCAGTGTGTGCTTACTCATAGTCTGTCTGTCTGGCTTTTTCACTTGACCCTGACTATTGAGGATTATTGATCGTAAGGCTGGTCTAGTGTAATATTCATACATTTCTGTTGACATAGAGGGCACACATGCTAAATATTTCAGTGGAGATTTTATCAATATATGCTGCTCCATGAAGAACACAACCTTGAGATCTGCTTAAGTGAGGTGTTATTATGTAATACGCACTCTGAAATACACACTTATGCACACACACACTCACACACACACACACATGTTGGATTTACATATCTTACTGGGACATTACATTGGAGATAACCTTAACCCAGCCTGCTTCTAGCCTGCTTAAATTAAATGTAGTATATGTGTAGCTGTAGATGGGGTGATTGATTGGGCAAGAATTGAATTCACTGAGGGATTATCTGTGGCTGCCCCTGATCTTAATCACAGTCATTACTTACTTAATGCTAACTCAAACCCTAATCTTCATATATTTTAACCAATTTCTAACCTTTGAATTAGGTCAGCAAGACAGATCATAATCGACTCGACATAATTTGAGTTGCAATTATCAAATCCTAAAAGCTGCAATTATTTAGATAATAATGTTTGGTCTTTTTGTAGAGAAACTTTGTATTGTACTTATAGTTTAAACCTCCACAAAGACATTCAAAAAAGTTCACCTTTATGTCGTCTCTCAAATGTTAGTGTTCTTGGAGCTGTTTACAAAGTGCAATTGCAATACATTATTTTATATCGTGCAGCTTTACTTTAAAGGTAACCTTGTACAGTATAATGGTTTCTCACGATATTTGTGTGTTCACAAACTCACGAGAATCCATCTTGAGGTGCTCCCGCTGTATGGTTTAAATTCGTTCTGAGCAGTAGTCGGCCCAATCACAGCGCTTTTATACACATGGGGAGGTGTTTCAGGCAAGATGATGACAATCCCAGGTACCAGATCTACACGGACCAACAAAAAAAACAAACACATGGCAGCACCAGTGGACGTTGATGGTTTATGGACATCTTCCCTCTTCAGAATGACACTTGTTTTGGTTTAACCTGGTGCAAGTTGGATACATCATTTTGACAGGTTTGCCGTGATTGGCTAAATAGAAACTGGTGGGTGTGGTTTGCTCAGTCAGCTCGAGGCATTCTGCTGCAAGTCTAGACGCTTTTAGTGAGAGCTGTTCCAGTGATACACATAACAATCTGGTGTGAGGCAAGTATCTTTAAAGGTGCACTGTGTAACCTTTCTTAGGGAGGGTTCACCACATGCTAGTCTCCATGTAAATGTACTTAACGTTTCAGCCTGGCATATTTCATAGTGAGTTCAATAGTAGTTCACAGTAATTAAACTTATCTATCTCCATGGAGGCAAGCAGGTCAAGGTACACATCAGTTCTGTGGAGAGGTGGACATAATCAGACAATAAATCACCTCTAATAAAACAAAGGATGAACAGACTTTTGATGCCATACCAGGCAAAGCTATAACATGTTCCTAAGAAAAAAAAACTGGCATATCCTCCACCAGACAAGTTCCACAATGCACCTTTAAATAATGTTGTCAGTGTAGTAATTAAGTATTTATGTTTCCATTTTTGTCCCCATCGGAGAAAGGTCCCCATGGATTAAGTGTGCACATCTTTGTAGTCCCCACAGTGTGATCAATACAGTCGTACTAAACCTATAGGAGTCTCAGAAAAGAACGTGTCCGCCTCTTCTCCTTCATCTGCAGCTGATGAAGTCACGCTGGGAGAACTTTAGTCTGCTCTTTGATGCTTTGACACGACTGTGAATGCAAAGTAAGATTTCACATTGAGTTATCTAAGCTATTAAGAACCGCAGGCAGAGGCATCCTATATTCTCCCTATGTCTAGAGATACAAGACAGAAATTCAAAGTATTTCCTCAGTCTTTTTATCTTCTTATTTTAGATTCTTCCCTCTGGGGTTGCCTCCACAAATTCTGTATGTGCATTGAATTTCAAAGTATGTTATATATGTCGTAGAAGTCTTAAAGATGCTCTATGGAACTTTTCTGGTGAAGACATGCTTGTCTCCTTGGAGATGTTATTGCTTTGCTGGAAATGTTCTACAGAAATGCACACTTAAAATGCTTTAAATTAAAGGTCCTGTTTTACCTCAAAATGGACTCTTGTAACCTTTAAGCCATGTTATAATGTTTTGTAATTGTTACCTCCTCAAAAACATACCTGGAGTGATCCTTTTTATTAGTCAGTTTACATCTCCAAAGCTCAAAATGCCCTGTTAACCTTGTGATGTCATGAAGTGGTAGTTTAACAGCTACCCTTTACCTTTAATTCAGCAGAGATTGGTAATTCCACATCTGAAATGATCCAAATGACTCTAGTGACTTCATACATTTTGTATGCAGTTTAAAAACACAGTGGAGCACTTCCCGTATTACAGCATGACATCACAAGGTAGAGTGTTTTCTGTTTGAGAGAAAAACTGTGTAATTATGCAAGATGTGTGTTAAACATGTGTGAATAAAACAAAAAACACAAATGTGTTTGACAAGGAAACAACATTATAACATAGATTAGAATAGTGTGGGTAAATGATGTTATACTGTGGAACATTACAAGGCAAAACAATATCTTTTCCATGCAGACAAGCAGTTGGCACACCCCACCAGAAAAGTCACATAGTGCTGGTGGGTACAGTGTTGTACCTGAACGCATTCATATTTTGGGCGAATGTGAACTGAATGCACTGATGAATGAACTGTGAATGCGTTCATTCTGGTGTCTGTGAACGGTGAATTTAACTTTGTTCAATAGAGTTCCAGATTTCTTTAGTGTTCCAGGTGAAAACCCTTCTAAACACACCGTAAAGAGCCCTTATAATTTGGCGGAAAACACTCAATCTGGCAACAACACTAACCACCACCGTTGCATCGCCGGTTGCGTCATCGAAACAAGACAAAACACTTGGCTCTCTTCTGCGCATGGCTCCTGCAGATAGAGCTGCTGTCCTGTCTGGTACATGAAACAGTTTGATCTCTTCATACTGGACAATACACTTTTGGAGACAGAGCCAGTGGGGCAGTGGATAGAGGAAACATTCTGCTTCAGTCCTCTGGAGAAGGTAAGAGGCTTGTTTTCGTTAGTTTAGGGCAAATCTGAAAGCCTCACATGTAACTAGTGCGTAAATGAGCTCGTGGGTGCCATGGAGCTGCTCTGGTTGTTCTGCCGTGTGCTGTAAGAGCTGTGCTTTTGCCTTGTGTTCGTGTTGTGATCGTAGCCTCTTATTGTAGTTTTGCTGATATTGTTGGGGCTGGTTTTGAGCGGTGTGTCACGTTGTGTTGTTGGGGATGGGTGTGAGCGGTTTGTTACGTTGTGTTGTTAGCTGCCTGTGGCTGTGCGTTGTGCTCTGATATAGTTCAGCTATATCATATATATATATGTATATATATATATATATATATATATATATATATATATATATATATATATATATATATATATATATATATATATATATATATATATATATATATATATATATATATATATATATATATATATATATATATATATATATATATATATATATATATGTTTCTCACCTTCCACGGTGGTAGGTCTCTCTCACCCTCATTGAGTTCGGGTCCTCTACCAGAGGCCTGGGAGCTTGAGAGTTCTGCGCAGTATCTTTCTGTTCCCAGTACTGCACTTTTCTGGACTGAGATGTCCGTTGTTTTTCCCGGTATCTGTTGTAGCCACTCTTCCAGTTTGGGGGTTACAGCCCCGAGTGCTCCGATCACCACAGGCACCACTGATGCCTTTACTTTCCAGGCTCTCTCCAGCTCCTCCTTGAGCCCCTGGTATTTCTCTAGCTTCTCGTGTTCCTTTTTCCTGATATTACCATCGCTTGGTATTGCGATGTCAACCACCACGGCTCTGCTCTGTTTCTTATCCACCACCACTATGTCTGGTTGGTTCGCCATCACCATTCTGTCAGTCTGTATCTGGAAGTCCCACAGGATCTTGGCTCGTCATTCTCCACAACCTTTGGAGGTGTTTCCCACCTTGATCCTGGGGTTTCCAGCCCGTACTCTGCACAGATGTTTCTGTACACTATGCCCGCCACTTGGTTATGTCGCTCCATGTATGCTTTCCCTGCCAGCATCTTACACCCTGCAGTTATGTGCTGGACTGTCTCAGGAGCCTCTTTGCACAGTCTACACCGTGAGTCTTGTCTGTGTGGTAGATCTGGGCCTCTATTGCTCGAGTGCCCAGGGCCTGCTCCTGAGCAGCCAGGATCAGTGCCTCTGTGCTGTCCTTCAGACCAGCCCTCTCAAGCCATTGGTAGGATTTCTTGATATCAGCCACTTCAGTTATGTTCCGGTGGTACGCCCCATGTAGGGGTTTGTCCTGCCATGATGGTCCCTCCAGCACCTCTTCCTCTGGACCCCACTGTCTGAGACATTCTCTGAGCACCTCATCTGCCGGGGCCTTGTCCTTGATGTACTCAAGGAGCTTGGATGTTTCATCCTGGACAGTGGTTCCCACACTCACTAGTCCTCGGCCCCCTTCCTTCCGGCCTGCATACAGTCTCAGGGTGCTGGATTTGGGATGGAACCCTCCATGCATGGTCAGGAGCTTTCGTGTCTTAACATCTGTGGTCTGTATCTCCTCCTTTGGCCAGCTTACAATCCCTGCAGGGTATCTGATCACTGGCAGGGCGTAGCTGTTGATTGCCTGCACCTTGTTCTTGCCATTGAGCTGGCTTCTCAGGACTTGCCTTACTCTTTGCAGGTATTTGGCCGTAGCCGCTTTCCTTGTTGCCTCTTCGAGGTTGCCACTTGCTTGTGGGATACCAAGGTAACTGTCCTCAACGTCTGCTATTGTTCCCTCTGGGAGTGACACCCCCTCTGTGTGGACTACCTTCCCTCTCTTTGTCACCATCCTGCTACATTTCTCAAAGCCCGAATGACATCCCAATGTCTGTACTGTAGATCCTTGTGGTGTGGATCAGTGAGTCGATGTCTCGCTCACTCTTAGCGTACAGCTTGATGTCATCCATGTAGAGGAGGTGACTGATGGTGGCCCCGTTTCTGAGTCGGTATCCATAGCCAGTGCGGTCGATTATTTGGCTGAGAGAGGGTTCAGGCCTATGCAGAACAGTAGTGGGGACAGTGAGTCTCCTTGGTATATGCCACATTTGATGGACACATGTGCAAGTGGCTTCCCCTTGGCTTCAAGGGTGGTTTTCCACAACCGCATCGAGTTCGCAATGAACGCCCTTAGAGTCCTGTTGATATTGTACAGCTTCAAGCACTCAGTGATCCATGTGTGTGGCATTGAGTCATAGGCTTTCTTGTAATCAATCCAGGCAGTGCACAGGTTGGTCGGGTTCTGCAGTCGGCGGGTTCTGCAGTCGCGGGCGACTGTTCGGTCAACCAGGAGTTGGTGTTTGGCTCCCCTGGTGTTTTTTGCCGATACCCTTCTGTGCTGCACTCATGTATTGATTCATGTGCCCACTTATCTTAGCCGCAATGATGCCTGACATGAGCTTCCATGTTGTGGAGAGACAGGTTATTGGCCGATAGTTGGATGGGACTGCACCCTTTGAAGGATCCTTTAGGATCAGGATCGTACGCCCTTGGGTTAACCATTCAGGGTGAGTCCCATCCCTTAGCAGCTGGTTCATTTGTGCTGCCAGGCGCTCGTGGAGGGGGCAGTGAGCTTCTTTAGCCAGTACGCATGGATCATGTCAGGGCCCGGTGCGGTCCAGTTTTTCATACCTGAGACTCTTCCCTGGATGTCTGCCACTGTGATGGTGACTGGATTCTGTTCAGGGAGGTTGCTGTGGTCTTCTCTCAGATCCACCATATATATTATATATATATATATATATATATATATATATATATATATATATATATATATATATATATATATATATATATATATATATATATATATATATATACATATACACACATACATACACACACACATTGTTGTGAGATATATATGTCTAGAGTGGCGAGTGGCGTGAGCGTGAGTGAGGGACTGCGTGCGCGCCCCCGAGGCACACGCTTTTGAATGGGCCCGCGGAGCGTACAGGTGTCTGTCTGTGTTTATTTTTCAGTGTGTGAAATGAATGGTAGGGAGGCGACCGGAGCAAGTGCCAGGTTAGCTAGTGCATCACGGCAAATAAAACCACGAGTCTTGAGTGAAGAACTGACTTGTTTATTGAGCCCACGCACTCACTTGGAGGTTCCGAACAGGGAGTTAAACCCCGAGGAACGAGCGGCTGCTGCGCCTCTTTGGCCCTGAAGACGAAGACAGTTCTCCCCTGTGTCCTCTGACCACGGTCCGAGGACCGAGACAGGAACGGTTTAACAATATGCAGGCTAATGATTGGATAACAGAGCTGTGTGCTATACGGTTATGGCGAGTTCAACTTCAAGTCAAAGTACGTCCGAGGAACAGTCTTAGGGAATAAAATATCTTCTCTTCAGCGAAGCAAGAAAAGAAGCATTAAGCTGGAATGAGTGCTTCTGGCTGCGGTGAGATACTACGGCTCTTATTTTGATTCGCACCCTGGCTAATGGCGGCTAGCGACTTTATCTTAAACCTCCACACAGTAGAGCGCGAGGAGAAACCCGCCACCGGGACAGAGGACCTACCCGCTGCCGGGGCCGGTGCAGTCGCTCGCTGCTCTATCTACCTCCGCCTCTGCCCGCTTGTTTCTCGGTGTAAAAGTTTCACCTGAGCGTAGCACACGGAGGGCTTAAGTTCACCTGGTGCCCTAGTGCTAATATGGGCTGGTGTAATTTTCAGATTTAAGTGGGAAGTGAGATTAAGACGTTTTACAACCAGCTCGTGCATTCGGCTCCCGGACCTTGCGTCACGGACCTGACTGGACCAGGACTTGGACCAGTGTTTCATCTCTTCATATTGGACAAAACACTTTGGGAGACAGAACCAGTGACACAGTGGATAGAGGAAACATTCTGCATCAGTCCTCTGGAGAAGGTAAGAGGTTTGTTTTCGTTAGTTTTGGGTAAGTCTGAGGTTGGAGTCTCACAGGTAAAAAATGTTACAGTGTTAATAGTTAAATAGTGTGTAAATGAGCTGGTGGGTGCGATGGAGCTGCTCTGGTTGTTCTGCCGTGTACTGTAGGAGCGGCACTAATGCCATGTGTTCTTGTTATGACCATATCCTCTTATCATATTGTAGTTTTGCTGACGTTGTTGGGGTTGGGGTGAGCAGTGTGTTACGTTGTGTTGTTGGGGCTGGCCGTGAGCGGTGGATCAGGTTGTGCTGCTACGTAAAGTTTGCGCTTGGCTGTGTGTTGTGCTCTGACAGTTCAGCCAGTAAGACCAAAATGACTGTCTGTTTCTGGCATTCTCGTTATAACACTTTATAGCCTATATATAATACATATATTAATCATATATATTTTATAATTTTGGCCTTGGCGCCTCCCCCGAAAAATTATACCACCAGCCGCCACTGGCACTTTCTGCGCTCATGCTG
This sequence comes from Boleophthalmus pectinirostris, assembly GCF_026225935.1. NCBI lineage: Eukaryota > Metazoa > Chordata > Actinopteri > Gobiiformes > Gobiidae > Boleophthalmus > Boleophthalmus pectinirostris. The sequence continues at coordinate 32,244,083 of NW_026571299.1, forward strand.
CGCGTGCATCCTCTGTGCTGATGAACAAATAATCTGTCTATACTGTAGAGGTGAAAGCTGCAGCTGCTAGTGGAAATGCTGTTCCCTAAATGCTGATGTGAACCCTGGTAGGATAAGGATTCAGAATTTTATATGAAGATGAAATCTAACACATAGTCTATTGTTATATGGGCTTTGGCAGTGATATTGAATAATAATAGCTCACAGCAATGTATTAAAGAAAAAAAGAATGATGAACTAGTTTATTTTTGGAACCATGAATGAATGAATGAACTATTAACTATAAACAATTATGAACTATGAACAAACTAGTTCATTATGAAATTTGTGAACTGAACTTTGAACGAGTTCATGTAGAAAATAAACTTTCCCAACACAGCCCCTTTAGCATTCTTATATCACTGCCAAACTTTTCTTTCTCTTTTACCATCAAGGAGAAGGACTTAGCCTTGCTCCTAATTAGCTGTTTTAACATGCTTTCTACACCGACTGCACCCACTAGAGAGCAAGAGAAACCTAATCCAGCCATTCTCAATGAAAGTGAGTGATATTTAAAGATCCTGTATTACAAAAAATTGCCTCTTGTGAGCTTTAACCTGAAGTTGTGTTTTGTTTCATTCACATATGTTTGAATAATCCTGGATTATTCAAACATGAGAGATGCCTTCATCTCCAGTGTTCAAAATGCTCTGCTCCACATTGTCATGAAGCATTAGTTTTCAAGTTAACAGCTACCCTTTTCTTTTTTTTTCAGTATAGATTGGCAGTTCCAGGGCTGAAATTGTCCAAATGATTTTAGTGAAGATGTTTGGACTTTAAAAGCACAGTGAAGCACTTCCTGTATTACCGCATGACATCACAAGGGGGAAAAGAGTGTTTCCCATTTGAGAAAAGAACTCAGCCTTAATATGCAGGATTTGTGTGCTAAACATGTGTGAATAAAATAAAACACAAGTCCAGTGATGTTTGTGATGAGGAAACAGCATTATAACAGAGATCAGAAAATAGCATAATATGGGCTCTTTACCTTATTTTAATTTTCCTTCACTATAAAGCAATTTAGAAAAGAGAAAAGTTACTGACAGTACGAGGTTTTTGCTATACCAGAGGAGACATGTTGTGCAATGGCTGAAAGGAAAAGAACAGAAGTTTGTACATATAAGTGAACATTCTCAGTGGAGCCTATAGACAGTGGTGTTGACATGAAGTGTGATGAGAGGCGCTGCTGTTGCTGTTCAGAGGGTGAAGAGGAACGCTATAACACAAACTCAATACTGATAAAGCACAGAGGGCGAGCAGTAATGATTGGCTGAGGCAGAGGTGGGGCAGGCTCATGCTCTACTTGTACTATGGCTTATTAGATTCAATGAGGCACTCGGAAAGTAATTATTTGTCAACTACTTTTTTGTCGATTTTTTATTATTCACAATGAATATAAAAAGTACATGTATTTTTTCCGGTGGAGGGTCTGCCACTTTTTTTGTCTCAGTGGAAATGTTATTGTATTAGTGGGAATGTTTCACAGTATGCCATTACAGGGCCTATATTACACTATTTTCTGATCTGTGTTATAATGTTGTTTTATCTTCACATGCATGGAGTTGTGTTTTGTTTCATTCACACGTTTAACACTCAAACCCTGCGTATTTTGAGTTCTTCTCTTAAACAGAAAACACTCATGTGGTATTACAGGAAAATGCTCTACTTTTTCTTTTAAACTCCATGCGCCTTCAAAAAATCATATGGATGGTTTCAGCCCTGGAATTGGCAGTCTCTACTGAACTAAAGGTAAGGGTTGTTTTTAACTTGAAAATTACCACTACATGACATCACAAGGTGAAACAGTACATTTTGAGCTTTGTATATGTTGACAGACTAATAATAACAGATTACATAAAACGTGGAAATGAAACAAAACACAACTCCAGGTCTGTTTTAATGAGGTAACAACATTATAACATGGCTTAAAGCTCACAAGAGTCAGCTTTGCATAATATAGGACATTTAAATACAGCTACCCATGGTGATGCTACCAAGGAAGTCAGATCTGTGGAGAGTCAAGCCTTCTTACTTTCAGAAGGCATGTTTTACAAGTTATTTGAGCAATAAAAACACCTGCAGTTAAATTACTGCAAGATAGATAGAAAAGTTCTATAGCACACATTAATAAATGACTTTATTGACCCACCAAAAGGATTACAGCCATAAAGCTTAATTGCATGACATTCCCTGGGCTGGGAACAAAACACAGAGCAATTATGAAGACAAAATTAGGACATGACAAAACATACACAGTTTACCATGGTAAGACAACAAATGACCAACCAGAACTTTATTCATCTCCAACAGGCAAAATAACAAACAAAGTAACAAAGTAAAAGTCGTAAAGTACCGTAAGTAAGTGTATATTTTAAGTTTCAAGTAGATTTTAAAGTGGATACATTTTACTTTTACAGCAGGTATCTGTACTTTCTAGTCCACTACATTTTTAACAGGACTGAAAAGTAAAAGTATTTTTTATTATTGTATGAGACCTGCTGAAAAGCCTGAGGGATTTATTTTTAACAAATTCGTAGTCTGAGCAAACAAGAATATAAAAAGAAAAAACAAAACATTTACTTTCTGCTGAACCAGATTCTGCACAAATCTTTATCAAAATCACTCCATCTGAAGTTTTATTAGATCTCAAAATCTGCACAAAATACTTTTACTTTTTACTCTTTAAGTACATTTTTAAACAGGTACTTTAATACAGTCATTTTTTTCATGTGATCCTTTTACTTGAGTATTTCTTTGCTGTGATATCTGTACTTTTACTTGAGTAACAAAATTGTACTTCCACCGCTGGGGACATACTACATAACAACACATATTTTTCTATTAATACACACCAATAATAAGGTCAACACAATAACAGAACACACAGAGAATGACTTTCACTACATTTTTCCTCTGATTCCACTGCAAAGTAAATGTCAACTCTGAGGCAGCACTTTTCAAAACCAACATCAAAATCCAATCTGGCATTTGGTACATTTCCGAGTATATGCCTTAATAAGCAGCTTGTGTCCTCTGGGGTACACGACGCTGTGGTGGGCCGGCTGTCTTCACCTCACCTCCACCCAACGCTGTAATAAATAATACACTTTGTCTGAACCCATCACAGGGACCAGTGCAGCAGCTATACATAAGAGACTATATTGCTCTTCAAGTGGTTGGTAGACTCATTAAAATTCTGTTTTGTTTGGGGAAATGCTAGCAGGCTTCTTCAACACAACAAAAGGGGTTAGTTGACTGGTAATGATCTGCTGGCTTCCTATATTCTTTGTAATGGTTCAAGTTAAAGCGGCAATTTGTAACTTTTCTGAGGGTCCACTATTTTGTTGTCATGATAGCAAATTTTGAATCATGATATATCACCACAGAGAAATATTGCAATGAATGACAATGTTGAAACTACTGTACTTTATAACACAAAGCAAGATAATCCCAGTAAATTTACTTTCAAATGAGCATTGTTTAACTATTCTGGTGGAGATACTTTGAAATATTTCAGACTATAGTATTAAAATTTTCTGTTATCATAGAGACCAAACCAGGCCAAGTTACTGGTCAGATCTGTGGAGAGGCACAGTCAGAATGCCGTTTTTGCTGTTTTTCAGCAATAAAACCGCCTGTAATTGAATAAATGTAAGGTAGAGCTCTTTAATGTTATAACCTGGAACATCTGAAGCAGAGCAGTGACATATCCATAGAAACAAGAAGGTGAGTGACCCCCAACCAAAAGTTACATAATGCACCTTTAAATATACTGTCTAACAAATAAGTAGCAGTATGAACTAATAATTAGCAACAGAAGATATTTATTCTACTCTTTACAGTTAACTTAAACTTATATTATTACATGAAACTGGCAGAAATCTCTAGCCTGATTCATTAGCTGGTTTCACTTCGTAAGAAACAGTCTGACCTTGCAGTGTTAGAATTCGTTCACTCGACTGTAGGCGGGTTATTTTTTCATTTAACCAATCGCTGCTATTTGGTCGTGACGTATGTAATGCGCCGCTAACGGGGCGAAGTGGTATATTAAGCTTTTCCCAAATCCCGTAGGAAGAAGAGCAATAATGTCTTTCCCCTTGATAAAATTCAACAAACATTCTCTTTGTTCCGGCGTTAAATCCTTGATCTCGGGAATCGTTGCCAACACAGAATATATGGCTCTTCGCTGATTGGCTGGTGCTCAAACTCACACTTCTGGGGTTTTTGCAAACCATCTAGTGTATTCCGAATCCTGACCTAGTCGCTGGAGAGAAATGAAATTGATCGGAGGCACTAGGTGGTGCCAGCCTGGCTAAGAAATCTCCCCATTACTGAGGAAATCGTACATATATATGATAAATATTGAGCCTCAAAATGTATTGATACAGCTTTCATATATTGAACTATAAGTCGATCTCCATGGAAACAAGCAGGTAACACCACCAGGTCAAGTTACAGGTCAGATCTGTGGAGAGGTGACCTTATATAACATAAACGAACTAGATTTTTAATAATTAAAAATTTAATTCTCTCCAGAATATGAACTCAGCTCCAGACCACATAGTGTATTTTACTGGCATAGGACTGGCTGTAGAATATGAAAGACTCAAGGTCACTGACAATTAGGAATGACTAGAGATGCATTAGCTTTTTCAGTTCCGATACCGATTTCGATACTGTAGCTTTAAGTATCTGTCAGTTCTCGATCAACTGATACCAGTATAGAAACTGAAAACAGCATTTACTTTCGTTACACAAAAATAAAATAAAACTAAACTAATCCAAATGTTTTATGTAGTTGTTGTTTATCTCTGCAGGGTAACTACAGAACAACTTTGTAGACTTTCTGGGCCAACTACCACTAAATAGTCTTATTACATTAATTTATATGCCAAAATAGGATACTGAATGAACCGATATTTGGAAGCCGATATCCGATCCAGCAAATTTTCCCTAAAAAAGACTGAACATCGATCTCTCAGAATTGAATTATTTACACAGGCCAAGCTCAATTACTCATCTCCACATGTATATAATATAATGTTAGCTGTGTGAATTTTTCTATATAATACATGTTTGCAGTAGAGCTGAAAAAGTACATCTAAAATTACATACAAAAATCATGTGGTGTGTTGATGCTGCTAGCAGAAAAGATGCTGAATTCATGAGGATCTTGAAGTATCAGAAAGTTGGCTTGCATCGCTGTTGGGCATGGCAGTACAAAGGAGTGGTAAGAGAAGAACTGGGTGTGGAGTCTGTGTGGAGGAGAGATAGAGCTATAATATTGCACTGGATCTCCAAAAACAAACTTTGGGTGATGTATGTGACTTCAAAATGGTCAAATCAATGTTGTTTTTAGTGGTTTTTAAATTGATATAAATATGGGTGGTTCAAGATCAGCAGTGGAGGAAGTATTCAGTTTTGTTACTTAAATAAAAGTGCAGATACTGGAGCAAAAAATCCTTAAGCAAAAGTAAAAGTATCACATGAAGTAAAAGTACTAAAGTACCCATTTAAAACTGTCCTTAAGGAGGAAAAGTGAAGTTTTTGTGCAGTTTTTGTGATCTAATAACGCTTCAAATGTAGTGGTTTGATCTTAAAGAACTTTGTTTAACAGAAATATTTTTTTTCTTAGCTGTTTTTATCTGTTTATTTTTATTTGCTGAAACTATAAACATGTTAAAAATAAACCCCTGAGCCTTTTCAGCAAGTCTCAGACAAACATAAAAAACACAACTTTTCAAATCTGTTATAAAATGGATGGTGCTCGAAAGTAAAAGTAGAAGGTATCCACTTTAAAATTGACTTAAAAATGCACTATGCAACTTTTAGGTTGGATTAAACAGCTCTACTTTACATTTATTTAATTACTGGTGGTTTTATAGTTCAAACATGCCTAGAAAAACAGACATTCTGACTGTGAGCAGGGTTATTCTCCACAAATCTGACCTGTAACTTGTTCAGGTTTGTTCTCCATGAAGATAGAAAGACTTAACATCATACTGTGAAACATTCCATTCCATTCCACATTGCTTCTTGTATTTTACCCACTTGTTCTGATCTAAAGCGCCAAAGTCTTATTTAAGAAAGAGCCCCTCCTTATTCAGCTCTGTCAGGTACTTGGCTGTTTACCTGTTATAGATGATCCTGCTCAAACTACTTTTCCAGAGCGGTGGGTACTGCATTTGGCCTGTAGCGAAAAGCAAAAGAAATATATTACTGGACTTCTTACTTTCTACTATCCAAGATCAAGAGCTGCAGAGTCTATGAGATCTGAAAGTGAAAATGTACACGGGAGATGACGGTGGCGGTAATATTACTTCAAATCCGAAATCTTTATCTTAGTTGTGTTGCCTGATTTAATTTCTTCACTTTCTTCACTCTAACTTTGTGTTTGTTTCAAGATTGGTAATTACATTTCTTTCAACAAAAATGTCTTTCAGCTAAGTAGGCTTGAGTAGCACTGTTGCCATAGCAATTAACAATTCAAAAAAACTATGATATCTTCTGAAAAATTGAAAAGTCCACAGAATGGTTCTTATGAAGAGGAATCTGAAAAAGAACAGGAAAAGAAGGCAAACACTGATGACCTTTATGGTAAATGTTTTTTCAGGTTTTTCCATCTTTTTCATATCTATACTAAGACTTTAAGTATTTGCCGATATCCCATTTTAACCGATACCAGTGTAGGAATTGAAAGCGGCATTTTTTTTTCTCTCAAAATACAGTTAACTTATAACATTTATCTGATTTTGTTAGGTAACTGTTTTGTATCTTTCAAGTAACTGAACAGCTTTGCATGACTTAAAAATCAAACATTATGAGACATCATTGGCCTACATCGGTCAATAAAGAGTCCAACCAGGATATCGACTGAATCGATATCATGGAAACGATACCCATTACTGCCCATTTTTCTGGATTATCACCGATATTCAATACCGGTATCTGTATCGGTGCATCTGTAGATAATTTAAATGAAATAAAAATATGAGTCCAACATAAAATTTCCAAACAAATCTTAAATTATTTCTAACTAAATTCATCCAAACAAGTCAAAACTACTGCAGTCCAGGTAGAAATTCAAGTCGTGTAATTTATTTGTTGCAGTGTAGCTTGTATTGCTTTTCTTTTTACCAGCTTTTGCACCACTCCTGAAGTCTGTGTGCCCTCCCTGCTCCAGTGAAGCGAGGAGTGGGACATTGTAGATTTTCAGTGTGGTTCAGTCTGCTCCTCTGTGGGCTAGGGATGTCTTCATTTTCCAGCGGCTCGGTGTGATTCTGCGGTGGGCACACAGGGGTCAGTGTTCTGGATTAAGGCCAAGCTCTCCGCCCCCCCGTCCTGGGACAGCAGCCACCAAACCTAACAGCTCTGTCATAAAAGATGGACTGCCGAGATTGGGTTGTTAAAAAGAAGGGAACGTGTCCAATTGGAGTCTGGAAATCAAAGAACTTTCTACTAAAGCGATTTGGAGATATTCAGTTTTAATGTATTTTTGTAAGTTATTGTCTATATGGACTTTAGTTTGCAATAAACTTCATGTCCATGGGTTTTAAACATTTAGCACTGTTGTTGCTTATAAAGAAAAGCAACATTAAAGGTGCACTGTGTTACTTATCTAGTAGATTGTCAGGCACCTAGTCAAGCTGGTGCCACCTTGTGCCTCCGCTCAATTTTATTTCTCTCCAGTGACTAGGTCAGGAATCAGAATGCACTAGATGGCTTGCAAGAACCCCGTAAGTTGTAGACCATGCACCGGCCAATCAGCGAAGAGCTGTGAAGCCAAGTGCCTGTCTGGGTCCCTTTTGTGGTACAGCACAACAGTAAACAAAGCGGTCGAGATAAGTGTAGACGAAGCCATACATTCTGTGTTGGCAATGATTCCTGAGATCGAGGATTTAAAGCCAAAATAAAGCGAATGTTTGGTGAATTTTATCAAGGGGATGTTATTGCCCTTCTTCCTACAGGATTTGGTGTATTACATGCATCACGACCAAATAACAGCGATTGGTTAAATAAAAAAGTGCCCACCTACTGTCGAGCAAACAAATCCTAATGTTGCGAGGTCAGATGATTTCAACGAAGTGAAACCGGCTGATGAATCAGGCTATCACCCACCTGCTTGACTCTATGGAGTTACTGTTATTACTTGATTATTCTGCCCTGTGGAAATAAACTTGGTAATCACAATGGAGATAGGTTAATGGTTTAACCAAAGAATTTGGTATTTTTGAGCTATAAAACCCCTGTAAATTAAATGTAAAGCACATGTGTTTAATGCCCTAGTGTGGAACATTCCAGACAAATAAATCACAATGAAGACAACAGTGTTACTTTTACACAGTGCACCTTTAACACCATGGTAATCTTGTACCATATTAAACTAGGTCATTTTAATGTCAGTAGAACATGTACAATGTCAGTACAGTAGAACAATATCAGTACAGTAGAACAATGTCAGTACAAGTAAGTCACCGTAGGTCACCGTACAAGTAAGTATGGTAAATGTCAGGAATTAATTCACATTTATTCCTGAGCTAAATACAGGTTTGAAGGACAGTCACAACAACACATTTTGAAGTGTGACATATTGCTGAAGTAAATATAAAATATACTGTATTATACACATCATAAAATGTTCCACTTGTACAAAGAAAAGTTACACAAGATAAATATTGACCCCCCAAAACCATTGTTCCACCTATCATTTATTGAACGATAAGTAAATTTTGTAATTATCAAGACAAGCCTAGTCTAACCTTACAAGAATCAAGGAGATCTAATGTACCACAGTGCAGTTCAATATAGTTTTAAACTGTGATTGCACCATCTAAAACACTGGGGTAAAACTTCTCATTGTATCACACAGAAACCGTCTGGCTCTGGCTCGTGTCCAACTTAATAAAACCTCAAACTACTTCACCTAACGTCATCTTCTCTCCCTACTTTGCCCATTCACACATATTAAAAATCTCTCAAATATATGGCCCCTGCTGTTTTAATGCGCTTTCATGGTCAGGTTTATATATCTTTACCTTCATTATTGATCTTATTTTCCCCCCAGCACTGAAAATCTCTCCCTTGTTGTCAATATAGGCCTAATTTAGACATCTTACTCCCAGGCTAATCCTCCATATTGGATTTAGCAGCAGCCGTATACAGCAGGATTGCACTGTGTGAGTCTGTACCAGTCTGAATGACAGCCCAGGGCAAAACACAATGATTTCTACTCAACTAGATCTAATACTGGTTTTATACTGGTATTATAGTTGGTTCTGTGTTGGTAATTACATTGTATGGAACTATGTAGACTCCTCTTTGAGTTGTTTATGACAGCTTTCACATTGGTCCTCATTAGTAAACACGATCAATGAGCCGATAGCAGATAGTTAACCTCTTTAAAGCTCTTGTTAGAAAGTGAATCGATTCTCTTTGAAGCATGGCTGAGATGCTTTGATTGATTGGCAGTCCACATGGTATGGCATATTCATACCGTACTCCATACAACTGTACAACAACTCACCCTTATGTAATCGATAACCCTATGTCCTGTCAATCATCAGACCATCTTTCCACTGTTTTTCCTTGTATATAGCTGAGATATTTTTATTACTTATATTCTATTTTATTTTTACTTGTACATGTACATGTACACTACAGTACATTTATATAATCATGCCTTATTGGCATCCGTCTCTTGCTGTTTTATTGCTACTTATTTAGAATTTATTATTACCATTTATATTTTTATGCTGCATTATTATAATATTATGTGATCTGTGTGCTGCTGTGTCTAAGTAATTTTCCTTGTGTTGTGTAAAGTTTGTCTAAAGCTAAGTTTGAATATGCTGTGATCACATATTCAAAGCAAATAGTGTTATAAAACCAAACCAAGCTCAAATAAAGTCAAATGCAGATGGACAAATACAAAATAGATGAATCTTCATGTTTCATTTATGAATACTTTGTTTGACTAAAGGCAAGTGGAGTTGGACTCCATTCCATCCTGTTGTAGGAGTTTCTATTTCAGAGCTTGGAAGAACATCCATCTCAGTTTGACTTAACACTGATGATTTTCAAAACAGTATTGCATAAGATTATTGCTAAGATTTCTGCCAGTGATTGAAAAGCAACAGTAGTTTAGTGTTTAGAGCGCTCGTCCACTAACGCAAAGGTTAGAGGTTCTTTCTGCTCAGATCAAGTTCTGTTGCTGTGTCCTTAGGCAAGACACCAAGTATGAATGTGGTGTGTGAGCGATTGGTGGCGATCGAAAGAACAGATGGTGCAGATTGGCAGCTTCATTTCTGTGAGTACCCCAGAGCCCACTTAGTATGGAGTGAGTGAATAATGAGTACAGTGTAGTGCTTTAAAAGGCTTTGTCAAACCTGTAAGTGAAGTAAAAGCGCATTGGAAGTGCAAAGTTACTACTGTTACAATCACGCAATGTTTTTTTTCTGGAGTTGTTAGATCTAATAAGCCACCCCTTCATTAAAGGTCCTATATTACGTGAAATTAACTCATCTCAGTGTTGTGTTATTATGTTGCCTCCTCAAAAACATACCTAGAGTTGGGCTTTGTTTCATTCACACGTTTGAGTAATCCTGCATTCCACCTTGTGATGTTGTTTAGTGGTAGTTTTCAAGTTAACATCTACCTTTTACTTTTAGTTCAGTAGAGACTGGCTAATTCGAGTAACGAAATCATCCAAAGGATTCTAGTGAAGGTGTATGGAGTTTAAAAACACACTGGCGCACTTCCTGTATTACCACTTCACATCTCAAAACAGTGTTTTTCGTTATCAGTCTATGGCTACGTTTACCCTGAAACAAATCACCGTATCACCGTATCACCGTATCGGAAGTGATCTGCGTCCAGACACACCGTTTCTGTGTCTGCAAGCCTTCCTTATCCACACAGCTTTGAGCATATTTGTTTACATTTTACAGAACAGAAACTTAAAACCACATGGCTAATTTGCATAAACAGCGCTCAAAAAACAGCTCGCTATTGTGCGCTGATGCGGTTCAGCTTCTGTCAGATTAAAGGACACAACTCAGTGGAATATGAGTGTTCTTTCTGTGACAGAGGGGTCTTCTGCTAATGGTGAGTCTGTTCTGTGTTTCTATCGCGTTGGAGATGGTTCTTGTTAAACTTTTCAGAGATTATACACATAGACCGTATATATGAAGTAAGTGTATCAAAGTTTTCAGGTGTCCACACAGTGCTGGATCAGATCCGTACAGAGATGAATTCGTAGGATGTGGCGGCACAAGATCATTCCTTCTCTGGAGCCGTTTTCCTTTGGATTAGTGTGGACGAACACTGCATCCGCAACAAAATGACTCGAATACATACTAGCGTGGATGGGGCCTAAATATGCAGGGTTTGTGTATTAAACAAGAAAGAAAACACAACTCCAGGTATGTTTTTGCAGGAAACAACATTATAACAGATCAGAAAATAATATAAAATGGAACCTTTAATATTTTGGCCTGCAACATCTTCAAAGTGTTTTCAAAGTTTTCACATTTTCCCACTTGAACAACTTTAAGTTCCTCACTTATAGGGTATTCTAGGAGTGTATGCATAGATGACTCTCTTGACTATCAGCTGGGCCCAAACCCTGTGCCTCTTCAAATGGGACAGATGCTTAATCCACTCTTTTCACCATGTGCTTTGAAAATGGTGACGCAGCAAAATCACCGGCCAACTGCTTAGCAAACCTGCCCTGCACATTTTTAACTCCAACCTATTATAGAAAGCTACACATTTGCATTCCGAAACTCTCCTATGCCATAAAATTATTCATAACTACAAACTTTATATACAAACTTCTAAGTCCTATTTTTGCACACCGCCACCAGCGTAATCCCTCATTTAAAGAGCAGAACCCTGAGCTAACATTTGCTTTCACAGCCCAGCACCAAAGCCAATGCACTTTATTGTATCTCTGATTTATTAAACCTGAAGTGTGTGCTTGTTCCAGGCCTTGTTTCAAAGGATTGCAGGATTTTGTCGTTTCTCACACTTTGAATTTCTTTCTCTTAATCCCCTCCTCGCACTCTCTCCCTCGTCTGTCGCTTTGATAGAAAATGTTATAATACAAATGGAAAGAGAATGTGCAGAAGCTCAAACATATTGTATGTCCGATATTTTCTATGATGTTTTTTTGCGCCCATATGACCCTTTTCTCTGATCTGTTAAAGTGTTTTTTCCTCATCAAAAACATCCCTGGAGTTGTGTTGTTTGATTCACACATGTTTAACACACAAACCCTGCACATTTAGGTTGAGTTCTTCTCTCAAAGTGGAACAAAAGGTAAAAGATAAGATAATCCTTTATTGTTTCCCATGGGAGAAATTTGTCTTGAGACAGAGGATCACATGCTTTAACACAAAGACAGGACAACACAGCAACATAAACACCATGCAAACATCCACCATAGAAAAGAAATAAATAAGAGCTCAAGTATGACCACGAGTGACACACTAACAGGCCCTTTACGTCACTCTTATTAATAACTGCACACTCCTTAAGCCTATGAGCAGTTTGCACATTCCCTAAGGTGACAAAACCACTGCGTCATGACATCACAAGGTGGAACAGAGCATGTTGTGCTTTGGAGATGTAGACAGCCTAATAAAGCAAGCAAACAAAAGAAAACAATATTCCCAGTACTCCCATTTTTGATGAGGTAACAACATTATAACATGGCTAAAAGACACAAGAGCCCATTTTGTTTAATATATGACCTTTAATTAAACTCACTAACATAATTGCATTATCAATTTATTTATCTTTATCTGTCTCATGGGTACACTGGTCTGTCCCAAGCAACAATGTGGTTTGGACCAAAGGACGGTCTGTGCCTGCTTGTCTTCTGATGTTTTTTTTTTTTTTTTCCTACATAAATTGTTCCATAGTATGGCATTAAACATTTCTCTCTCTTTGTGGAAATGATAGCAGGTCAGGTTACAGGACAGATCTTAAAAGAGGCAACCCTATTCATAGAAACAGAATAATACATGTTTTTTTTTTTTTTTGTTATGTCATACTGCAACAATCTAGACATGAAGACAAACAGGTATCTTACTCTCCAGTAGAAAAGATACATGTAGCAGCTTTATGTGGGATAGCTTCATCAGCCAGTTTTCACATGATAAGTGGGCTTTGTCTATTGACTCTATATTGATTTATAATTTAGCTGACCTTATTCCAGAAATGATTTACAATATCTTGTTCAATTGACATTTCTTAATACACAGCTATAAGAATTCTCTTAAAAAGAATGATCTATTTCTTAACTAACTCCCAGTGGGTCAACAGAACTTTTCTATTTTTCAACCTTTCTCTAAAAAGAAAAAAGAAAGGTACAGAATAAGCATGGTTATGCATAGAGTTAGAGTTTTATTTCAACTGATAGAGGACATGTCCGGTCCAATCACATCTGAAATGGAAAAGTAGATTTATAGCACAGACACAGGATATGAGACTGCAGTGATAAAACATGTTCTATATAAAAGCATTGGAGCCGTGTGCTGCATCACTGAACTCAGACCTGTGCTGCTGCTGACTCCACTCTTTTACATTACTCACTGTTCTGTCCTATAAACATCTGACTATGCACCACCTCCACCTCCACACACACTGCAAACCTGCATCTGGGTTTGGTGTGGTACATCTCAAATCAAAGAAGCATTTCACTTGTTTATGTGGTAGATTCAGGATTATGTAGCACATTTAGAGGATAAGAAAGAATAGATGAATTAAACTATGGTGAATTCCCTTGTGGTTCAAAGCATTCAGCTCAGTGGATAGCAGCTTAACCTGTCTAAGTAGGGTTAAGGTACACTTTATTAGCCCTTAGTGAAATTGTCCTGCATTCGTTTGTAGTTTCAATTTGCATAATTTCTCTCTTTAGTCTTAACCTATGTTTTGCTCTGGATCCTGAGGGAGGAATTACACACTAGAAATAAACCTATATATTGGATCGATATTTGGACTTTTTAACATATTGGCTATCGGCCTTAAATCTCCAGCACAAGCCGATATTTATTTTGGTCGATCCCCCACTATCTTGTGGCCTGATCCCGTCAGATCTCAGAAGCTCAGTAGGGCCAAGCCTGGTTAGTACTTGGATTGGAGACCACTGGGAAAATCAGGTGCCACGGTGGGGTGCCATTTGTGTCCTTAAGCAAGGCACTTCATCCACATTGCCTAGTATGAAAGTGGTGTGTGCATAACTGATGGTGGTGGTCAGAGGAGCCAATGGCGCAGATTAGAGTGAATGAATAATGAACTGTAAAGCGTCTTTGTGACATGTCTGTGAAAAGTGCTAAAAAAAAAAGAAATAAAAACTTACTTATCTAAAAACAAACACAAAGCTTTATTTTAACATTTCAATAAGAAGAGAAAAATGCAGAGTCCGATTATGGATTTGTGGTAAAAAAAAAAAAAAAAAAACTTGTGGAAAATAATAAAAAATCTGCCCTGCATTTCGACTCAAAAATATCGTCAGAGCTTATCTAACATTGATTGCTCTGGATTCTGAATTGGTATCGGTATCGGCATAGAGATTGGCACGCCTGTTTGTAAACCTAACCCTAATCCTGACTTAAACCTGAAATAAACCTTTCTCAAAAATGAACGTAAAGAGGTAGCTGTATGGCATGAACCGCGTGGGAAAATAAAATTGTGCATGCAATTTTATATCCCTTTCACCATTCACCACAGATCAAATCGTCGTTTTTGAGTTGCTAATTTCTATGGCAACAGTGCTCATTTGAAAACCCACAGATACACTCGCGTTCACTCACCACAGGCGATTTACATTCAAAAATTCTTGGCCAGTCATTTGGAGCAGCATAGATCAAAGACTTAACCATTAAAAAAGCGTATATTTTTACTTTGACATCTCAGCACGACAGTAAATATGTTGTTTATGCAGTAGTCCCTCTTCAGATCGGCTCCTCCGCGCGCTCTGCCTGCTCGGGCCCTGTGTACATTTGCATCAGTATTTAGTGCGGAGCTCATGGGGTGATGAAATATTGTCTGACTCCGGCTGTTTAACATGCAGGACACAGGCACGCACATCAGAATGACAGAGAGAGAGACTGTGAGAGTGTCAGAGCTCAAATGAACCACTATTCATCCACACTGACTCCTCTCACAAAACATGGACAATTACTGCATATACTTACCCACTGGCTACTCGCAGTACTCAAGGACACACTGGTCACGTGTCTGCCAAGATCACTGAGGCATAACTTAGAGCAATTATAATCTGATATAATTGTGATTTAAATTCTTGCTCTTTTCAATTATAAACATGTAATCAAATATGCAATTCATTAATGTTTTGTTCAGAATTATACGTGTGCTCGTTCTGGCCTGAGAAACAAATGTTAAACTTTTAAAGAGGCCATATTACACTATTTTCTGATCTCTTTCCTCATCAAAATTATAGGATACCTAGAGTTGTGTTCTCTTTCATTCACACACGTTTAACACACAAATCCTGCTTATTTAGATTGAGCTATTCTACATTCTGGTAATACAACAAGTGCTCCACTGTGCTTTTAAACTTAATACACCTTCACTGGAATCATTTGGATGATTTTATACCTGGAATTGACTATCTCTACTGAACAAAAAGTTAAGAAGTAGCCGTTATTAATCACCACCCGGAGCATTTCGAGTTTTAGAGATGTAGACAAACTAATAATAAAGCATGTGAGAATGAAACAAAATGAACTGCAAGTTTGCTTTTGAAGAGGTAACAACATTATAACATTGCTTAATGCTTACAAAGGTCAATTTAATCCAATACAGGACCTTTAAACAAGTTTCACAAATGCTAAATCATTAAAAATAATAAAAATTACACAGTACATTAGGTCTATACTTTCTGTTAAAGTAACAGTCTGGAATTTTGGACATAGGACCTCATTTCCTAGTAAGCCAGAGTGTTGGAGATGTGTGGAGACACTTTTAAAAATATTCCATCCAGTCCTTGTATTTGCAGAGGTCACTGGTGCTAGACTAGTGCATGTCAATGGCCATAGTTATCCTGCCATTAAAAACAGTCTTACCCACTCCACAAAACACCCGAAGCAAATCTATTATTACACCAGACTGTCAATGTGAATGTCTCGTCGCATGTTGAGGGACTATTTTCTCATATATCAGTCCGCCGCTGCCAAGCTTTCTATCAGGAAGTACAACTTGCTGCTGCTCAGACATAAATACTTCAAATGCAAGGTTGGTTTTACTTATAAAATTATTCTATTGACAGAGACATTCACATCGACAGTTTGGTGTTATAATGGTTTTGCCTCGGGTGTTTTGTGGAGTGGGTAAAGCTGTTTTTAATGGCAGGCTAACTGTGGCCATTGACATGCGCTAGCCTAGCACCAGCGACCTCTGCAAATACACAAACTGGATGGAATATTTAAAAAAGTGTCTCCACACGTCTCCAACACTCTGGCACACTAGGAAATGAAGTCCTATGTCCAATATTCCAGATGGTCCCTTTGATCCCTCCTTGGTCCCTCCTATTCTTTTTCTACTTTTCTTAACGCTTGTCATCATCTGTCTGTCGTTGCTGACAGCCTTACCAACTGGTAAGACTGGTGTTTGAATGGGTGTGTTAATGGGTGAATGGTTCCTTGATGTAAAGCAATTTGAACGCCTTGAAGCTGAAAAAGCGCTGTATAAATATGTGACCATCTTTGTCTCCTAAACCTTGCTAACTTATCCTATAAATGCACACATTCCCCACCAACATTTCAGCTTTGTACCTCTCATTCACTACATCACTGCAGCAGAAGAGAGTTAGAGCAGTTTTCCAAAATAAATCTGTCAAAATCTCGCTTCACTGGCAGATGTTATAAGGTTATTGTAATTAATTAAGTATTCATTGAGACTCACAAAATAAGTTAAGTGAAGACAGTTGCAAAATGTTGGTATTTTCACATTTAAAACTCACCATTAACTTTGCATATAGTTGCACAAACAAATAATTATTAATCATTCTCAAAATTGACACGTAACTGGGACTAAACTCAGAATTTAATGTGGACTAAAGCAGGACCAAACCCAGTCTACATCAGGATTAAAATAGGCTCATACCAGGATCATAATAGTGTCAGTGCACCCATAGGCACCGAGCTGCTTTAAGAACTAGAATATAAGTACAGGAGTTGAAGCAGCTACCTTGACTTCTCTTCAAGGTCACACACACCACATTATATATACTGCTATACTCACTCCATGTCCTTTCTTACTTTAAACAGGAATCTGTCCCAGTTTTCAGTCCAGGTGAGCAGTTCTTACATCTATAGCTCAGTCAATACCTGCTCAGTGTGGACTTCAGTTCACACTTGTCAAATTAAACAGCAGAAATACATGAGACATTTTATAATAACAGTATGAGTGATAGCAATTCATAAACAGGCCCAATAATTTTGATATTTTCAGCAGAATAGTGTGCCAATGCAGCTTGTAGTAAGTGACTAAAATGACTATAATACAGAATTTTGGCAATAAAAAGATGTAAAGAAAAATAAAGACTTTTTTTTGTTTATTTGTATTACATATCTTTTTGAACTTTCAGCTATATATTTTTATTATTATTTTTTGGTCTTTTTTAGTGGAGGACCTGCTGTTTGCTTGTCTCCACTGAAGTGTTATTGCTTTGCTTTGAAATGTTCCAGATTATGGCATTAAACTTACAGTATCTCCATTTCCATAAGGACAAGCAGGTTACTCCACCAGGCCTAGGAACAGGTCAGATCCGTAGAGAGGCGACCCCTTTCTTGTAAGAATAATCCAGGTTTTTCCATTTTAACGGCATGAAAACATAGACAACTGAATAAATGCAAGATAAATACGTTTAATGCCATACTGGTGAACATTATTGATAACATATACTGCACCTTCAAACTACACAGAAGACCTCAGTTACTATTAAGACTAAGAAATCACAGTTAGAGTCAAATCCAAAACAGAAAATACTAGTAAGCAAGTAAGTATCTAAATAATTATATTACTGCATATCTCTAAAACCACAACAAAGTAGCTCATATCGTTCTGTATCTTCAAGTCTTTATACTTCATTAATCACGATCCAAAACACTAAACACATTATAATTCCCGCACTCAAAGTCAAACCCTGTTGCTTTGTTGTTTTGGAGCCAAGTTGTCTCCATAGATTATCCTTCTGTTCACATAAATGTTTGATGTCTCCCTATGTGTGTTGGGACCAGGCCTGAGCTCACGGATAACAGGCCCATAGATCAGAGTCACCGCACTGTCACCTGTCACTGCCTGTGCTGCTCCTGTCTGCTCCTGTCTCCGCTGCCCCTGTCGTTATGAGGAGTGCAGTGTGAATCATAAGTCTGTCAGCTCCGCTCCGCTCGCTCCTTACACACACACGGGCGCACAACCATACACGTTGGGTTTTCATCCTTTTTAGGGACATTGCGTTGACATACATTCATTTCCTGGAGACTGATCGGAACCGTAACCATAGTCACTACGTAAACCCTGAGCTGAATCTGTATTTTTAGCTCATATATGAAGTTTAAACCATGCTATTGATCCAATATCCATCCATTTTCTTCTGCTTATCTGGTGGGGGGGTAGCAATCTAAGCTAAGACTCCCAGACTTCCTTCACTCCTGGCTCCTCTTAATGTGGAGGAGAAGCGGCTCTACTCCGAGCTCCTAACGTGTGACTGAGCTCCTCACCCTATCTCTAAGCGAGTGCCCAGCCACCCTGCGGAGGAAACTCATTTTGACCGCTTGTATCCACGATCTCATCCTTTTGGTCATTACCCAAAGCTCATGACCATAGGTGAGGGTAGGAACGTAGATTGACCGGTAAATTGAGAGCTTTGCCTTTCAGCTCAGCTCTCTTTTGATCTAATAATAAAGGATATATGTAATGGGGATCTAATTTTTGTCTCCATACGGGAGGCAGGTCGCTGTGAATATAGTGCATATAAAGATTTTAGGAATGTGATAAATACCCGCCCATCTAACAATACTTTTTGGTAGCTATCTATTTTATAATCATTATCTAGCCAGAATAATATTAAAACATTTCGATTACATAAAATTTATGTTTCATTCATTCATTTTCATAGGCAATCATTTTCAGTCATAAAAATCTATTATTTAAAAGAAAGACAGAAGAAGTCCATCTTTCATTTTCATTTCAGTAGTGGAAGCACCTTAACAATTTTTTGTATCATAGTGAAACTTTTAACCAGAAGTCAGAACACAGCTTTGAACATTTTTGATTGGAAAGCTGCTTTTTTGATACAAGGGCTTAAAACTTTCTTATGCAGATACTGTGAACAATAACAATTTACTAGCAAGGACCATGCCACAACAATGGAATACGATAATGATGTTTATTGATGGCGGATAGATGTGATGGCCGAGGGGAGACTCAAATCCAATCCAAAATGGTCACCCAGCTGAATCTGGACCACCCCCTCCTTGAAGATGACGTGTTTGGACTGGAGGATGGGCGAAAGACACGGGTGAGAGGGAGTGGGTCAAGAGAGTTGACATGGATGGTGTTGTTGGGATAGGCCTTATGAATAGGGCTTCTGGGTAATTGAAGGCGAGGTTGAGATAAGCTGTGGTTGGCTGTAG
Organism: Boleophthalmus pectinirostris; assembly: GCF_026225935.1. Classification (NCBI taxonomy): domain Eukaryota; kingdom Metazoa; phylum Chordata; class Actinopteri; order Gobiiformes; family Gobiidae; genus Boleophthalmus; species Boleophthalmus pectinirostris. The sequence goes on from NW_026571299.1 coordinate 32,263,786, forward strand.
AGGAGGTTGAGGCGTGGTCCAGCTCCTGAATCTTAGTTAATCACATAAGTCCATCTATAGTTACAACCCCCCAAAAGTAAATTTTGTTTGCATTAGTTTGATTGTCTGTGTGTACTGTGATTGGACAGTTATGGTAAACCAAATTCATTCAGGGAGTTATTATTTTATATACACTACCATTTGAACATTTGGACACACCTTCTCATTCAGTGTTTTTTATTTATTTTAAATACTTTTTCCATTTTTGTACACACAGACATCAAATATACGAATTTAGAAAAATATTTAGTAGAGTTTTCTTTACTACAAACTCCATATATTTTATTTCATATATTTGATGTCTTCTGTAAAATGTCAAAAGTATTAAAATTAAATAAATAAATAAAAACTGAATAGTAGTATATAACATTTCAAAGCAGTATATATACATTCTACGTCTTAGAATATTTTGTAAAACCCAACTACCCAGAAGCCCCAGCTTACAAGAGAGGATCCTGACACAGTAATAAAATCCATCAATATTTATGGTACAACCTTACCCTAACCTTGAGCTCTTATTTCTTCTATAAACTTGTACTAGAAGTCAACCAGTGAACCTTACTCTGACATATCACTGCCCTGGCCTCGCATCAGTTCCATTTTATAATAATTTCCATTTTCCACCTTTATGTTTGAAATGCAGAGTCGGCTATGGAGCATTCAAACATGGTGTCCTCTTCTGCCTCTGTAATGACTGAGAATGTATTTGCCTTTGAACCCCTGTGCTTGTTTACCTGCTCCCCAAACCTGTTAATAAATGATAGCTCCATGCCTGCAGTTTGAACTCATTTACTCTCCCAAAACCTCTTCTGAGATTTGAATAGCGAGCATCAAAGCTATCAGGAACTGTCACCGAGCTCAGAGGGGAGTTTTGAAGTCCGTCTATTAAAACCCAATGTCTCCAGACCTGTCATTGTGAAGTGCTGTGGCCCATTTTGATCCCTGTTGAGTAGAAGTGTGTATTTGCTGCTGCATACAGTGTCCTAATTGGCTGTCTCGTCCACTTTCCTGTCTCTAAATATGCAGCATTCACCGCAAAAAGATTGGGAAAAGATAAAGCCACAGTATGTTATATTTCAGCCAATAAATACATGCAAATAAAAGACGTTATTTTGTTATGGGTCTTTGCATTGCACAAAAATACCTTGGAAAAACCTGTGTCCATACTGTGAGCAGGCTTCCCCTCACTGACCTGACTTTCCATTTCATCATTATTGAACATTAATGAGGATATTTTTTTGTTGACTGAGTGAGTGAGTTCTCTCTGAACAATTAGTATTACTCAAGTTTTAAACAATGAAAAACAATCATTGAAGCAGCAATAAAAGGATCCATAAGTCGCCTATTTGGACATTAAATGTAGCCCATTTCTTTTCCTTTTCAATATTCAATTAAAACAGCAATACTGGAACAAAATAGTTTGTAGAACTGTATATTCTAGATCTACATGCAGATTGTAACAAGAAAAAAATCTCTTGTGACCCACCTGAGGGTTACGACTCAGTCTTTCAGAAACAGTGCTTTAATAAATATGCATTTCTACAGTGAGCTGGGTCGCCTCTCCACAGGGATAAACGTACTTTGAGATATTCCACCTGAAAGCGTATGTAGTACACCTTTAAGTTCAATGTCTATTTTCAAGTTTTAAGTGCAGAAATAACTAGCCAAAACTACTCACGTATTTTCAACTTCGATGGATTTTTCTTTTCACAGTGTTCTCATTCAGATGTTGTGTTTAAGTCTGACACGCCTGTACTAACAAGTTGTATTTACTCTGCCTTTATCCCAGAGCAGCAGCCAGCATCTGTACAGTCTCCAACCCCTCTTCTGTCTCGCAGTCTGAGGATCCATGGAGCAGATCTTATGCTTTGTGACTCTTTTACTGGACCTTATATGTGTGCAGTGTCTGAAACTTTATAACTATTCCCTAGCTTCCCAAAAGCATCGTCCCAAAGAAACTATTTAACTTTGAAGTTCTACCAGACTTGAACCTATGCCAGGTTTAAAATTAGGGCTAAACCAGGTCAAAGTACAGTTAAGTTGTGAATTAGGTATAACTCAAAGAACAAAACACAAGACTTAAATTGCAGATTAGTAAGTAAGTACGTAAGTTATCATTGTATTTATACAGTGCCTTTCAAGACACCCAAAGTGCTTTACAGTTTATTATTCATTCACTCCACACTCGGTGATGGCAACATGGTACTGTTGTAATCACAGCTGCCCTGGGGCAGACTGATGGAAGTGAAGCTGCCAATCTGCCATCGCATCCGACCACCACCAACACTCATGCACACTCCACTTTCTTACTAGACAATGTAGGTGAAGTGATTTGCCTTCAGATACAACAACCACTGATGCCCCACTGTAGCACCTGGGATTCCTGGTGGTCTCCTATCCAAGGACCCTGCTTAGCTTCTGCGATCTGACGAGATCAGACTTGACAAGCTTTTACTTTTGCATACTGTACACTGTACCCACACCACAGTTTGAGAGCTGTAGTTGTAATCTAGTGTCAATTCTTTATTCTGAATGAGTGGACTTGAGTGGAATTAAACTTAGTTCCCAGCAATTGAACTGAGAAAAACATACCACACAGAATGTACATATAATTAATGGAGAGGAAATACTGTAAGTTTGGGTGTCTTTAGATCCCATGTATGCTTTATAATAACTACACTTTATTTACACTTTAAATATGGTGCAAGTTTAGTTAGCTTTTAGTTGCATCATATTATTATTACTATGATTAAAAAGCCAAATGTGTGTGGACATGAATTATTATACTATGTGATAATGCTGATGCCTCGGAGTTGTGTTTTGTTTCATTCGCACGTGTTTGAGTAACCCTTTATTATTAGTCTGTTTACTCTCCAAATCTCAAAATGCTCTGCTCCCCCTGTCATGCAGTGTTAGTTTTGAGGATAACAGCTACCTTTTACTTTAACTTCAGTAGCAATTGGCAATTCCAGGGCTGAAATTATCCAGATGATTCTATTAAAGCTGTATTGAGTTTAAAAACACAGTGGAGCACTTCTTGCATCACCACATGCCATCACAAGGTGGAACAAGAAAGAAGAACATAGGGTTTGTATGTTAAACATGAATGAAACAAAACACAACTCTAAGTATGTTTGTGATGAGGATCCATTATAACACAGATCAGAAAATGGCCTAATATGGGCCCTTTAATGTGTCCTCTAAATTTAGCTGATGAAATGCTATAGTTTGTTTAACCTCATTAACATGTAAAATGCACATAGATTGTTTCATTTGCTAAAGGTTGTACTTGTCATTACAAAGTAGCTCTCTTTAAACGGCTCTCATTTGCCTTCCTCACTGAAGCGGAACGCGCCCTTGACCTTTGACCTATTGAGTGTGCTCTCTTGTGTCGTCCTTTTAGTCTCTTCACACACCATTACACGTGTTACAGATGTGTTATAGAGGACTGCTCTCTGTGTGAAGGAGCTGCATGTGTGCTAGACCTGAGAAAATCAAATCTCAGGATATGTTGTGCTCTGTCTGGGAAGGAAACTTTTCACCAATAAAAGTCTTTTTGGCAACATCTGTACTATTTATGTCAATTTAAAGGTCCTATAAAGCGCAAAATTTACTCTTGTGAGCTTTAAGCCATGTTATAATGTTGTTACGTCATCAAAAAACATACCTTGTGTTTTGATTCATTCACACATCTTTGAGTAATCCTGGATAAATACAAGATAATAACTGTCTACATCTCCAAAGACAAAATGCTCTGCTCCACCTTGTGATGTCACGAACGGGTAGTTTTCAAGTTAACAGTTACCTTTTACCTTTAGTGGAGATTGACAAATCCAGGGATGAAATTGTCCAAATGATTCTGGTGAAGGTGTTTGGAGTTTAAAATCACAGTGGAGCACTTCATGCATTACCACATGACCAAGGTGAGACATTATATTTTCTGTTTTGAGAAAATAACAAATTACTCATGCAGGGTTTGTGTGTTAAACATGTGTGAATGAAACAGAACAATTCCAGGTATGTTTTTGATGAGGAAACAATATTATAACAGATCAGATCAGAAAATAGTGTAATATGGGCCCTTTAAAGGTAAAAATATGACCTTTGTGGTGTAGAGTATGGTCACTTTGTTGTCTCCATAAAGATGTTAGTGCTTTCCCATTATGTTTCATGGTATTTACTGAGTTACTGGTGTTTTTCTGGTGTTTGGTGTTTAAATAAAGACGTTAAAAACATGCATTCTTACAAAGAGTGGACTCGCTGCTCCATATACCCGATGTGTAAGTTTGTCTGGTGCTTGTCTGCATAGAGATAGATGAGTTTAATGCAAAGCTGTCAAATAGGCTTTTCCTGGAATAGCATTTCCATGCACTCAAGCAGGCGGGTCTGAGCTAAATATTTAATATGTATGGATGTGTTTTAAAAGTATTAAAAATAACATGATTGAGATTATTATTTCTTTGTGTTGAGAGGAAAAGAACCACCTAAAACCTACAAACTACAATCACACAATCTATATATTTATTACTTGCGTACCTCCGAGCTGCCAGATGGGGGCAGTGTTGCTGTGGGCACGATTCAAGTCCCTCTGCTGCTCCCACACTAGAGACTGGAGGAGTGAGATTAAAGGAATGGTCATGACACGCGCTGGTTCTGTACAAAATGTTTCAGCAGGATGACAGCAGGATGTACGTGATATTTAAAGAGCTAATTTATCTTGGGCCAAATACCTGCTCTCCCATCTGGCATATGGCACTTTAGACTAATATTATTGAAATACACTATTACTGAAAGTCTAGCTTCTATTTCTGGGTGTCAGATGACATCACAACATTCCAGGCTCATTATATTTGAAGCAGACCTATTAAAATCAACTTTCCAGAGCTTTTTATCATGTTATAGTTGTTTTGCTTTCTCACTGACCCTCTCAGAGTTGTTTTTGGAGTGATTTGTGCATGTTTGAGCCATTTTCAAGATACCACACTGCTGATCAACCTCTGTTTTCACCTCCACTGGCACATGCCCACTGATTTGTACTTTGTTCTCCAATTTTGTTTTTGTGTCATTTTGTTACTCGTGATGTTTAGAGCAATGTCGGCTTTAGGGATGGGCATGATTACATCGATTACGTTCATTTTTAATCAACAAACCGAATGTAGGTTGCTGTGCGTAGAGACGAAGCTGCGTCTGACAGAGCAAACACTGGAGTTGCGGCCTCACAGTCCCACGTGTCAGCTCTGGCACACCTCCTTGGAGATCACTATACTACTCAACATGTGCGTTTACTTGCACATCTGTATCCCGGTTACTGAAACTTAAAGAGTTGCACTAAACCTGCACATGTATGATCTCTGAAATCATGAACCATCTCACCATCATCATCATCATCATCAACATCCCTCTGTCACAGAAGGAACACTCATATTCCACTGAGTCATGTCCTTTAGTCCGACAGAAGCTGAACCGCGCAGCGCACCAGAGCTATTTTTTTTCTTGCTTAGTTTATGCAAATTAGCCATGCGCGTTTTAAGTTTCGTTTCTGTAAAACGTAAACAAATGTGTGCAAAGCTGCATTAAACACATGATAATGTCAAACGGGCTGAAGTGACTCTATAGTGGCTGTGGTTTATATGTTGTAAAGTTGAGTTTATTTATGCAGATTAGTAATAGTAATAAAGATGATACTTAAAAAAAAAAAAAACGTTAATAATTTATCGAAAATCGATCGTTAACTCTCCCGACGATCGATTAAGAAAATTTCTTCGAATGCCCATCCCTAGTCAGCTCGCAATGGACACTGTAGTGTTCTAACACGGAAATCAGCGAACTTGATTGATTTATTAATTTGTTTTCGATGAATATTGTGATTTAACATTCCTCTAAAGTGTCGTAGATTATAACATTTTAATATATAGCAGGCTTGAGCACATGCAAGGGTGACAAAAACATACATAGTTAAACTGCACATGGATCTTTGTTGTATTATAGTGAGTTTATTAGTCTTGTCATGGATAGAAATAATTACGTTAAACATTTGGGAATATACTCATACTGTTTGGATAGTTCATGGTAAAATACATCAATTGAAAAAGTCTGTCTCTTGCCCCCCATTTGGGAGTATGACATCATCTCAAAACTACCAATTTCTTTTACACGAAGCAACATCTGTGAGTCGTGACTTCATTTCACTGACAATAACATTCCCATGTGGACACTGTAAGATAACTCGTTTTGTTTTCTATTCAATTAGCACTGCGCTACGGCAAAACAGACAGGCCAAATTACAGCATGTTTGTATGTGACAGGCTCAAGGGAACAAGGTTAATTCAGTGAAGTTTTTCCCTGTCAGTACCAAAGTAAATAAAAGGTTGGAGAGAAGAGACACAAAGCAGAGAGCGGTGCTGGCTCTAGTTTCATTGTGGTTGGTTCCTCCAGGCTGCCCTCAGGTCTGTGGCTCCCATGGATTTTTCACTTTCAATCAGCTTTGAAAACGGCAAAAGAGACACTAGTTATAAGGATGAATAGGCCTTGTAGAGTGAAAAATGAAAGTGCACTGTGTAACTTTCTGGTGGAGGGTCTGTCACTTGCTGCTTTCCATGGAGATGTCATTGCTTTGCCTGGAATGTTCAGCTTTATGGCATTTCACTTCTAGCAGTCCTCTTGGTTTAGGCTACATTTATATGATGACAGTCTGAACTGAAGACGTAAATGTGGTGTAGCGGCTTCACTTTTCATTATGCATTTAGACAAGCGTGTTCGGGAGGAAATCTGCTTGCATACGGTAACGCAAAAGTGTGTGGAATTGGATTGGGTATGCATGCCAGGCGGCTAGGTGATGATGCTAAGTGGTGATGTATGTGACGTAAACGCATACACGATGTGAGTAGATCTGACCCGAGTTTTGCGTCTTGGGCAGTGTAGACGGAAACACTACGATGGAGCATATTCAACTTTTCCACTCTGGAGGGTGGTTTCAGATTTTTGTGTTTTTAAGCCTCAAAACGATAGCCAGGCTGGTGCCACGTAGTGCCTCCGCTCAATTTCATTTCTCTCCAGTAACTAGATGAGGAATCAAAATACACTAGATGGTATGCAAAAACCCCGGAAGTGCGAGTTTGTGCACCAGCCAATCAGCGAAAAGCCATATATTCTGTGTTGTCAACGATTCCTGAGATTGAGGATTTAAAGCACGAATAAAGAGAATGTTTGGTGAATTTCATCCAGGAGAAAGACGTTGCTGCTCTTCTTCCTACGGGATTTGAGAAAAGCTTAATATACCAGTTAGCCCCATTGGCGGCGCATTACATACGTCATGACCAAAATAGCAGCGATTGGTTAAATTATAAAAAAAAACACCTACCATCAAGTGAACAAATTCTAACACTGTGAGGTCAGACAGTTTCTACGAAGTGAAACAAAGTGAAACCGGCTGATGAATCAAGCTACCAAAACGCCATCACCATCTAAACGTAAGACATTTCCGATAAAATATTTTGTCGTTTTTACTCGCAAGCGTTCTCGTGTAAACAGGCCCTTAATCGCTTACAGATACAATGATGACTTCTACTCATTTGAATCTAATGGTTTTGCATTGCCTTGAATGTTAATTGAATGACAATAAACCTGAATAAAGAACAGATAGGTTTAATGCTATACTGTGGAATATTCCAGTCAAAGCAATAACATCTTCATACCAACAGTAGCTCATTTCATGCAGTGTTTCTCCTCTGATGCAAAGGTTGTCGGTTTGAATCCCGCTTTTGACATAAACATCATTGGTTGAGCGGTCAGATCGCACCACCAACTTAAGCTTGAAGTTGGCGGTGCGATTCCAGCTCAAAGATGATTACTGTCATTGTGTCCTTGGGCAAGACACATAACCCACCCCCCCAGTGTATGTGTACACTGGTGTATGAATGTGTTTGAGTGCTTTGAAGGAGGAAAAGTGCTATAAAAATATGCGCATTGCCATTTTGTCAGACAAGCAGGCAACAGCCATCCCACCAGAAAAGTTACATAGTGCTGCTTTAAATTAGATTCTTTTGCAATTCCATCCAGCTGCTCAGTGTATTTTGTTGGGCATAGGGAAGGACCACCAACAATAGAAGCTTAACGGCCATTATCTTTTTCTTGATGAATAACTCCACATATTTCCTTCCATTTGAATACAGTAATTTCTCACAAATGCATTTCTATAAAGGTAAACCCATTTTTCTCATAATGCATTTTTTCCAGCTTCATCCATAAAAGTATGTGGTGTGTGCAAACAAAGCCCCCATCTGCTGCTAGTGCCGGAGGGAGAGATCACACGCTTTTGGAGACAGGATGAATGACACTGGCAATGCAAACCACTGGCTGCTAACATGTGAACGTGTGTCAGACAGAGGAGAGAGACAGGCATACTAAACAGAGGAGAGGAAAAACAGATCGACACGTGCTGCATGGTGAAAATATGTGTGTGTTTGGGTGGAGAATTTGGGTGTTATTTCAGAGGAGACATTCTAAACCGCATTATGGTAATTCCCTGGATGTGGCTTTTTGTATGGATGAACGATATGAACGAAAAATATCAAATTGCTTTTTTTTGTTTTAATTTATGTTTTAGAAATAGGATTCTGTTCAAAGTTTACAGGAACATGTCCAGAAGAATTGGCCACATGAATATGAACTGACAAATTAATACAAGAAAAACATATAAGAACGGGTTTGTTTGTATTTTGTAAATATAGAATAATAATGATAGACCATATAAAGAAGTGGACTAAGTGAGTGTGACGTCACCCACAGCATTCAGTCAAATGAAGCTCACGAAGCGAGCAGATATACGGGCAGATTTGGAGTTGCATATTAAGAAAAGGAATTTATTTATGGACAAAATAGCAAAATGAAACACCAGCATCATGTAGAGCGGGGTAATACAAACATTTTAAGAGCAAAATGATGAATCTCATTGCAGCAGTTACAAAGAGAGGTGCGACGTTTTTTCAGTGTAAAGTAAATTGGGGCCAGAGTCGATGGAGCCAGAAGCGCCCCAATGTACACTTCCTGTTTGGAATGTGGCTATGTCCATGTATATATGCAGTCTATAGATCAAAGTTGACCAAATAACTGAAATATGAACTGACAAACTAATACAAGAATCACATTTCAAAAGGTGTTTGTGTAGCTCTATCACAGGGTTAACATTTTGTATACAAAATGACACAGGAAATTTTGTTGTTTGTGCAGGAAATTACGTTGATGCTTCAAAAATTGCAGCCTTCATGATTTGCCAGTTGCGTTCACTCAAATTACTATTTCGATTGGATTGTGTCCTGCAGCACTACATTTCCGTATAACTATAATTAGACAATACAGCTCAGGATAGAAAGCTAAATTGAACCAGCGAGACATGCCAAACTCCCATAGACATGCATTTGCAAAAACTTCAGTATTTAACATCTTAAAATCTCCCTTGTGCTCCACTATGTTTTTAAACTCCATACACCCTCACTAGTAGAGTCATTTGAATAATTTCTGCCCTGGAACTGACAATTTTACAGAACAAAAAGAGGTATTAACTTGAAAACTACTTCATGACATCACAAGGTGGAACAGAGCATTTTGAACTTTGGAGTATAAACAGACTAATAATAAAGGATTACTCAAACATGTGAATGAAACAAAACACAATTTCAGATAGATTTTGAGGAGGTACCAACATTCTAACATGACTTAAAGCTCACAAGAGTCCATTTTCTGTAATATTGGACCTTTAAGTTAGTGACAGTGAAGAAGACGTTTGTTTTGGGTGAATTATAGCCTTCTCCACAGTCAAACAGTAAATTGGCTGGTAGTGCTGACACATTCGAAGAGAGGGACGCGTTTGTTTTTGTGTAAAGTAAACAGAACTCAGCTGTAATTGATCCTTGCAAATCTCCTGAGAAGACCACATAGTCAAAAACCTGAAGTCGCCATCACACAAACTGTCACTTGTATATTGGTAAAGAAATGTTTAAATGCAGAGAAAATGAATTGTGATTTGAATGTCTTTCTTGTTCTGAAAAGCACTTTGAATTACTTTGTGTATGAATTGTGCTGTACAAATGAACTTGTCTTGCCTTATCTTCTGGAGTCTATGCACAATAAGATAATCCCTCAACTATAGATTGTCCTGTCCAAATCCTGCTCGAGATCTGGGTCCCATGGTTGGTGAACTAAGGACGCCCACTGCTCCTGACAGGTTGCCCCAGTGGCATTGAGGGATGGGTCAAATGCAACGGGGCTTATTACATTTTTTATTAAAGTTTTAAAGTACACAGTATTTGCCACAAAAGCTTAATCAGCTGTCAAGATAACTAAAGTTTGATTGTAAAATAACTGTCTGTATTGTACATGCTAGGTGCCATAGGAAAGTTTGTCCTCTACATTTGACCCATCGTTCAATGCCAATAGGCCCAGCGGAAACCCATCCACACACAGAGAGAAACCATAGACTACGTAAATAAGTGAACTAAGGGTCAAATGAAGCTCACGGCTTATTCTTATTATTATTACACACTGATTTGCGTGTGATGTGGCAGTCACATGACTTAATGTTTTGGAGGCCATACTGGAGGTCAAGATTGGGTTTGATCCGGAAGGTGTTTTTCAGTTACTACAATATAATCATGGCGATATTTAATCAGCGCAAACAACATAAAACTGTACAAAATTGCCAGCTTGTTAGATCAGCCGTCATTAGAAAGATTTAATGCTAAAGTCATCCTCCTGGGATCCCTAATTCTGACACTCGCTATGTGCCCAACCTCCAATATCCAGATATTTATAAGTACTTAATTCATTCAACATCGTCCTACACCAAACAAGAAATGAAAAGTTACAAGGGGTTAGAGGATTATAAATATGTTGTAGCGGGATGCGTGCGATCTTTTTTGATCACCAAGCCATCACATCTGTTCCTGATAATAGGGTAAGTAGAATGGGGGTTAGAAAATCAGAGCCGTAGCTACCCTGGGCAGTGGAAATTGAGTGGGGGATTCCATGTCGGTGAAAGTGAGGACTGGGTCGGGCGGGATTTTGTGCCGCTGAAAGTGAAAACTGCACAGCACATCCTTATTTCATCTTACACAAATACTACATACAATACACATATACATTGGTTCAGATACATAGTTTGACCTCCAATATGGCGGCGTAAACAACAGGTCACGTGCTTTTGTGACGTAGACGCAAAACCTTAACTGAGGCAAATTTTTATTAGGAATCGGAATTGATTTACAGAAAAAAATAGCTAAATAAAAACACCAGTATCATGTAGTGCAGGTTAATACGAACAATACAAAGTGAAATGGAGTGTGTGGAGCCGGAAGTGCCTCCATCCTCATTTCTTATTTGGAACGGTGCTGCTAGTGAGTTTGTTATGTCCATTTATATATAAAGTCTATGGGAGAAACATGCAAACTCTGACCAAGGAATCAAACCCGGAAACTTGTTGCTGTGAGGCGAGAGTGCTAGCCAATCCGCCACCCTGATGCCAATGAAAAAAATGTAAAATCATGAGCTACGTTCAGATTTTAACACTAAACACATACGAAAATCATAATATGTCTTTTTTAATGTTCTCCTGAATGATGTTAAGAGCTCAAACAGAGCTACGGAACTACAAAACCAGTTCTCCAGCACAATATAAATGACTTTTTAAATGACTTTCCTCAAAGACAACACTTCATTTAAATATTTTCCTCATCACACGTCATTATGCCTTGTTTACGACTCCTCCGTTGCTCATTTTCAAAACTCCCATGGCTGCGTTACATATTATTTCAAACATTACCACAGAAGCATCGCCCCCATTGGACCGCCTGCATTCTGAGTGACTGTGGCTTGTATGGCGCTAACAGAATGTCCCCTTGCCTGATTACAGCTTTTGTTGTCGTAGCATTGGATCAGTGGGCAGACACAAAGATGGTAATGACATGTCCGGCATATTCAGACATTGCACCTGTGTGGAGGAGGCAGCCCCATCAAAAACAATGTACCTCTGATTCTAATCACTGTATTTTGCTTCAATAATGGAGAATTTTTCAGTCAGTGTGGGAGTTCAAGTGCCAGAGGAAGTACCAGGCTTAAAAGTTTGTCATTCTAGAAAGTTATAGAGAGGAATGTTTTTAGGAATTAAAGGGGCTATATTACACAAAGTTGACTCTTGTGAGGTTTGTCATGTTATAATGTTGTTACCTCCTCAAAAACACACCTGGAAGTTGTGTTTTGTTTCATTTACACACGTTTGAGTAACCCTGCATTATTAGTCTGTCTACATCGCCATTGATGAAAATGCACTGTTCCACCTTGTGATGTCATGAGTGGTAGTTTTCAAGTTAAAGGGACAGTCCAAAATTTTGAACATAGGACCTCATTTCCTAGTGAGCCAGAGTGTTGGAGACGTGTGGAGACACTTTTTAAATATTCCATCCAGTCCTTGTATTTGCAGAGGTCGCTGGTGCTAGACTAGCGCATGCCAATGGCCATAGTTATCCTGCCACTAAAAACAGTCTTACCCACTCCACAAAGCACCCGAAACAAAACTATTATTGTGCCAGACTATCAAAGTAAATGTCTGTGTTGATAGAATAATGTTTGAAATAAAACTAACCTTCCATCGCATGAATCGTCATATGTTGAGGGACTATTTTCTCATATATCAGTCCGCTGCTGCCAAGCTTTCTATCAGGACGTACAACTCGCTGCTGCTGCTCGGACATAAATCCTTCAAATGCAAGGTTGGTTTTGCTTCTAAAATTATTCTATTAACACAGACATTCACATCGACAGTCTGGCGTAATAATAGATTTGCTTTGGGTGTTTTGTGGAGTGGGTAAGTTTTTAGTGTCAGGCTAACTATGGCCATTGACATGCACTAGCCTAGCACCAGTGACCTCTGCAAATACAAGGACTGGATGGAATATTTAAAAAGTGTCTCCACACGTCTCCAACACTCTGGCTCATTAGGAAATGAGGTCATATGTCCAAAATTCTGGACTGTCCCTTTAACAGCGTTTATCTTTTGTTCTTCAGTGGAACATTTCCTGTATGGTTTTTGTTTGAGAGAAGAACACAGTCTAAATATGCAGGGTTTGTGTGTTAAAGGTGCACTGTGTAACTTTTTAATTGGGGGTCTGCCACCTTCTTGTTTCTAAGGATGTTTCATTGCTCGGCTTAGAATGACATTAAATAGATCTATCTTACATTTGTTCAATTACATGTGGGTTTATTCTTCAAAAATACAGGCATTCTGACTGTGAGCGCGGTTGCCTCTCCGTTGATCTAACTTGGTAACTTGGTCTCCATGAAGATAGAAAGGTTTAATGCCATACTGTGAAACATTCCGGACAAAGCAATAACATTTCCACCTTTAAACAAAACAAGCAAAACAAAAGGTGTGTTTTTGATGAGGAAACAACATTAACATCCCACCTTATAGATCAGCAAATAGTGCAATAAAAGGCCTTTAAAGAAACAATGTCTTCCTTGAGTTGGGTCATGGTTAAAAATAAAATAGAACAAACTGCACAGTGACATTTGCAGTGTGCTGACAGATGTGTTCTATTCACCAAACTCATATAATTAAATGGTTTGAAGTTCACAGGGACATACTGTGCATTCAAGTAGGATTTTTGAAATACCAATGGACACATTTATCTTGGCGTTTCTTTTATTTCTTTTTTAAAATGTATGTAAAAGTGACTTCTTGCAATGATAAGTGAATGAAAAATGAGAAGCCTTCTTCATTGCCAATTGCTAAAAAATAAGCATGTTAAGCTAATTGTATGCACTTATTTTGTTGTCGAGAACCCTCCAAAAGTTGCCCTTTTCAGCAGATTATTAGTTTTTAGGAATGTCACAATATCAGTTTTTAGTTTTGCAAATACTGTGAGAAGAATAATTTCACAATTATTTCACACTGTTGACCCTGTGCCCAAAAAGTGGAATTATTAATACACTTTTAATCAAATTTTCAAATCCATTACATGAGCGGCAGTTGGTGTGGAGTGTTTTCTAATGATCCAAAGGTTGGGGGTACGAATCCCGCTCTTGACATAAATGTCATTGGTTGAGCAGTCAGACTGACTCAAAGGGAGGTTCCAGCTTCCACAGACAAATGCTCTCATTGTGTTCTTGGGCTCTATGTAACTTTTTGGTGGGGGGTTCGCCACCTGCTGATGTCATTGCTCTGCCTGGAATGTTCCATGCACATTAAACAGCAGAATTTCCACCTGGATCTGTGTACCATTTGTTCTTTTGAATTTCAATTAAGAATGAAAAACAGTAAAAGGGGAAAACAGTTTTTTGATTAGTGTTTATTTGAAATAAACTTTAGAATTAGATTTAGACACAGACAAACTTTATTGATCCACAAGGAAAATCATTTGGACACAGTAGCTCGCACACCACAGTATAATAACAAAGAGTAAAAAATATAAATGGTAAATTCTAAAAAAGATAGCAAGAGACAGGAATCAAAATCAATTTTAAATTAAATATTAGAAATAGAGGTTGAAATGTGTGTTTTTTTTTGTTTTGGTTTGTTTTGGTTTTTTTGGACACTTAAACGGAAAAATTAAATAAACTGTTTTCCCATTTTCTTGTTTTCTGTTGAATTGAAAATCAAAAGAATAAATGGCACACGGACCCACGTGCTCCCCACATATTTGCTTAATGGAGACCCAGGACCTAGAGGAACAGGCATTCTGAGCAGGGTTGCCTCTCCATAAACCTGACCTGTAACTTGGTCTGGTTTGATCTTCACGAAGATAGAATGGCTTAATACCATACAGTGAAATATTGCAGACAAAACAATAACATTTCCATGGAGAAAATAATTTGATGGACCCTCCACCAGAAAAGTTACACAATGCACCTTTAACCCACTTTCCCCAACTGTCTGCGTACATTGATGTATGAATATGTGTGTGAATGGTGAATGGTTCCCTGAAGTAAAGCTCTTTGTGTGCCTTAAAGGTTAAAATACGCGATATAAAATGTAACCATTTAACATTTACTTTACACTTCCTCTGTTATGGGACCAGCTTTAGGAAATCTAGCTTACAGAATGATAAAGTTAATGTGATATATACAGTCACTTTTGAAGGACAGATTGAATTTAAACTAATTAATTTCCTTCTAAAATCCTCACAATGACATTTTTAATAGTGTTTTATAATTTTGTGAGCTGAGGTAGTTTGTATAAATAGTGAAAATAATTGACAGTTTTTCTTGTTGAATTTACACAAACATCTTCATTACCATGACAGCTGTCAATCACAAGTCCACACCCCCACCTCCTTTTTCTACCGCACTGATTGATTTGTAATGAAACATCTCTGAGAAGAACGAGTCAGGTACTTTGTGCAGATGGTTCCTGGCAGCTTCAGGGCATTTCTTACATGCTGAAATAGTCATGTTAAGCACATACTTCTGAATAGCTCAACTTCCTTCTTTACCTGACATTTTGACACATCTCGCCTGCAGCAGCAAAATTTTAACTTCTCAAGGGGCTCTCTTCTCTTGCTCTTGTACGTGATTTGATCAGTAATGACTACATGGTTGGACAGTAATTTTATGTTTTATTTGTCAAACTTTTTTATTTAGATGTCACCAGTCTTTCTTTTTCCAGTAGCAAACTACTCTCCTTTCATATTTCAGGCTTATAATTTGCGAGCTGTCAAATCAGGCGTGTCACTGGAATAGAACAGTTTTCCCAATCACAGTGATTTCAAGTAGCAATCAGTTATACAAATCGTTTTCTGAGATTGTTCTACATTTTTCCATTTTTTGCTCATCACATTCGTCACTAGGGATGTCGTTGGTACATTTGGATTGCTAAAGGTGCACTGTGCACCTGCTTGTCTCCATGGAGATGTAATTGCTTTGGAATGTTACACAATATGGCATTAAACTTTAAAGGTCACAAAATTGACTCTTGTGAACTTTAAGCCATATTTAGAATTGATTTTAAGATTTTATTATTTGTTTTTAAAGCTTTGAATGAACTGGCCCCACAGTACATCTCGGATCTCATCCAAATTTACACCCCTGCACGTGCTCTGAGGTAGGGCTGGGCGATATTTATCAAAAAATATATCTCGATATATTTTGCTATATCTCGATATACGATATATATCTCGATATATGTTCAAGAAAAAATAACCCCCTAAAACTGAAAACTGCAAAAACAAATCTGCCAAATTCCACAAGGTCCTTTTTTTTAAACTGAAGTAAGAGGTCGACAGTTCATATAGGAACATTTAAGATTACAAAAAACCCTAATTACATAAATAATAATTTAACTGTAAAATAAAAGAAATGATACATATTTCCTTCTTTTCATTCATAAATAAAACAACTCAACACAAGTTCATCTTTGCATTAACTCTGTTATCCAGACCAGAACCAGAACCATGAGCTCATTTAGCAGAAGAAGCTCAGGATGTTCCTTATTTCAATAGATCCATGTTCCTATCCAGCAGTAAGGAGCACTGAGGTTTAATTCCACAATCCACTGCAGATCAAACCAAACGTTTCCAAACACTGTTGTACAAGTGACACTGCAGCAGATTATTAATTAAAATATTCTGCATAAATAAACTTTACATTTTACAGAAACGAAACTTAAGCGCATGGCTCATTTGCATAGACAGTGCACTTCTCATGCAGCTCAGCTCGTTTAGCTTCTTTCGGGCTAAAGGACGCGACTCGGTGGAATATGAGGATGTGCTGCTGATGGTTTTGTCTGTAAATGGTGGAAAAGGTTCGTGGTGCTTGAAGCTTTTCACTGGCACCAACTTTCGGTGTTCACTGCGATAGTGAGGAGTGAAGGAGACACGAGCGAACAAAATCAGGGAGGCGGGGGCGCCTGGAGGCGAGAGAAGGTAAACAAGCGAAGCGGCGAAATCAGAACTGAATATAAGCATTATATCGATATATACGATATGTCAGAATTCATATCGAGTTTAAAAACTATCTTGATATATTTAAAATATCGATATATCGCCCACCCCTACTCTGAGCTCCGAGGGCCAGTTCCAGCTTCCAGGGGGGGACAGGGCCTTCTCTGTGGCCGACCTCAAAACTCTGGAAAGCTCTGCCCCCCCACGTCCGAACAGCCCCCACAGTGGAGTGTTTTAAGTCACGTCTTAAGAGCCACTTTTATTCTCTGTCTTAACGTGGCGTGAGTTGTGTGGTCCTCTGTGTCTTTTAAATTAATAAATGAATACATAAATATTTTTTTATTTAATAATAAAATAATAATTATTTTTTATAAATAATGTATTTATTATTAATTTATTATTTTTTTTTGTTTTTATCTATTTTATGTTTTGTTTTTTTTTAAAGTAAAATGTTTTACATTGCTATGTGAAGCACTTTGAAAACTGTTTTGTTTATAAAATGTGCTATACAAATTATTTATTATTTGTCTCCAAAGCTCAGTGTTCCACCTTGTGATGTCATGAAGCGGAGGTTTTCATGTTAACAGCTACATTTGACTTTTAATTTAGTAGAGATCAACAATTCCAGGGCTGAAATTATCCAAATTATTCTAATGAAGATGTATGCAGTTTAAAAACACAGAGGAGCACTTCCTGTATTACCACAGGACATCACAAGGTGGAACAGAGTGCTTTTAGTTTTAGAGAAGAATTTTGTTATGATGTGGAAACAACATTAAAACAGAAAACAGTATAATATGGGCTCTTTAAACTGTGGCACCCAAGCAAATTAATTCAGCAGTACAAACACCTGTAATTGAATGAATGCAAGATAGACAGCTTCAGTGCCATACTGTGGAACATTCCAAAGCATCAACATCTTCATCAAAACAAGGAGAAATGTTTACTTTTATGTATCCAGCCTCCACTGCTGTTTTGCAATTGTGTATTTTTTGCTTAGAAATCTTCAAATTGCATCAATAACAGTAAAAGTCAAACTGAAACAAATGAATAGCCTTTTGTAATATTCAAGGTGACTAAAGTGCTTTTCAATGAAACCAAATAAATTGTAAAATCTGAAAAAAAACACAGAAAAACAATCAAATAAATCTGTAGAAATTTGGATTTAATTTTCTGCTTTTGTCACAAACATTTTAGCTTGTGATCTTGAAGTGCCTCTCCACGGTTATATCGCTCATAAACTTCAGGGCCTGTCTCCTGTGCACCATCAGTTCACATTTGGAGACTCGTAAATGTTTCAGTGTATGGCTTTAAGGCTGATCTCCCACTCTCCTCGAACTCACCTCTCATCTGCCAACTCTCCAACCACTGCCTGAGCTTAATGTTAATGTATACCCATTTCCTCTCACAGAAATACAGCCTTTTAGAAGCTATAATCACATCGACTACAGGGCACTACTTAAAGAGAAGACTAAAGAAAGCTGTGGTAAGGAGGACATATATTTAAGGTAATTTTCTATTAGACCAAACTGACCTTACCCGGCAGGAGTACAATATCCTTAAAAAAAAACTCTACTTGAAAAACGTAAATGAACAATTAATGGTAATTGGTCCCATTTTTATATTTTCTACCTTCAAGGCACTCAAAGCATGTTATATCAAGGAACCTCCTATTCATACAATTCATACACCATTGTACGCAGACACTGGGTGCAAGGTAGGTTAAGTGTCTTGTCCAAGGACACAACGGCAGCATTCGTCTGTGGGAGCTGGAATTGCATCAACCTTTGGATCCGTGGACAAACACCTAACCAACTGAGCTACCTCTGGGTGCACTATGTAATCTTTGAAGTGTTTTACAGGGGTGCTTTCCCACAGATCTTACCTGTAAGTTGGCTTGGTGGTGTCTCATTTCAAAATGGAAATAGTTAAAGGACCAATATTATGCTATTTTCTGATCTATATTATAATGTTGTTTTGGTTCATTCACACATGTTTAACACACATATTATGTACATTTCTTCTATCAAACTGAAAACGCATGTGGTAATACACGTGCTCCACAGTGTTTTTAAACTCTGTAAGGCAAGGCAAGGCAAGTTTATTTTACAGCACAATTCGTAGACAAAGTAATTCAAAGTGCTTTACAGAATAAGAAATACATTAAAATCATAATAAAAACAAATCAAAACATAAATAATCATGAAGATTAAAATTAAAAAGAGAGACATAAATTGGAGAGAAGAGTGCGGAATGAAAACCTTTCAGTTATATGCACAGTCAAACAGAAATGTTTTGAGCCTGGATTTAAACAGCGTCACAGAAGAGTCTGTCTCACATGTTCAGACTGTTCCAGGTTTTAGCTGCATGAACCTGAAACTCTGACTCCCCTTGTTTAGTTCTGACTCTGGGCACCAGCAGGAGGCCGGTCCCTGAGGTCCTCAGAGTGCGAGATGGTTCATATGACACTAACATGTCACAGATGGACTTTGGTGCTCGGCCATGGAGAGACTTGTACACAAGCAGAGCTGCTTTAAAGTCTATTCTCTGAGGCACAGGAAGCCAGTGCAGAGACCTGAGCACAGGACTTATGTGCTCGTACTTCCTAGTTCGAGTAAGGACCCGAGCTGCAGCATTCTGGATGTTCTGCAGCGTCTCACAGCTCGTTTGGAGAGACCAGTGAGCAGAACATTACAGTATCTAACCTACTGGAGACAAACGCATGGATAAGTTTCTCCAAGTCTGATTTAGACAGTAAACCTTTGATTTTTGCTATGTTTTTTAGATGGTAAAAGGCTGCAGATGTTATTGATTTGATGTGGCTGTTAAAGTTCAAATCTGAGTCCATTATTACCCCTAGATTTCTTGCCTGATTTGAAGGTTTTAGAGAGAGAGACTGAAGGTGAATGCTGACACTGTCCCTTTGTTTCTGTGGACCAAACACTATGACTTCAGTCTTGTCAGAGTTTAGCTGGAGAAAGATGTTTTGCATCCACACACTGATCTGTTGGATGCAGTGACACCTTCACTAGAATCATTCAGATAATGTTAGCACTGGAATTGCCCATCTCTACTAAACTAAAGGGAAAAGGAACTGTTAAATTGAAAACTACTGCTTCATGACATCACAAGGTGGATCAGAGCATTTTAAGCTTTGGAGACTAATAAAGGATTACTCAAACATGTGTAAATGAAACAAAACAACAACTATGTTTTTGATGATGTAACATTATAACATGGCTTAAAGCTCTCAAGAGTCAGTTTGGCGGAATATATGTCGGAGTCAATACTGTGGTTAAAAATCATAATTCAAATAGCGTAGCCCATTCTACTATTTCTACCTTTTATGATTGAAAACAAATCTTTCCATGTTAACCCAATACGCAAAGATGCAAAAAACCCAAGGCACTCGGTGGTTAAAATAAAATGCTTTCATTAATTTACGGCATGTCTTAATGGACAACTTATAAAGTCTATGGTTTGCCTCAGGGGACAAACAGACTTCTGAGTGAAATGTGTGAGTTAAATACAGGAAACCCACCACCTGAAATACACAAGATGACAGTGTTAGAACCATTGGAAAAATATATACAAAACATATATACAAAAAATACCAACTCCAGTATAAAAACAGTTCTAAAGACACAGAGAAGTCCAAATCTTCACTGAGCCCAGGATATTTTGTTGCCTGTAATTTATAAATCCAGAAAGTTTCACGTTGTTATAAGTTTTTCAATACGGTTTCCTTTTCGCAAAGAGTCTGGTATATGATCAATTCCATGGGTCTGCAGATTAGTTGGATTGCTATTATGAAAGTCCAAAAAGTGTCTGGCCATAGGATAGTTTGTGTTGCCTGTACAGATAGCATATTTATTCTCAGCGGTCTTGCAG
>NW_026571299.1:32289643-32394643 GCF_026225935.1 Boleophthalmus pectinirostris
GTGTTGCAGTATGAAGTATACAGTCTTTTGACCGTCGTCGTCGTGATCTATCGAGTGCCGAATCTGTGTGTTTTTGGATGGCTATGAGGTATGCCAATAAATGTTGAGGAACACAGTACTTGGACTCTCTTTTATTGAAGACAGGCATCCGAGACACCACACACACTGCAGCCATAGCAGACCTTGCACAGGGCAAGTTTTGGCCGCTACAGTTAGGATTCAAACAAATCCATTTCTTTTTGCCAGAAAAGGCTCTATTAAAACACCTACAAAAACACTGCAGTTTACTTCGACCCTCCTGTCATGAATTTTTAAAAAATAAATAAATGATAAGAAATTATAGAAAATGTTCCAGCTCCAATATTCCAGATGTGGTTTTAAGTCTTTCATTGGTTTTAATGGCCCTCACTGCCCACTTTTCTAATTATTTTCAGCCACTTCATGATATTCAATTAAAGCATTACCCAAACAACTCCAGTCCACCTGGAGACTCACTATGAGATTTCTCTATTGTGGAGAATGATATTGCTCTTTCTTAAGATCGATTTCATCAGGTTCAACTGAGTTATCTTTGTAATTATAAAAGATTAGATCTATATTAGAAATCACATTTTTGAATCATCTCCAGACATAAACTCAGATACATGCTGGTCAGGTATTAAAAATGGCAACCCTTGTGTTCAAATTTCTACACATACATATTGTATAGATGTTTCCCTTTTTTTGATTCTTATTTTGCTGAATTCTTAAATCAAATTCCAGCCCAATTCACATAAAGACCTAGAGCAAGTTAATCAAGTAGAATTTCATAATGCCTCTGTGACCCTGGCGTCTTGTGATTAATATGAAATCTTGACACAGTGATGCATGGAGGTCTTGCCGAATTATCACTTTAACCTTGAGAGACTGATGTAGGGATTTATTTAACGCCTTTCTCCGGGCACTGTTTTCAGGCATAAAATATCATTTAAATGTCCCAAAGTTAGCAAACGTTCTTAGTCATCTTTAAACTTATTTTGATGGTGAAACAATGCAAAGGATTTCATCATGCTAATTATAAAATGAGTAAAAGTCCTATATTACGCAAAATTGAGCTTATGAGTTTTAAGCCATGTTATAATGTTACCTCATCAAAAACATACCCAGTAACCCTTTATTTTTAGTCTGTCTACATCTCCAAAGCTTAAAATGCTTTGCTTCACCTTGTGATGTCATGTAGTGGTAGTTTTCAAGATGACAGTCACCTTTTACCGTTTGTTCAGAAGAGATTGACAGTTCCAGGGGTGAAATGACCCAAATGTTTAAATGATGGAGTTTAAAAAGATAGTGGAACACTTCCTGTTGACAGTGTTTTCTGTTTGAGAGAAGAACTCAGCCAACATATGCAAGTTTGTGTTTTAAACGTGTGAATGAAACAAAACACAACTCCAGTATATTTTGAACAGGAAACAGCAATATAACGTAGATCAGAAAATAGCAGCCAGAAAAGTCCCCAGTTTGTTGTTCAGTTTGCTGTTTGTAGCATTTGTGTGAAATGTCCCATTGTGATGTGATGAGGGCGTTGTGGATGTGCAGTGCCCAGTGAAGCACAGACAGCACTCAGAGCAGTGGGTCTCTTGGCCTATGACCTTGTTTGTGTCCAAAGTTTCACTCACGACTTTTTACTCTAAACATATTTGATCTTGTCTTGTTTTGATGTGGGAGTGTGGACAAACCTATCCCAGGTTTATTGTTTCTCATAAAATTATATTCAGGCTTAGACTTGGGCTGCTCTTTTTTGATTTAGCCTATTTTAGAATGGACTGTTGTGGTAATTGCAATAAAAAAGCCACACTTGTGATATTGGTAACTATGAAGTATACTTTGGGTGTAATGGAATTGATTGACAATGTATATAGAAGTAATAATGAACACAATTTAGAAAAGAGGTTGCTGGATTGCTGGTCTCATATTATAGCAGTCTCGATGAGTTGATTTGGCAAAGTGGATCGACTGATATAGAAACACCATTAGTGCATAATGTTTCGAACTTGTTGTTTCCATTGGAGCAGATTCAGCTGCATTTGTGTCTGTGAATATAGAGAAAAGATCATCATGGAGTGAAGTGAGAGCCACAGTGATTAGAATCATTAGCTGCAGTAAATATTTGTTTATGCTTGAGCCTCTATTGTAAACATTTCAAAGACGTTCAGAAAATTGGAAGGATCTCATAGAGCGACAGTTTAAATGCCCCATATTACACAACACTGACTTTAGGCCATGTTACCTCATTAAAAATATAGGCAGTTTTGTTTTGTTTCATTCACATGTTTGAGTAATCTTAAAACATCAGCTCAAAATGCTCTGTTCCACCTTGTGATGTCATAAAGAGGTCATTTTCATGTTAACAGCTACTTTTTACCTTTAGTTCAATATGGACTGACAAATCCAAGGCTGAAATTATCCAAATGATTCTAGTGAAGAATGCAGTTTAAAATATACTGTATTTGTAAATATTTCAGTATTTCAGTTTTAAAATACTTTTAAAAAATAAAAAAAGCTTTTGGACATCAGCCATCTGGGTTTGTGTGTTAAACATGTGTGAATGAAACAAAACACAACTCCAAGTATTTTTTTTTTTATAACACAGATCAGAAAATAGTGTAATATGGGCCCTTTAAAGGTTCACTATGTTATGCACCTGGCCTTAAACTTATCTATCCCCAGACAAACATTATGATGCCATAAAGCCAAGTTACAGGTCAGGTCTGTGGAAAGGCCAGCCCACTCACAATAAGAATACATGTTTTTCCAAGGATACAATTTCAGAATTTTGGAAATAAGACCTCATTTCCTAGTGAGCCAGAGTGTTGGAGACGTGTGTAGACACTTTTTTAAATATTCCATTCAGTTTGCAGAGGTCGCTGGTACTAGGCTAGCGCATGTCAATGGCCATAGTTAGCCTGCCACTAAAAACACTAAAAACACTCCATAGAGCACCTGAAGCAAATCTATTATTAAGCCAGACTATTGATTTAAATGTCTGTGTTGATAGAATAATTTTAGAAGTAAAACCAACCTTGCATTTGAAGAATTTATGTCTGAGCAGCAGCAGCAGCGAGTTGTACTTGGCTTGGCAGCAGCGGACTGATATATGAGAAAATAGTCCCTCAACATGCGACGATTCATGCAATGCAATCTTAGTTTTATTATAACTTTGCAATTTAACATTATTTAACATTATTCTATCAACACAGGCATTTATATTGACAGTCTGGCGTTATAATAGATTTGCTTTGGGTGTTTTGTGGAGTGGGTAAGACTGTTTTTAGTGGCAGGATAACTATGGCCTCTGCAACTACAAGGACAGGATGGAATATTTAAAAAAGTGTCTCCATATGTCTCCAACGCTCTAGCTCATTAGGAAATGAGGTCCTCTGTCCAAAATTCCAAACTGTCCCTTTAACAAAATAAAATACCTATAATTTAAGCTGCCAAAGTTTGGAACATTCGTGGTTCAGCTTTAACTAATTTCAATGTGGATCTAGGAGTAATAGAAAATCATTCTTAAACGCTCCTTTCTATTTCACCTCACGATCTTAATCATGAGTATTTGCGTGGATATTTCCCAATCACTGCATCACTGGCTACTGTTGGCGCAGTCTGTCTCCTGGACCATAGCCTCCTCTCCCTCTGCAGCCTCCACACAAACTCAAATACATTTGATTAGTCACAGCCATCACAAATCAGGTCATGCATAATTCATGTGTGAAAATGATCACCTATCCTGGGGCAGCTATCAAAAAGAAACTGTTCAGATGCTCTCAAATGTATTTCTGTGCTTTTAAGGAGCTGCAGATTTCAACAAAGATACAATTATCTGATGTTAAGGGTCAAGGATTCTCCCAAGATTTTAAAGTGGTTGGTTGTTCAAAAACTGTGATTGAGACATGTTTTGACTGAGATGGCAAAATGTTGTCTTTTCTGTCAACTAAAATACACTCCATAAATCATTGGTTCTATGGATATGTCATTACTCTGCTGAGAATATTCCACAGTATGACATTAAACAGTTCTACCTCACATGTATTCAATTACAGGTAGTTTTATAGCAATAGTATAGAAAAACAGGCATTCTGACTGTGAGTGGGGTTACATCTCCATGGAGAAAAGTATTTGACTGGCCCCCCACCAGAAAAGTTAGACCAGGGGTGTCAAACTCATTTTGGTCTGGGGGCCGTATCCAACCTAATTTGATCCCAAAGGGGCCGGATCAGAAAACTCATGTCATATAAACCCCAAAAATAACAAAAACTTCAAATATTTGTGCAGAGAAACGGCAAATCTATTGCAGAAATCTTTTTTAATTGATGAACTCTTTCTTTTACAAAATATTATAATAACCTGAAACTTTAAGAAAAATCCAATTTCAACGCAATGTTTTAACATGAACTTGTATGCAAATAGGAATAAGTCAATTTTTCTTGGAAAATCCTGCAGTCGGCGTCCGCTTTTCTCATTTTTGACATTTTGCTGATGAGGGTGTCACAGGTCAACAGTCAAAACGATCGTCCTTTAAGAGCGTTTGTAAAGAGACAAGTCTTCATTTGTGCTGCTCTGGTGGGAGGGGCCACGTACAGAGACGCTGGAGACGCTGATATGATAATGCAGAAAAATTACCAATATTTTAATAGAAAATATAATAAAAATATTTTAGTAGAAAATCAGCCAAGGGCCAGATTAAAGGTCTTGGAGGGCCGGATCTGGCCCTCGGGCCGTATGTTTGACACCTGTGAGTTAGACAATTCACCTTTAACTTATCCTTCTCGGCAAGGAAGTAATGTCACCAAGCCGAATGTGCATGTGTGTATTTGCATGTTTTTATTACAAGGTATTTTTCAGCTTTACTGTGAGGAAATTCCAGGCAAAGCAATAACATCTTGGGTATATACAGTACCATCAGTGGAGACGAGCAGGTGACGGACCCCCCGCCAGAAAAGTTACGTGGTGCACATTTAAATTAGTAAATATTATGATCTGTTCAATCTTAGAAAATTATAATTATTGTATTGGATGAATTTGATTTGAAACAGAAAACCATAGTCTTGGTCGACCTTCTTTGTTTAATGATAACTGAGTATCTATTTTTGGATGGGGCCTCGTTTCATCGTGACCTTGAGCACTTATTTATTAGCTTACTATATTTAACATTCTGCTTTTTGACTCTCATGCTGTATGCCAGATGCCCTTCCACTCATGACCAGCCGTTTATTGTGACTCAAGGACAACAGGCCTAGTTCAAGACTAAACCAGAACTAGATCTAGACTACAACAGGACTAGATCTAGACTAAACCCAGACTAGATCTAGACTAAACCTGGCCTAGATCTAGATTAAATCCAGCCCAGTTCAAGACTAAACCAGGACTAGGTCTAGACTAAACCAGGACTAGATCTAGACTAAACCCATTCTAGATCAAATTTAAACACAGCTTACTTCTGTACTAAACCAGGACTAGATCTAGACTAAAGCCAGACTAGATCAAGACTAAACCTGGCCTAGAGCTAGATTAAACCAGGACTAGATCAAGACTAAACCAGGACTAGATCTAAACTAAACCAGAACTAGAACCAGAACTGGTTCCGTCTAGATCTAGACTGAACCAGGACAATCAAGAATAAACCAGGACTAGATCCAAACAGAAGAGTGCATTTGGGACCTATTTGGTCCTTGTTTGAACACGGTTTAGTCCTAGTGTAGACTTGGTTTGGTACTATTCTAATTCTGGTTTAGTCCTAGTCTAATTTCAGGGTTAGTCCCTGTTTAAACCTTATTCAGTTTGCAAGTGTAAACACACCCTTGACCAGGACTAGATCCAGTCTAAACCAGGGCTAGATCTAGACTAAACCAGGATGAGACTGAACCAGGGCTAGATCTAGATGGAACCAGACCGAACCAAGTCTATCAGGATAAGAGTAAAAGCACCTTTAGCAACACAAAGAAAACTACTTTTGCGACTGTTTGAGGAATGGGAGTGGAATACAAAGCAGAACAGCCCCGGAAAAAATGTAGGCGGAAATCGATCCATAATTTCAGTTCCTTTTGTTCGGCCATTTTGAGTGTGGCTGTGACGCGGTGCTGCAGGGAGATATAGGTTATCATTTATCTTCTCCTTTGTTCCATGGGTATGTCTCTGTTTGAACACAAAAGAACTGCTATTACCTGACACTGTGCACGAATCCAATGCTTTCATCTTTGGCTCATTTGGAGATTTCGTTCCCAAAGCCACGGTATAGACATTCAGAGTGGAGTTTTCTATTTAACTTTTACATCTTTTAAGAACTGTGAGGCCGAACTTCAAAGGCCCGTGGTCGTCTCACAGCAGTTCAGATCCATAGAAGCAGCTGTTAACAGGGACAGAATAAGGACCTCTCATATAACGCGAAGAGGTCTGGTTTTGATGAGTGGAGGAGACTTGGATGCGAGTTCTATTTTGCATTTGGATATAAACTGTATTTCTTGAGGCATTCTGGAGAAATGTATGTATATATAGTTTTCTTAAAATACGTTTCACAATATCGCTGAAATGGGTAAAAGTATTTAAATAGGCATTGTGTAACTTTTCCGGTTTATGGACTGTCAAATGCTTTTCTCCATTTCTCTCCCGTTATTGCTTTGCTGGAGTGTTTCACAGTATGGCATTAAACCTTTCTACCTTCATATAGACCAAACCAGACCAAGTTACAGGTCAGATCTGTGGAGAGGCAACCCCGCTCACTCTTAGAATGCCTGTTTTTCTAGGTATGTCTGAGCTATAAAACCACCTGTAGTTTAATAAATGTAAAGAAGAAGAAGAAGTTTCATGTCATACTCTGAAACATTCCAGACAAAGTAATGACATATCCATAGAAACAAGCAGGTGACAGACCCCCAACCAAAAAGTTACATAGTGCACCTTTAATTTGGACCAGAGCACTTTTGAAGTTTTCTATTAAATTCATTATGTTATTATTCAAGGCTTGTAAAGTCTGTATATAGATTTTGTGTTCTTATTTTTTGAGCTGTTCAGAGATGGTACATTTTAAAGGTGCACTATTTCCATGGAAATATTATTGCTATGCCTGGAATGTTCCACAATATAGCTTTAAACATATCTATCTTTTGAGACAAGCAGGTAATAAAGAACATAATATAAGACAGCAAAAGAAAGTTGAAATTTGTCAACTGGATAAAAGTATTTAATGAGTTCACAATCTTTTCTCATTTAAAAAATAGTATTTGTTTCTATTATTATTTGAAGCAATTCTGATTCTTCTGAAATCCATGGATAGGACTGGTGAGATGAGGAATTCCAAAAGTTCCAAAAGTTTAAAAAAGTATAATCTTGTCAAAACATGAATTACTTTTTAAACCTTTGTAACTTTATAGATCTGAAATATTTTCGGTTTTCCAGTTTACGTTCTAAGATTGCCTTCATCTCCAATCTCCTCAGACCTCTTCATTGAATCAAATCAAACTGTCAACAACACTCTCCAAACAAAACAGTATGGCCGACTTTAGCTGAACCAACCGTTGCCAGATTGTGTGACTTATCCTCCTCCCAGCCTCCATCTGTCCATGCATCCACGCTGTCCAGGATGTTTGACAATTTTGTACTTTTTTTTTTTCCTAAGATGGGATGAGGGTTGCTATGGAAACGCTGTCACAAACCGGGCGCGAATCACTGGTCGCATCTCTGAGCAGATCAAAGGGGCTTCACCTCAATTTCAGGATGAGTTTGTGAGATATGAGGCGGTGCGCGTCTGTCAATCACCTCCAGGGGGCACACATGCTCATGGGGTCCTGTTCCCTGGGGGCGGCTTGTTTGTGGATGAGATGGAAAAATGGAAAGACCCGGGTTTTGAATGCACAAGAGGCCCCTGCATGATCTCCTCTCACTTTATCTGTCAATCTTAAGGGGTATAAAAGCTTCTTGGGGAGAATTGGATTTGCCATTTGATCCTAGTACTTCCTTTATTTGTTACGTGTACATGTTGATAGAATAAATATATGTGAATGCTGTAGTATTGATAGTAACACGTTGGATTTGTAGAGTACTTTTTTGGACACACAAAGATGCATTATTATTACTATACTATGCTTCAGAGTATGACACTAAACTTTAAACTAAATTAAACTTCTCTTTTCATAGACAGAACCAGGAGATGCTTTCAGGCTGTTACAGGTCAGGTCAGTGGAGAGGCGTGCCAACTTGCAGTAGGATTACACTATTTTCAAGGTATTTCTGAGTAGTAAAACCATCTGTGATTTAATAAATGCAAGTTAAATATAGAGATAACAGATAATGTACATAGGCCAGCCACGATAAATACTATACTGACAGATGGAGTAATAATTTTGGGGGGTCAGTGTTCATCATAGTACTTTGTCTTTGTACTGGTAGGACATTTTTAGGTACTACGAAGATATTCAAAATGTCCAACTTTGAATTATGAACTTCTATGACACATTATCAACACAAAATAACAATAATGTATTTGGAAAACTTTTTGAGTGATGACTTCTACTTCAGTGTTTGGTTTCAGTATTATCATTTACCATCCATATTTACTTCAGAAATACAGACCATAAACCATGAGTCTATATAATATATGCCTTTGACTTTAAATGACAAAAAATATTGGACTTTATCTTGGTATTGTTTTTTTTTTTTTTTTTTTTAGATGGTCTGTATCACACTTCAAAATGTATCAGGACAGTCTTAGGCAGGGGTGGGCAGTTCTTTTTTCCATAGGGCAAGAAGAGAAACAGAAAATTCAATTCTCAATTCTGCATAATATGAATAGTATTTCTTTATAAAAAACAATAAATATCATTGTTTTGACGAGCTGGTCAGACTGGTAAGAGTAAATGTTATGATAAAGCTATGAAAAAGTAAGGTTGCCTTACAAAAAATGTCATAAAGAAACAGCAGCTTTAGTCCATGCATGAGATAAAATTATGAAATATGTTTATTTTGTAATTCCAATTGAGCCTTCCAAAGGGCCATATGTGGCCCTAGAGATGTACAATGCGCAGGTGTGGTCTTAGGTGTACCTGCCAAGTTACACAGTCTAAAAATAACTCTAAATAGGTGGAGGACAAAGATGCAAAATGGCAGAGAAGACATAAGTAAGCAGTGTGTGCTGCATTAGTGTAAAGATTAGTTTAAAGTTAAAGAAAAAAAAAAAAGCATTAAAAGTGGGGGTCTGTCACCTGCTTGTTTCTATGGAGATGTCTTTCTCTGCCTGGAATGTTCCACAGTATGATATTAAACAGCTGTACTTTACATTTATCCAATTACAGGAGGTTTTTTAGCTCAAAAATACCTAGATCAGGGGTCTCCAACTTTTTTCCTCCGTTGAGCTACTTTTACGAAACGAAAATGCCAGAGAGCTGCTACTTTTAGGAGTCACAAGAAATTGAGTGAATAGAAGAGCCACGGTGAGCATTAGATGAGGTACAGTTAGTTGCCTATAAAACACAAACTATTATCCATGTATTAGTGCACAAAGTTAGATGTCAAAATGTTACATGTACAATGGTAAAAGACATTTAATTCATCAAATGTTACTTATTCAGCACAATATGTATAATTCAGGAATCCCTTGGAGAGCGACTGGTATCTCCCGAGCTACAGGTTGGAGACCCCTGACCCCTGATTAACCACCATTCTGGCTGTGGACAGGATCTCCTCTCCACAGATCTGACCTGTAACTTGGTCTGGTTTGGTCTCCATGAAGGTATAAAGGTTTAATACCATACTGTGAAACATTCCAGACAAGCAATAACATCTCTATGGAGAAAAGCATTTGATGGACGCTCCACCAGAAAAGTAACACAATGCTCCTTTAACTTTCCCATAAAACTCTATCAGAAGTACTGTCTAAAGTCTCCGCACAGTTTTGTTGCAGTTCTCTGGGTTGTCCGTGACTCTAGTGAATAAGCGGTCCCCTGTCCTCCAGTGACTTTACCTGTCAGGACAGGTGCAGCCTCCAAAGATAAAATGTTCTTGTACAGATTTTCACTGCATTTGTTCACTGGGTTCTTTTTACGGGTACAGACCGAGCTATTAGTACTCTCCGAAACAAGATCACGTCATAATAAGCTTTCATAATTCATACAAAACAGCAAATACCAGACAAGGTGGCACTGACACAGAAATTATATGAAAGTGCTTATTTACTTCTTAGTCTAGAGGTGAGTAAAGAGTAAGAATACAAGTTAATATTACACAAATTAAACTGAAGTATGTAGTAGGAGTAAAAATCAGTACTATAGTGACCCCATATACCTGTAGTGACCTATATTTTGTCAATTTGGAGTAACAGTATTTAGTGAATTTGTACTACTCAAACATGCACTGCTTATGTTTTCTGAGTGAAGGTACAGTGCCTGGAAAGTTCCACAGTATGGCATTAAACACATCTATCTAACCATTCTTACCACGGGGTCACTTCTCCCTAGATCTGATCAATAACCAGCTTGTCTCCTTCGAAACTGATATGTCAAGAGGCATACTGTGGAACATTTTAGACAAAGCAATATCATCTCCATGGAGACAAGGACACTGCGTAACCTCCACAAGAAAAGTTTTCCACACCTTCGAGTGTTTGGGCCTAACCTGATTTATGATTTAGCATAATGTAATCTGAAAAACAGGCACATAAATAAATCATGGAATAATTTTGAGAAGTTCAGGTAGGCTTATTCCCAGAGAGTAATAGACCATCCATTTAAAAAGGTCAGTGCTGTAAATAAGACACAAGAATCATTTATAATTTTATTGTTGACATAAATCTTTTGCCACTTATTCACTGTGGGAAAGTTACAACGTTTTTGTCAGGTAAGAGTACTGTACTAAAATGTTTTATGTACTCAACTGGAAGTAAAATACAGCAAGGTAAGATGATACAACTTAAAGGACCCGTATTGTGCTGTTTTCTGATCTGTTATAATGTTATTTCCTCATCAAAAACATACCTGGAGTTGTGTTTTGTCTCATTCCCACATGTTTAACACACAAACCTTGCATATTTAGACTGAGTTCTTCTCTCAAACAGAAAACACTCCACCTTGTGATGTCATGCTTCGCTTTGTTTTTAAACTCCACCTTCACTAACATAATTTTGATCATTTCAGCCCTGGAATTGTTGCCTGATTCATCAAACAGTTTCACTTCTTTCACTTTGTTTCACCTCGTAGAAACCGTTTGACCTCGCAACGTTGGAATTTGTTTGCTCGACGGTAGGCAGGTACTTTTTTGTCATTTAACCAATCGCTGCGATTTGGTCGTGATGTATATAGTGCGCTGCTAATGGGGCTAACTGGTATATTAAGCCTTTCCCAAATCCCATAGGAAGAAGGGCAATAACGTCTTTCCCCTTGATAAAATTCACCAAACATTCTCTTTATTCCAGCTTTAAATCATGACAACACTGAATATATGGCTCTTCGCTGATTGGCTGATGCCCAAACTCGCACTTCCTTGGTTTTTGTGAACCGTCTAGTGTATTTTGATTCCTGACCTAGTTGCTGGAGAGAAATGAAATTCAGCAGAGGCACTAGGTGGCACCAGCCTGCCTGCTGGAATTGCCCATCTTCACTGAACTAAAGGTAAAAAGTAGTTGTTAAATTGACGCGGCATAATATCACAAGGGGAAACTGTCACGTAGAAACAGAGAGAGGACCCAAAATGCAGGACTGCTGTAAAAGTTATTTAATTACAAACAAAGATAATATCCAAAAATCTATAAATCCAAAAATCTAAAATTCAAAACTGAACTGCCATGGCGGGACAAGACAAGATACTAACAATGACGCAGATAATGTCAAATACAATGGATCAACAAAGGGCAGAGGAGAACACGGTATAAAAGCACACAGACACCGGTGTACACATCAGAGCGGGGCAAACAATCAAGACAGGAAGTAAAACTCAAAACTATAAGCAGACAGGAAAATATCAAAATAAAAGGGCACACAACACTAAAGGAAACAGATACACCAAAAGAAGCAAAAACAACCACTACAGAATATGAACCACAACAGGAACAGAGCATTTTCAGCTTTGGAGTTGTAGAAAGACTAATAATAGGGATGTAACAATAACCGAAATATGGTGTCATCAGAAATATCACAATAATATCGTGGACTGTCACAATATAACGAATTACAAGTTCCTTTGCTTAAATGCATTGTTTTATTGTAGCAACGGCTTATACACATAGGGAACTACATATCCCATGATTCATTTCAGTGCAGACAACATGTAGTAATATGTTTTTTACTTGAATTCTTGGGGTTATGAATATATTTCAAATATTTCACACCCAAATCTTGTCAAGGTATTATAAAAGCAAAAAAGTGTCCTATCTACAATTATATTAGCCTCTTCAAAATATTGCAGTAAACATCGTGAGATTTGGACATCGTTACATCCCTAACTAATAATGCAGGATAACTGTGAATGAAACAAAACTGAACTCCAAGTATGTTTTTGATGAGGTAACAACATTATAATACAACTTAAAGCTCAAAAGAGTCAGTTCTGTATAGATGCTTTAAAAGTAAAAGTTCAGAAAGTTACTAAACTAAATATGCTCCATGACTAATCACTCTTGGATGCTCCCCAGTTGAGCCCAGCATTTTAAACCCTCTCGCTCCTTTTTGTATCTTTTAAACTCGGTGTACTCTTCTCTATCAAAGGGGAAATTTAAATAGAGAGTGAGGAATCAAAGATGGGATCCTTGTTATCAAAGTCACCGCGTTCCCCATTGACCTGTTTTAAATGCTGGGCCTCTGCAGATGGCGGCGGTGCACAAAATATAAATGATCCTCCTTTATGTGAAATACTGCGAGAACAGAGGGAGAGGAGCAAGTTTAGAGGTCTACAGATGATCAAACATGTACCGCTAACTCATTTAACTTTGAGCTGTTCTAAAGGTGTACTATGTAACTTTTTTGTCAAATGGTCCACCACCTTCTTGTTACCAGAGAGGTCATTGCTTTACCTGGAATGTTTCATAGTATGGCATTAAACGTTTATCTTGGTTTTCATATATATATATATTTTTTTTAACAATTTGGAGCATTTTTCATCCAATCTATGCCAGGGCAAACTATGGCACGGGGACCATCTTAATCTTTTTAATCTGGCCCGCTGTACTTAAATAATAATAATAATGATAATAATTTTCTGTGTTGCTGTTTAGTGTCAAGTAATTTCAATAAATTGTAAATACCATGGGACTTGAAAGACAGATATTTTGTTGTAATGCTTTGTAATGATTTTCAGGTATGGGATATTTCAATAACATAAAAGTGAAAAAATGCATAGCACACTCAGATGGCCGATGTCCAAAAGCTTTTTTATTTTTAAATAACGTTTCAGGAAAATAAGCTGTGGTCCAAAGCCAGAAAAATATATGATGAAGGCTTTTTTTGTCGAAACATTATTTAAAAATAAAAAAGCATTTGGACATCGGCCATCGGAGTGTGCTATGCATTTTTTCACTTTTATCTTGCTGTTCCTTGCCTTTGCACCTCTACAGGAACTTTGGTGTGCGTTTTCTGTTTCATTTGATATTTCAGTAACATGAGATATGTTTTCTACAAATCCCGTGCTATTTTTTTCTCTTATGAGGTGGATCACCAAAAAACTCCATCCATCTACTCCTGGTCCGGCCCTTCCGTCAAATTTTAGCACCTTTGTTGCTCACGAGTCAAAAAAGTTTGCCCACCCCTGCTCTATCCCCATCTTTCATACTAGGCAATGTGGGTGAAGTGTCTTGCCTATGGACGCAACAGCAGTTTTTGCTACTGGCATCCCACATTATTCAATAACACGGTCAAAGAAAGAGCTGGAGTGGGCTCGCCTCTCCATAGATCGAACTCGGAACTCTGCCTGGTGGGCCATTTGCTTGTTTTAACTTTAAAGTCTTACTGTGAAGCATTGCAAGTTACAAAGTGCAATTTTAATGAACAATATGCTAAGGAATTGCTTATCGAAAGTGCCAGAATCATAGACTAACAATCTATATTTATAAGCACATTTCTGAACCGTTCCAAAAGCTTTCCAATTCAAAAACACCTGATTAAAATGTAAAATAGGAATTAAAAAGAAGCACTGGACTCCAGAGGATGAGAGCTGCTTTTTACAAAGATGTTGCGCCTTTCCAGTTGGGACGAGTTGTAAATTGAACTCTTTTTGCGTACATTAGAGTCATTTTGTTATGTCATTTATGTATTTACAAATTTTCATGTCATTATGCTATTTTATATGCAAGATTAGTTCTGTCTTCGTCACTGGTTTTTAAGTATTTTGACATTTCAGTATAATTTAAGTTACACAGACATTCATAATGAAAACAAATTCAGCTGTTCAGTTTGAGTTAAAAAAATAACATTAATTATATATTCAAATGCAGAAATGTGTTTTGTATCAGAGTGAGTCAGCCTGAGCTGGCATTTAGCCCACTGCATC
Organism: Boleophthalmus pectinirostris; assembly: GCF_026225935.1. Classification (NCBI taxonomy): domain Eukaryota; kingdom Metazoa; phylum Chordata; class Actinopteri; order Gobiiformes; family Gobiidae; genus Boleophthalmus; species Boleophthalmus pectinirostris. The sequence goes on from NW_026571299.1 coordinate 32,304,146, forward strand.
AGCACACATAATTAAGATGCTTGCTATAACACTCTTTCCATTTTAGACTGCATGAAACAAGGAACGAATAAAACAAAGATGATGCCACAGGTTTTATGAATTCAACTTTAGTACACACCAATATAAAGTTGTTGTATACTACGGTATTCTATCTCCCTGTCTATTCTATCCATAAACTGTATACCCAGATTTTCTTTCTTACACATATTCTATTGTGCCTATAACGTTGTCCTTGTGCATTTGTATTTTCTTTTCTGATTTTATGATCCATAAGGTTTAATGGAATAATTTATTGGTATTATAAAGATAGCATAATAGATAAAAATTGTGGCTTAAAGAACACATATTACGCTAAACCAACTTTTTCAGGTCCTGGGTACTCAAAAAAGCTCCATTTGAACCATACAGTACTTGTAAATATATCCTTATATCTTTTTGGGTACCTTTCGGTTTAGGTTCATACACGTGATGTTAATTTTCTTCTGTCTGTTACGTCACTGAAATTCAGAGGAAATAACTTCCATCTAATTGCTCTCCAAGTCCACCATCTTGTTTTTGGTTTGTAGTCCAAGCACAACATTGAAAAGTCTACGCATCCTGTTGTTGTTGGTCCAGCCACCGAATCGCTGAGAACTACTTGGATTACTTTTATTTTTCGGGGAAATGTGCCTGCGAACGTGCCCAAGATGCTTTTTGTATGTACTAACCACTTCACGGAGGAATGCTTCACAAACCTGTGCCAGTAAAGCTAAGGATTTGCTGACAGACTTCACTTAAGTATTTTAAATGTTTTGACCCTACCAATATAGGACACATTTTGTCAAACGCTCATTTTTGTTTCAACTCAACAACTAAAAATATTTCTTAAAGGGCCTATATTATGCAAAATGGAGGTGGAACAAGGTGTTTTTGGTTTGAGAGAAGAACTAAATATGCAAGGTTTGGGTTTTAAACATGTGCGAATGAAACAAAACACAACTCCAGGTCTATTTGTGATAAAGAAACAACATTAAAACAAAGATCAGAAATACATTATAATACAAACCCTTTAAATTACAACTGCTCAACTGATCATACATATTATATTAAAAAATCTGTCCATGAATGTTTTCTTTTAATACAATAATGCAAATATGGTATTTAAAGTCTATATTCTACATGTCATTTTCACAGTCCCATAATCCCTGGCCTGTAATCTTTTAATACCTGCTGTTAATCAGTGGTTTTAATCCCAGTTTATAGATGGGATTAGACGCTTTCACTTTACTGGCTTCACATTATAGGACGTTTGGGATTATGCCACCTCAGTCGATTATCTCTTAACACTGTTTTTATTGGCTCCTTAATGTTGTTTTGAGTTGTTAAAGGCCCTGTACTTTGCTAAACTAACTTTGTTTCATTTATTTCTTTTAGTGACTTCAGAATTATCTCCACAGGTATATGTTTTAAGGTTCTTTTTTCAGACCAAGAGTGTTTTCATACCTGACAGCGAAGGCGTGCACACGAGCAACAAAACACAAAGAACAGGAATAACTCAAATCGGCCATCTCTGACCACTGTAAAAGAGAGAACCACATGATGGATTGGGACGGAGCAAACATCATTGGGACAGAGGAAAATAAATACCGTCATTGGATTAAAGAGGAAATCAAAACGTGAACATGGGACTATAAACCGGGACGAGAGGGCTGTTTTACTCTCACACGCCTGGGATACTGTCCTGAGGAAGTCGGACTGCAGATGGCGCTGTCATCCTGCCTCCACCGGTAGGAAGCCAGCGCCAAAACCTGTTTAAATCAGCTGAACAGACACGTCACAGCAACATCGCATGACCACTCTGAGGAAGGCCGCTAGTGAGCAGTCAAAACTGTCAGGCATGAAAACAAACTATTGGTCTGAAAAAAGAACCTAATAAAAAATAAATTATCAGAAGACCAAATTAACCTCATTGGACTATCTTCAATGGTGTTTCTGAAGCTAACATACAGCTCTTGTTTTTACTTGTTTTGTTTTAACTGTTTCCAAACTGCTGCACAAATAGATAATAACAACAATAATACAATGATAAAATAAAGGCTCAGATTTAATCATACTAGTCTTAAAATAATAAAACCAGTAAAATAAAATAAGAGCAAAATCATAGAAATAGCAATAAATAAATAAAACCAATAAAATACATTACAAATAAATAAAATAAATAAAAGACACAGCTCAACTCACATGGAGTTAAAAGCCAGAGAGTAAAAATGGGTCTTAAGACAAGATTTGAAACTCTCCACTGTGGGGGCTGTTCGGACGTGGGGGGGCAGAGCGTTCCAGATCTTAGGGCTGGTCACAGAGAAGGTCCTGTCCCCCCAGGTTTTTCATCTCGTCTTAGGCACCACAAGCTGGAGCTGGCCCTCGGACCTCAGAGCACGTGCGGGGGTGTAAATTTAGATGAGGTCTGAGATGTACTGTGGGGCCAGTGGGGTCAGTCTTATTCAAATATAATGCAAAAACAGGAGGAGTCCTTGCACCCTCTGCTGATGTTTTATGTACGAGAACAATAGAAGTGTGTGTTTTTTCCCATACACAAAGCTCAGGTGTCCAAAAGTACAATATAGGTCAAAGTGTAAACATCATCTTTAAAGGGGCACGCTTGTTTCCATGCAGATGTTATTGTTTTGTCTGGAATGTTTCACGGTATGGTATTAAACCTTTGTATAACCATGGAGAACAAACCACAAGTTACAGATCAGATCTGTGGAGAGGCAACCCCGCTCACGGTCTGAATGCGTGTTTTTCTAGGTATTTTTGAGCTATAAAACCATTTGTAATTGAATAACTGTAAGGCAGAGCTGTTTACTGTGGAACTTTCGAGGCAGGGAAGAGGCATCTCCATGGAAACAAGCAGGTGAAAGATCCCCAACCAAAAAGTTCACTTCTCTGGTGGGGGCGGGGGGAGTACATTGAAAAGACACAATTCCCACATAACAAAACGAGACACAAGATTTGGTCAAAGAGAATGAAACACCTGAAAAGAAAATCTCACAAGATCATTTTTCTCAATTTTGTCTCACAAGATCTTGTGGCACGAGATCTTGCCCCATCCTTAAAAAATGTACTTTCTTACTATGAGCTATTTCCGTGGAGTTAGCTTTAATGCCATGAAAAGCAATAACATCTCCATGGAAACAAACAAGAATAGTTACACAGTGCAACTTTAAGCTAGATTTCCAATGAGAAAAGTGATAACTATTAAAACCCAATATTCAAAGTCTCAAAGTAAGTGATCTCAATTTAGGGATCTTGGTCATTATTTGCTTTTGATTACAGACTGCAAGAATACACTTCCAAGTCTGAAATGTCCCAGACCATTAGACCAGTCATAACTCAACATTTTTTCATTCATTTCAATAAACACAAGCAGTTTTTCCTCAACAATTATATTTCTCTCTATTCTCTTTATTTAATCAACCCGTTTTGTATTCATTTTAAACCCACTCGAGGCACCATTTAAACCAATCACACAACAATGAATCAAATCTCCACTGGGCTTAGACTTGTGTATTTCTCTCTTCTTCTGTTTGTCAATGGGTTCATTTCAGCTCCTGCTTCTTTTGTGTTGTGAATCTTTTAACACATCCATAATCCACTTTATGTCCCATTCACCGTGTGTTTGTATTTGTGCTCCTGGCTCTGTCTCAGGACCAGAGCTGCTCAGGCAAATGCTAAACACGACTCAATGCATCAGAGCCCAGTGAAGTGTAAACTAGTGAATAATCCCACCATAAATGTCAAACATAGTGCATTACTACTAGTACTGCCACTACTATTACTACTATTACTACTACTACTACTACTATCGCTAATATCGCTGTTGCCTTTACGTCTACTATTGTGTTTACTGCTACTCGAAGCACTTTACATCAGGGAGCAGAGAACCATTGTTGTGGCCATACCAGTTTGTAAGCAAGGCCAGGCCTGGCCAGTACTTGGAGACCACTGGGAATTCCAGGTGCCACAGTGGGGCTCCAGTTACAAAAACTGTCATTGTGTTCTTAGGCAAGACACTTCACCCACGTTGCCTAGTATGAAAGTGGTGTGTGTGTGAGTGATGGTAGTGGTCAGAGGGGCCGATGGCGCAGATTGGCAGACTCACTTCCGTCAGTCTGCCTCAGGGCAGTTGTGGCTACAGTAGTAGCTTACCACCACTGAGTGTGAATGAATGAATAATGAACTGTAAAGTGCTGTGGGTATCTTGAAAGGCGTTATATAAATGCAATGATTACATAAGAATTAATATTCACACACGCACATGCATACACCAGTGTAAGCAGGCACCAGTGGCAAAGTGGGTTAACTGTCTTGCCCAGGGACACAACAACAGTTATTCAGTTGTGATTAACTGAGCTACTGACCCCCCATATTGATAATATTATTACAACTTTTACTGCTTTAACTGCTACACTACTGTTACTATTATTTTTACTGTTACTTCCACTATTGTACCACTATTACTACTAATACTCTAAATACTACTAATACTCTTACTAAATATACTTTAAGACCATTGTAATCCATATATGAACTTGGTTTGGTCCTGCTCCAGTCCAGGTTTAGTTCCAGGTATAGTTCCCAGTTTAGTCCCAGTGTTTATGTGTGTGCACAATTTGTTCTCAGGGTAAATGTGTACATATGTGTACAGATACATACATATGTGTGGTACTGCTGTCCCACAAGAAAATATGAAAATGACACATTACATTATGACAAGTCTCTTTTGATTAAGTGTAATTTCTTCAGAGTAGAAAGTAGAAAACTGTTCAGTTGTGAGAATCAATTCTAATTTCAACACTTATTTTTGTGTCCCTGGAAAAACAATCCCCGCCTCTGTGTAGCACCACTGTTTTTGTAGTTGTCACGGTGACCATAGGCACAGATAGACAGCTACAGTTACTTATGATGAAATATGGATACAAAATGAACCAAATTGTAAAGTGACTTGAAAGAAAATGTAAAACCCCAGGATACAGTTTTAGTATTTATGACTATCTTCCTGTTGAACAAGTTCCCATTAGTTTATGTGGTTGCTTGACTGCTTCTCTCTCCTCCTCCTCTCCCTCCCAATCTCTACCCCTCTCCTCCTTTCCTCTCCCCTCCTCTCTCCTCTCATCTTCTCTCCTCCTTTCCTGTCCTCTCTCCTCCTCTTTTATCTTCTCCCCTCTTTTCTCCCCCTCTCTCCTCTCCCCTCCTCTTTCCTTTTTTCTCCTCTGCTCCTCTCCTCTCCCCTCTTCTTTCCGCTCTTCCCTCCTCCTCTTTCCCTGTTTCTTCTCCTTTCCTTTTCCTTCCTCTCACCTCTCCCCTCCTCTTTCCTCCTCTCTCCTCCTCTACCCTCCTTTCACTCCTCTTTCCTCTCTGCTCCTCCTCCTCCTCTCTCCTCTGTTCTCTTCTCGCCTCCTTTCTCCCCGTCTCTCATTCTTTCGCTACCTTTCTCTCCCTCTCTCCTCCTCTCTCCTCTCCTCCTCTCTCTCTCTCTCTCTCCTCTCTGTCTCCTCTCTCTCTCTCTCTCCTCTCTCTCTCTCTCTCCTCTCCTCTCTCTCTCCTTCTCTCTTCTCTTTCTCCTCCTCTCTCTCCTCTGTCTCCCCCTCTCCTCTCCTTTCTCCTCCTCTCTCCTCCTGTCTCCCTCCTCCTCTCCTCTCCTTTCTCCTCCTCTCTCTCTCCTGTCTCCCCTCTCTCCTCTCCTTTCTCCTCCTCTCTCCTCCTGTCTCCCTCCTCTCTCTCTCCTTCTCTTCTCTCCTCTCTCTCCTCCTGTCTCCTCCTCTCTCCTCTCCTTTTCTCTCTCTCTCCTTCCTCCTCCTCTCTCTCTCTTTCCTCTCCTCTCTCCTTCCTCTCTCCTCTCTTCTCCTCTCTCTCTCTCTCTCTCTTCTCTCCTCCTCTCTCCTCCTCTGTCTCCTCCTCTCTCCTCTCCTTTCTCCTCTCTCTCTCCTGTCTCCCCTCTCTCTCCTCTCTTTCTCCTCTCTCTCTCTCCTCTCTCCTCCTGTCTCTCCTCTCTCCTCTCCTTCTCCTCCTCTCTCTTCCTCTCTCCTCCTGTCTCCTCCTCTCTCTCTCTCTTTCTCCTTCTCCTCTCCTCTCTCTCCTCCTCTCTCCTCTCTTTCTCTCCTCCCTCCTCCTCCTCTCTCCTCCTCTCTCCTCTCCTTTCTCCTCCTCTCTCTCCTCCTGTCTCCTCCTTTCTCCTCCTCTCCTCCTCTCTTCTCCTCCTCTCTCTCTCCTTTCTCCTCCTCTCCTCCTGTCTCCTCCTCTCTCCTCTCTTTCTCCTCTCTTCTCCTCCTCCTCCCTCTCTCCTCTCTCTCTCCTCTCTCTCTCCTCCTCTCTCCTCCTCTCCTCTCTTTCTCCCTCTCTCTCCTCTCCCTCTCTCCTCTCTTTCTCCTCCTCTCTCCTGTCTCCTCCTCTCTCCTCTCCTTTCTCCTCCTCTCTCCTCCTGTCTCCTCCTCTCTCCTCTCCTTTCTCCTCCTCTCTCCTCCTGTCTCCTCCTCTCTCCTCTCCTTTCTCCTCCTCCTCTCTCCTCCTGTCTCCCCCTCTCTCCTCTCCTTTCTCCTTCTCTCTCCTCCTGTCTCCCCCTCTCTCCTCTCCTTTCTCCTCCTCTCTCCTCCTCTCTCCTCCCTCTCTCCTCTCCTTTCTCCTCTCTCTCTCTCTCTCTCTCCTCCTTCTCCTCTCCTCCTCCTGTCTCCCCCTCTCTCCTCTCCTTTCTCCTCCTCTCTCCTCCTGTCTCCCCCTCTCTCCTCTCTCTCTTTCTCCTCTCCTTCCCTCTCGTCTCCTCTCTCTCCTTTCTCCTCCTCTCTCCTCCTGTCTCCTCCTCTCTCCTCTCTCTCTCCTCCTCTCTCCTCTCTCCTCTCTCTCCTCTGTTTCTCCTCCTCTCCTTTCTCCTCCTCTCTCTTCCTCTCTCCTCCTGTCTCCTCCTCTCTCCTCTCCTCTCTTCTCCTCTCTCCTCCTGTCTCCTCCTCTCTCCTCTCCTTCTGTTTCCTCCTTTCTCCTCTCCTTCTGTTTCCTCCTCTCTCCTAATCTCTCCTCTCTCTCTCTCTCCCTCTCCTCCTCGCTCCTCCGCTCTCCTCCTCTCCTCCTCTCCACCTCTCTCTCCGCTGGTGCTGCTGTGTGGTTGCATGTGGCGCTTGGATGCTCCACTCATTGCAGTCAGCGCTTGAGTGAGAACAGTTTCCAGGGATTTGGAGTGAAAGTCCATCAGTATGCACAAACATGAGTCCCATACCGCCTGTGCTGCTGCCGCCACATTATTCAATCTCAAATTTAACTGCTCCCTGTTCAGCTGTTTGGCTCTCGTAAGCTTTAAGAATTTTAGCTACATTTATATTCAAATGTAAGGTGCATTAACCAATAATTGTCTTCACTCACCTCATACCACTATAAAGATAAGCCACACTTTTCCATTAAGTATTTAATTAAATGTGCACTATATATGCAATTAGAGGGGCTGTAAACTGCCTCGCCTACATAGATATGTAATTGCATTTTCTTGGAATGTTCCACAGTATTTCTTTGAACTTTAACAAACCAATTATAAAAAAGTATAGATGTTTTTATTGCTCAAAAATGACTTAAAAAAACTTGCATTCTAACGGTGAATGGGGTCACTTCTCCACAGATCTGACCTGTAACTTGTAACTATTTTCTGATCTGTGTTATAATTTTGTTTCCTCATCACAAACATACCTGGAGTTGTGTTTTATTTCATTCACATGTTTAACGCAAAAACTCTGCAAATTTAGTTGTTCTAGTGACACTCTGTTCCACCTTGTGATGTCATGAGGTAATCCGATGTGTTTTTAAACTCAATACAACTTCACCAGAATCATTTGGATAATTTCAGGCAATCTACTCTGCTAATCTACTCTCAATCTCTACTGAACTAAAGGTATATGACGTCACAAAGTGGAACAGAACATTTTGAGCATTGGAGGTGTAGACAGACAGATAATAAAGGGTTACTCAAACGTGTGCAGTGTTGGGAAGGTGACTTTTAAAATGTAATCCCCTACAGATTACAGATTACATACCCCAAAATGTAGTTTGTAACAGATTCCATTAAATTACTTAAATTGAATAACGTAATCTGATTACTTTGGATTACTTGATATTGTCATGTTTTTTTAAACGACATGAATGTAGCAACCACATCCTGAAAATTATTGTTTGTTCTCTTCAAATGGTCTGAGCCCAAGTCTCCACGAATAAGCAACTGTTTGCTGTAGAGAAACAAAGACCAAGACATATCTTAATATAAGAGGTTTTGTCTGTTAAAAGACAGTAACAAGATAAGTCTTTCCTTAACCTTATTAAAAATATTATTGATAGAGAAATAATTTTTTATATGAGATCACCTTAAATTATGTCAACCTACTGTTAGGTGTCATGTTGTTTAGACCTGGTTTTAGTCCTGGTTTAGTCCTGGTTTTAGTCCTGGTTTAGTCCTGATTTTAGACCTGGTTTACTCCTGATTTAGACCTGGTTTAGACCAGGTCTAGACCAGGTCTTTAGTTCTGGTTTAGTTCTGGTTTAGTCCTGGTTTAGTCCTGGTTTCAGACCTGGTTCAGTCCTGCTTTAGTCCTAGTTTAGACCTGGTTTAGTCCTGGGTTAGTCCTGGTTTTAGTCCTGGTGTTAGTTTTGGTTTAGAGGCTCACAGAAGGAAGCGCGGTTTACGCGAGAAAACACGGTCCACAGGCGGCGGACGAGACGGCGGTGTCCGCGCAGTAACTACGGAAGGAGACATGGTCCGCGGGTTCTCAGGTTGATGACGATGATGAAGGTGTGTGTTTGTGTTTGTTTCTGTGTGTGTTTGTGTGTATTTGTGTGTGTTTGTGTGTGTTTGTGTGCGCGTCCCCTCATGTCACAGGTCACTATAGGACAGTAGTGCAGATATTATGAGTCTATGCAGGTTGTTTTCACCAGTGCCAGTAGCTCCGATTTCACATTTAAGCTGTAGGCGATTTTATATATATATATATTATATATATATATATATATATATATATATATATATATATATATATATATATATATATATATATATATATATCACGTCGGGAGAAGAATTTCCAAGACACAAATGCGTTTTTACCAATGCACTACTGCTTCCACTGTGTGACTGACACCGCCAACGTTAACATGACGTTTACATCGCTCTTACTGTCGCGTTCTGTTTGGGTTTCCGGCAATGAGTGGAATTACCGAAATAAAAAAATAAATAAATGGGAGGTAGCACAAAATGTGAAAACAGGAAAATACCACCTTGTAATCCACTTATTTCAGCAAAGTAACTGTAATCCAATTACCACTCATTGAAACAATAACTGTAACGGAATACAGTTACTCATAATTTGTACTCTGATTACATAACTCCAGTACATGTAATCTGTTACTCCCCAACACTGAACGTGTGACTGAACAAAACACAACTCCATGTATGTTTTAGATGAGGTAATAATATTCTAACATGTCTTAAAACTCACAAGAATACATTTTGTGTAATATAGGACCTTTGATTAAGTGTGCACTATATGACTTAACTTTTCTGGCAGAGGGACTCTAAACTGTAGAAGTGCTATTGCATTTGCTAGAAATTGTTTTTATTGTACAAAAATTACTTGAAAATTGTGCATTCTGGGATTGCCTTTCCACAGATCAGACCAGTAGCTTGACCCAAGTTTAATGCCGTACACAGTGCACCTTTTACTATAGTAAAGTAGATTGTGGTCTGGACATTAGCAGGCTGAGTGTTAGATTTAGTGTCATTTTGAAAGCAGGATAATTATAGGGAACATTTTGTGTTGTATAAGTGATGATGTAATTGTAAACTCAAACTCTTAAGTGCCTCAGTCTGAGAGCTCTCACTGTCTGTCCACCTCCACAGTTTGTATGGCCTCTTCAGGGACCCTCAGCCAGCAGGAATTTTGTGCTTTGTGTATACTGACATGCTAACTGGCCCCTATCAAATCCAACAGTTTAGACAGACTCCATCTCCAGCCACATGTTTTTGTTTAAGGGCTTATATTACGCTATTTTCTCATCACACACAGACCTGGGGTTGTGTTTTGTTTCATTCACATTCACACACAAATTCTGCATATTTAGTATGAGTTCCTCTGTTCCACTTTGTGATGTCATGTGGTAATACAGGAAGTGTCAAAATCATAAGTAGAAGATTGGATAATTATATAAGTAGGTAATCTGTGTATCATTCGTTCATTTGTTTTTCAAAATTAAACCAAAAATAAGAAAAAAAAAACAAAACAAAAAAAACAATTTTCCATAATGAAAACACGGATAATGATTTGTTTTTTCATTTTCGTGTTTAAATAAATAGCGGCAGTTTCCTGTTTCCATGACTTAAACTGCAAAGCCGAACTTTTGCACCCCATACGGACTGACCCAGGATTAAACAGGACTCAACCAGGACAACACCAGGTCTACACCAGGACTAAACCGGGTATAAGCCAGTTCTAAGCCAGGTCTAAGCCAGGACTAATTTTGGACTTGTGTGAGAGAGAGAAGGACGGGACCCAGAGTAACTTGGAGCAGGGTGTCCGCAGGAGCAGCTCTGCGCCCATTCTTTCGCCTGCGGTCACCTGACGGTCTATGCAGGCACACCTCCAGGCTTGTCCTGACACTCAGTCCTGCTTCAGTTTTGGTTTAGTCCTGGTTCAGTCCTGGTTTAGTCTTGTTTTAGTCCTGGTTCAGTCCTGGTTTAGTCTTGTTTTAGTCCTGGTTCAGTCCTGGTTTAGTCTTGTTTTAGTCCTGGTTCAGTCCTGGTTTAGTCTTGTGTTAGTCCTGGTTCAGTCCTAGTTCAGTCCTGGTTCAGTCCGTATGCGGCACTAAAATTTGGCATCGCAGTTTAAGCCACAGAAAAGTGATCCATTCTTTCCATTATTCATTTAAACACAAAATCAAAAACTGAAAAACACTATTCATTATCCATTTTTAAAATTTTGGTTTTGGAGACAAATAATGAAGAAAATATGTGTTTTTTTTTTCATTTTCTTATTTTTGGTTTTATTTAGAAAAACGAATGAACGAATGATACATGGATTGTAGGTATTACTTTAAAGGTGCATTGTGTACCTTTTCTGGTGGATGGTCATGTCAAATGCTTTTCTCCATGGAAATGTTATCGCTTTGTCTAGAATGTTTCATTTTATGGTACTAAACCTTTCTATTTTCATTGAGACCAAACCAGGCCAAGTTACAGGTCAGATCTGTGGAGAGGCAACCCCGTTCACAGTCAGAATACTTGTTTTTGTAGGTATTTTTGAGCTATAAAACCCCTTTTAACTGAAAAAATGTAAGGTCGAGCTGTTTAATGTAATACTGTGGAACATTCCCGGAAAAGCAATGGCATATCCACAGAAACAAACAGCAACCAAAAAGTTACACAGTGCACCTTTAATGTGAGTTTTAGGTCTCTGTAGTTAATTTGACATGACAAAGTTCTCTATAAATCTGTGGATTCCAGTTCCAGAAATGATGAAACTTGTGCAGACTGGACAGTGTTGTTGTTTCCACATGAAAGCTTACAGTTTATATTGACACAGCAAACTGACCAACAAACTAAATGAGAGTGCAGCCTGTTGTGTTTTGACTTAAAATCTCGGACTTGAAACGAAAAGAGAGACAGTTCTTTTCAAACTTGGCTCTTCTTCCAAACGACTTCTGGCTAATTCTTTCTCAATGTCAATGTTTTCTCACCAACAAACACATTAGCACTCGGGCTACGTCTGCGAGCATATTTAATTAAAGCATGACTGTTTAATAAGACTCTGTTAATTAGCTTGCTCATTTTTAGCCTCAGTCAGGAACATTACATTGTTACTTTACGGTTAGCTTCTGCCTTAATCCTTTAGCTCCTGAGCCAGACAAGTTTAGGATCCACAAAAGCTCATTTAACATGGAAATGAATGCAGCTCCCCTCTCCAACCTTATTAAGCACTTTTATACAACATACAGTCACAATTAAAAACAGTTAAGGCCATTAAATGAAATAGTTTGTCAGCAGTTTGTTTTTAATCTGCATTACAATTTTGCACATATGTAAAGTAGCTAGTCCCTTAAGTTTAAAGTGATTTTCTTTCTGCTTGTTCCTGGATGAGTCAGCCATAGTGGTCTAATTAAAAGAAAATCAAAGTCTAGCTGATGTTTTGGCACTCTCACTCTCTTTAATTGCTTTTGCATTTTCAGTTTTTGGCCGCTCTGTGTGAGGATAAGCGCACAGGTGTTTTGAAGCTACTGTGTGAAGTTACAACAATGAAGACATGAAATAAAAGACCGTCCGCACTAGACTTGGGAAAACTGGAGGGGAAAGACATTTTCAATTTTGTTTTGTTCTTTATTTGAATTGACATGCTGAAGCTCCCTGAACCACTCTTTGTCTAACACGTCACTTAGGACCTTTTGTCTTGCGTGGCCAGGAGTCGTCACAATACTAAAATGTCAAATTCGATTTCGATGCTAAGGACTAGACTCGATTCTAAAGCTATTCAGGTTTAGTATCAATACCTGCTTAAATGTGTATCTAGTTTCGATAGGAGTTTTAGTATCATTTTGTGTCTGTCTGACTCTCACAATGAGCAGAACTTTTTGTTTTTGAGCTGAGAATGCAGTGTTTCCCGCAGCAACTTGACAAAAAGTGGCCCCCGCCTTGACTACGTCCCTCCAAACCACGGGAATCCTCTCAAAACTACGGTCGTCACACGGGATCTCCGCGCACTCTACGACTCCTCACTTCTTCTCCATGCATCTCAGCGCTCCACACTTCTTCTCCATGCGTCTCAGCGCTCCACACTTCTTCGCCGTGCATCCCCCTCTCCTCACTTCTTCTCCGTGCATCTCGGCGCTCCTCACTTCTTCTTCATACATCACCCTGCTCCTCACTTCTTCTCCGTGCATCCCCCGCTCCTCACTTCTTGCTCCTCACTTCTTCTCTGCACACCCCCACTCCTCACTTCTTCTCTGCACACCCCCTGCTCCTCACTTCGTCTCTACACATCCTACTATTCCTCACTTCTTCTCCGTGCATCACCCGCTCCTCACTTCTTCTCTGCACACCCCCTGCTCCTCACTTCTTCTCTGCACACCCCCTGCTCCTCACTTCTTCTCTGCACACCCCGTGCTCCTCACTTCTTCTCCGTGCATCACCCCGCTCCTCACTTCTTCTCCGTGCAATCACCCCGCTCCTCACTTCTTCTCCGTGCACGGCAATCTCTGCGCACCCCAACTTTCCTCACTTCTTGTGCTCCTCACTTTTTCACTTTTTCTGCAGCACCACCTTGCCTAACCAATTTTCTGTGGGAAACACTGGAACGAACTATTTCATTGCCAACTGAAACACCAGAGTGAAGTAAGATTCGAGGCCTGGACGCTGCTGTGATGCTGCAGGACACCGAGGAGAGACATTTTGGACTCTTCGTCTCCTCAAACTGCCCTGACACAGGATCTGCTGACCCTCCCTGACCAGTCCTCCTCTTAAACTGCGCTGAGACCTTTGACTGAGACGCAAAGGCGACTGAAAAGCGCAGTGTAAATGTTTCTGCAGCAAAACTTCGAGCTCAAAAGTATCTCTCTTTCTCATTTAAACCCATCTTTGTGCTCACAGCCCTGTCCCACGTTCACGTCGTGGTTCAAGGAGGAGCATAAATCCCAATCACGACTGCAAAGGTGATTCAGCAATGTTCCTTTTCTAAGCGTCAATAAAAACATCACATCCTTTGGCGTTTAATCCAGTCTTGTTACAGTGCGGTCATCTTTGTCCCTGCCTCCTGGTTCACGCTTCACCGTCTTTCTCTTTTAGTCCTTCAGATAGTGGCTGCTCCTCTCCAGCGCGCAGATAAGTGTTCAGAAACAAATGACTTCATAACCGAACATGTTTGAACTTTCCCTATCCTCCGCTCTCCTCTCTCACTCTCCTCTTTCTCTTTTCCATCCTTCCCCCTCTTATCTCTCTCTCTCTTCTCCCTTTTACTCAAACCCCAATCACTCTCTCCTCATTCTCTCCCTCTCTTAACCCGCACCTCTGCTGTCTGCTCTCCATCTCCGTCTCATCTCTCTTTTTCTCAATTGTTTCTCTCCCCTTCTTCACTTTCTGTCCTCCTGTTTCTACCTCCTTGTTCACTCTTTTCATAATTCTCTCTCAGTCTAATCTTCTTCTTCTTCTTCCTCCTCTCTCCTCTTTTTCTCACCCTTGTCTCTCTATCCCCCTTACCACACTCTCCTGTTTTTCATCTCTCCGTCGCTTTGTCTCACCCTCTCCTCATTTTAATTTACTTTCATTTACTCTCTCATTCCCTCCTTATCTGAATCTCTCTCTCTCCTTTACGCCCTCGCTCTCCCTCTTCCTGCTTTACTTTACCCCTCTCTTTTCTCTCTCTCACCCCCCTCATCTCTCTCTCCTCTCTAACCCCTCTCTCTCCTCTCTCTCTCCTCTCTACCTCCTTTCCCTCTCATCTCTCTCTCCTCTCTACCCCCTCTCTCTCCTCTCTCTCTCCTCTCTACCTCCTTTCCCTCTCATCTCTCTCTCTTCTCTACCCTCTCTCTCATCTCTCTCCTCTCTACCCCCTCTCTCTCATCTTTCTTATCTCTCTACCCCCTCTCTCTCATCTCTCTCTCCTCTCTACCCCTCTCTCCTCTCTACCTCCTTTCCCTCTCATCTCTCTCTCTTCTCTACCCCCTCTCTCCTCTCTCTCCTCTCTACCCCCTCTCTCTCATCTCTCTCTCCTCTCTACCCCCCTCTCTCTACTCTCTCTCTACTCTCTTCTACCCCCTCTCTCATCTCTCTCTCCTCTCTCTACCCCCTCTCTCTCATCTCTCTCTCCTCTCTACCCCCTCTCTCTCATCTCTCTCTCCTCTCTACCCCCTCTCTCTCATCTCTCTCTCCTCTCTACCTCCTCTTCTCTCTCCTCTCTACCCCCTCTCTCTCATCTCTCTCCTCTCTACCCCTCTCTCTCATCTCTCTCTCCTCTCTACCCCTCCTCTCTCTCATCTCTCTCTCTCCTCTCTAACTCCCCTCTCTCTCATCTCTCTCTCTCCTCTCTACCCCTCTCTCTCATCTCTCTCTCTCTCTCCCCCTCTCTCTCTCTCTTCTCTCTCCTCCTCTCTCCTCCTCTCTCTCTCCTCTCTCTACCCCCTCTCTCTCATCTCTCTCTCCTCTCTACCTCCTTTCTCTCTCCTCTCTACACCTCTCTCTCATCTCTCTCTCCTCTCTACCTCTCTCTCTCTCTTCTCTCCCCCACTCTCTCTCTCTCTCTCTCTCTCTACCCTCTCTCTCTCTCTCTCTCTCTCCTCTCTACCCCTCTCTCTCTCTCTCTCCTCTCTACCCTCCTCTCTCTCATCTCTCTCTCCTCTCTACCCCTCTCTCTCTCATCTCTCTCTCTCTCTCTCTCTCTCTCTCTCTCTCTCCTCTCTACCCCTCTCTCTCTCTCTCTCTCTCCTCTCTACCTCTCTCTCTCTCCTCTCTCTACTCTCTCTCTCTCATCTCTCTCCTCTCTCCCCCTCTCTCTCATCTCTCTCTCTCTCTCTCTCTCTCCTCTCTCTACCCCCACTCTCTCATCTCTCTCTCCTCTCTCTACACCCTCTCTCCTCTCTACCCCCTCTCTCTCTCATCTCTCTCTCCTCTCTCTACCCCCCTCTCTCATCTCTCATCTCTCTCTCCTCTCTACCTCCTTTCTCTCTCCTCTCTACACCCTCTCTCTCATCTCTCTCCTCTCTACCCCCTCTCTCTCATCTCTCTTTCCTCTCTACCTCCTTTCTCTCTCATCTTTCTTATCTCTCTACCCCCTCTCTCTCATCTCTCTCTCCCTCTCTACCCCCTCTCTCCTCTCTACCTCCTTTCCCTCTCATCTCTCTCTCTTCTCTACCCCCTCTCTCCTCTCTCTCCTCTCTACCCCCTCTCTCTCTCTCTCTACTCCCTCTCTCTCATCTCTCTCTCCTCTCTACCCCCTCTCTCTCATCTCTCTCTCCTCTCTACCCCTCTCTCTCTCTCCTCTCTCTCCCCCTCTCTCTCTCTCTCTCTACCCCCTCTCTCTCATCTCTCTCTCTCTCTCTACCCCTCTCTCTCTCATCTCTCTCCTCTCTACCCCCTCTCTCTCATCTCTCTCTCCTCTCTACCCCCTCTCTCTCATCTCTCTCTCCTCTCTACCCCTCTCTCTCTCTCATCTCTCTCTCCTCTCTACCCCCTCTCTCTCATCTCTCTCTCCTCTCTACCCCCACTCTCTCATCTCTCTCTCCTCTCTACCTCCTTTCTCTCTCTCTCTACCCCCTCTCTCTCTCTCTCTCTCCTCTCTACCTCCTTCTCTCTCCTCTCTACACCCTCTCTCCTCTCTACACCCTCTCTCCTCTCTACACCCTCTCTCTCATCTCTTTCTCCTCTCTACACCCTCTCTCCTCTCTACCCCTCTCTCTCATCTCTCTCTCCTCTCTACCCCCTCTCTCCTCTCTCTACCCCCTCTCTCTTATCTCTCTCTCCTCTCTACCCCCTCTCTCTCATCTCTCTCTCCTCTCTACCTCCTTTCTCTCTCCTCTCTACCCCCTCTCTCATCTCCCTCCCTCTCTCCTCTCTACACCCCCCATTTTATCCCCCTCTCTCACCCCCCCATCTTCCTCTCTCTTCTCTCGACATCCCCCGATTCACTCTCTCACTCTCTCTCTATTGCTCACTCCTCTCTCTTACCCCCCATCTCCCCATCTTCCTCACTCTCTCTTCTATCTACCCCCCTCTCTCTCATCTCCCTCCTCTCTCCATCGCCCCTTCCACCCCCCTCTCTCTCATCACTGTCACTCCCTCTCTCTCTCTCCTCCCCCTCTCTCTCTCGCAGTGCAAAGTCCAATTTCCCTTCCTTATTTATCTCGTCTGCGTTATATTGCTCATTTCCACCATGTTCCAGCAAGCGTCATATCTTGTAGTATTAACGAAAACCAAATAGCAAAAGTCATTCCCAGACCAACTTTTTTCCCCCTTATAGTTATTGGGAATGATTTTGAATTCTCCTGGTGCTCGAACTCTGTTATTTCTTCTTCTACAACAATTTCAACATTATCATTCAAAGCTTCTATAAACGTCAAAAGCTATTACTGTGCAGAGATGGATTTTTCCTTCCTATGCGTTTGAGAATAACATCGGGCGTTTGCAGAGCTTTGAGTGAATTGGGAAAGTGTCCCTTGAATTGACATGCATGGAAAGTAGGCGTGTGATAAAGCGATGATGGAGTGATCTTAAGAGCTATACTTAGGGGCTGGACGGCTCTGGAGATGTGTGGGCATTTGAATCAATAGGATTTGTCAACATGCATAGTCTATGAGGTCTTTATCGATTCACAGATCTGAATGAGCCCAAAGCAAAGTAACTGTCTTTGGATTTTTCTGGTGAAGCATCCGTCACCTGCATGTTTCTATGGATATGTCATTGCTCTGCCTGGAAAGTTCCACAGTGTGACATTAAACACTCTAACTTACATTTATTCAATTACAGGTGGGTTTATAGCTCAAAAATACCTAGAAAAGGTTTGACTGCTCCACAGATGTGACCTGTAACTTGGTCTAGTTTGGTCTCTATGATGATAGAAAGGTTTAATCCCATAGTGTAAAACCGGTACAGTGGCTGAGGGAGCCTCCCATACGCCACACGGACCGTCCCTCCTCCTGTACATCATGTGGACTGTGCCACTAAACCAGGTCTAAACCAGGTCTTAAAACAGGTCTAAAAACAGGTCTAAAACCAAGACTAAACCAGGTCTAAACCAGGTCTAAACCAGGTCTAAAAACAGGTCTAAACCAGGTCTAAAAACAAGTTTAAAACCAGGTCTAAAAACAAGTTTAAAACCAGATCTAAACCAGGTCTAAAAACAGGTCTAAAACCAAGACTAATCCAGGTCTAAAACCAGGTCTAAACCAGGTCTAAAAACAGGTCTAAAACAGGACTAAACCAGGTCTAAAAACAGGTCTAAAAACAGGTCTAAAAACAGGTCTAAAAGAAGGTCTAAACCAGGTCTAAACCCAAGACTAAACCAGGTCTAAACCAGGTCTAAAAACAGGTCTAAAACCAGGTCTAAAACCAGGTCTAAACCAGGTCTAAAACCAGGTCTAAACCAGGTCTAAAACCAGGTCTAAACCAGGTCTAAACCAGGTCTAAAACCAGGTCTAAACCAGGTCTAAACCAGGTCTAAAAACAGGTCTAAACCAGGTCTAAACCAGGTCTAAAATCAGGTCTAAAACAGGTTTAAAACCAGGACTAAATCAGGTCTAAAACAGGTCTAAACCAGGTCTAAAAACAGGTCTTAAAACAGGTCTAAAGCACATCTAAAGAAGGTCTAAAACAGGTCTAAAAACAGGTCTAAAGCAGGTCTAAACCAGGACT
This sequence comes from Boleophthalmus pectinirostris, assembly GCF_026225935.1. Classification (NCBI taxonomy): domain Eukaryota; kingdom Metazoa; phylum Chordata; class Actinopteri; order Gobiiformes; family Gobiidae; genus Boleophthalmus; species Boleophthalmus pectinirostris. Next base: position 32,322,537 of record NW_026571299.1, read on the forward strand.
AAACCAGGTCTAAAACAGGTTTAAAACCAGGACTAAATCAGGTCTAAACCAGGTCTAAAACAGGTCTAAACCTAAGACTAAACAGGTCTAAACCAGGTCTAAAAACAGGTCTAAAACAAATCTAAAGTACATGTAAAGCAGGTCTAAAACAGGTCTAAAAACAGGTCTAAAGCAGGTCTAAACCAGGACTAAACCAGGTCTAAACCAGGTCTAAAACAGGTCTAAAACCAGGACTAAAACAGAATTTAGCCAGGACTTAGCCATGCCGCCTTCTTCGATGCCCCCCCCCAAACATTCTAGCCAAAGCAATATGACATCTCCATGGAGACAAGCATTTGACGGACTCTCCATCAGAAAAGTTACACAGTTTAAGGAGAAATTTTTTCCTTTTCACCTGCAGCGGTGAATAGGAAAAAATCTTGAATTCAGAGCTATCATTTTGAAACTTCTTCTACAGTTTGCTCACATAAATGTAAGAAAAAAATGTATTACACATTTTTCATCATGTAATGTTTTCATATAAAAGCAAGGCATTTTATATGTAAAAACCAAAACAACAACAGAGCCAGGTTTAAATTTCTTCTTTTTGTTGACATGTTGACACTGAAAATATAAATAGGGATTTTGATTCTCTTATTTAGTAATTGAGTAAACTAGATTTGACTGATAAAATGCTGTAAAATTTCACTTAATTTATTGAGTTAAAACTTGAATAAATCAGGCTATTTTTCTGATATCCTTCTTTACATTTCGACAAAACCTACAAGATTGTAAAGCAGACATGTCCAAACTATGGCCCGTGGGCTAAATGCGGCACTCAGACAAATTTTTCTTGACCCCCAGGCTTCCAGGTGAATTGGTCCAAATGACCTTGCATCAATTAAAAATGACCTTTTTACTGCAAGTTTTTTGAAAATTTATCAAGGTAGATAAAGCTAATATTTAATATTTAGTGTGTGGTTTTATAGCCTGATTCATCAGCCGGTTTCACTTTGTAGAAACCGTCTGACCTCTAGTGTTAGAATTCATTTGCTTGATGATAGGCGGGTACTTTTTTTTTTAAATTAATCACTGCTATTTGGTCGTGACATACGTAATGCACAGTTAACAGGGCCAACTGGTATAGTAAGCTTTTCCCCAATCCCGTAGGAATAAGAGCAATAACGTCTTTCCCCTTGATAAAATTGATCAAACATTCTCTTTGTTCCAGCGTTATATCCTCAATCTCGAGAATTGTTGCCAGCACAGAATATACGGCTCTTCGCTGATTGGCTGGTGCCCGAACTCGCACTTCCGGGGGGTTTTGCGTGTATTTTGATTCCTGACCTAGTTGCTGGAGAGAAATGAAATTGAGCGGAAGCACTAAGTGGCACCAGCCTGGCTAGTGGTTTTAAGGATCTTAACATGAGGACTGATGCTCATTCTAACGTGATAAACATGCACATATTTCAGTTATTCACTGTATTCAGCACCAGTCTACGGCCCTTGATCAGCCCTCTGCTTTGTCTGTGTTTAGATATGTGGCCCTTGATGAAAAAAGTTTGGACACCCGTGCTTTGGTGTGTAGGTGCTACTTTAAGGGGTGATACTTATAGGGGGAAATACATTTTGAGAAAACAATCTTTGATGTTACAGTATCCCATATAACTTTATGGGCACAAGTTTATTACATTTCACATGTTTTGGCACAGAGTGGACAGTTTAGTATGTTTTGATCAGTTTACTCAATGGAGAATCAAGTGAATCCTGTTTTTCAACTAAATGTAGAACTAGTTCACTGGATTAGTTTTTCCACTCTGGAAATAAACAATTAAAGTCACACTATCCAATTTTCAAACCATAAAAGAAGGAAGTAGGTATTTAAATCTAACTAATTACAAGCTCTTCTAATCAGCACATTGCGTACTGCTTTAAGCCTGCTTTTCGGACAGTAAAGTGAAGCAGAGGTGGTCAATTTGCATGCTGACGGTACACAGCGGCAGGATAGTCGACAGAAATTTGGGGGCCCAGGGCAAGAAGACTCACATATGCCCCCTATATATTAACTAACAGACAAAGATTCTAATTCTTCCAGTACAATTTCACCAGTACGAATGTCTGTAACCTAATTAGACAAGACAAGAGAGTAGACACTGCAACATCTGTTTGTTGTAAGTGCACACTAGACACAGCCTGACTGAGATATTGGCCTGAAACGATTTAAATCAACTCCACTCATTCAAAGTCTGAGAAAACGCTGCTGATTTTGGATTGTCCAACTGAGATCTGAAAACACATATTACACTACATAACCATCACTCTCTTCTCCTCTTGTCTTATGCTTTCAAGTCAGTCCAGATGTTGACATTTCTACGTGCTTCTGAGTAACTTGTTGAACAAAACACAACTTTAATCTTTGGCAAAATAAAGAGATTTATTGTTTTTGTTGGCAGCTCAGACAATCAAGATACTGAATAAGAAAGTTGCTTGCTTCCATAACAATGTATTTTTCTTGTTTTCTTGTCATCTTTAGTGTATTGAAAAGAAAGTTTATCACAACAATGCAGAATCCTTGTAGTTTAAAGGGTCTATATTACACATATATATTCTGACTTACTTTATAATGATATTATCTCATCAAAAACATACCTGGATTATTTCATTCACACAGGTTTAACACACAAATCGTGCATATTTAGGCAGTTTTTCTCCCAAACAAAATACCCTTTTACACCTTGTGATGTCTTGTCGTAATACAGAAAGTGCTCTACTGTGTTTTTAAACTCCACACACCTTCACTTGAATCATTTGGGTAATTTCAGTCCTAGAGCTGCCAATTTCTTCTGAACAAAAGGGTCAAAGGAGCTGTTAACTTGAAACTTGATGGAACAGAGCATTTTGAGCTTTGGAGATGTAGACAGACTAATAATAAAGGTTTAACCAAACGTGTGTGAATGAAACAAAGCAAAACCATTTAAAACAGGTTGGATTTCTGTTTTAATTTGTTGTCCAGTTGCAGATTTGTTGACCTGGTTTCAAATCCCTGTAATTACTGGGTCTGTCCACATGAAACAAAAACTGACACACAGTTCAGAATGTTCTCTGTGAGGATAAATAAACAAAAGTGATTTTTTTTTTTCACAATAGCTCCAGAAAGTGGTGCAATTACTGAACACAGAAACACATGATTGTTCTCTGTTGAAAGGGCTTTAATATGACACGTTCGTGGAACCAATCCTTAACAAATACCATAATTTCCGGAGTACGCGACTTGAATATAAGCTGCATCAACTACATTTTAAAAGAAAAACAAAAAACATATATAGGCTGCACCTGTTTATAAGCCGCAGGCGTCCACATCTTCAAGAATGTTTTCAGGTTCGGTTCTTTTATTGTCTCTGAAAGTTTTTGTCGTCTGTTTGCATTGAGTCAGTTTATCACGGTGCCGTCGCCAACGTCTTCCCATCAACTCACTGATGTCGAGCTTATGTGCAGCAGCTCTATTTCCTTCTTCCACAGCCACATCAATTGCCTTAAACTTAAAAAAGCGTTTCTTTGTGTGTTTTCCATGAGGAGGGTGTGTGCATGAAGCACAAAATAACTGTTCAAAGCACAATCAAACTATTATCTTCCTCGCATCATCTCTTCCACCTGTCTGTCTCGTTCTTGCACCCCCGTCTCTTCACACTCTACTGCACATGTTTTCTGCAGAAAGAGCCGCTCTCCTGCCCATGATCCTATCTGGTATCATGCCACTTTTGTAGGATTTCAGCAGATTTCATCCTCTCCTGTGGGCCAGTGTTAGTTGTATTGATCAGATATGAGTGGATGTCCGGCTACTGAAGTCTGAGACGTTTCTTCTCATCATTTACGCACTCACCTGCATTTAACGCATACGGATAAGATGTATCCCACTCACTAATGTTTATTCAGCATCATGACTTATTTTACCACATGGTGAAAAACTATTTTAGTGTGCTGACAACAGCCCTAGCTAATGTTTGTGTTAACAGCACAGACAGCGGCGCTTTCTGCACTCAGGCTGCGTGCACATCCTCTGTGCGGATAAACAAAGAATCCATCCATATATTTGCCGTATCATTGTATAAGCTGCAGGGTTCAAAGTGTGAGAAAAAAGTAGTGGCTTATAGTCCGGAAATTACAGTATTGCTGAAATTCAACTATTATGGATCATATTTTGGTATATTTCTTGGAAAAATATTGTACATTTCATAAAGTAAAGCCCCTGCCCTCCATTTGAATTTATTAAGTGTACAATTCAGATCTGTGGAGAGCCGTGCCTCTGGTAGAGGGTCCGCCACCTGCTTGACCATGTTTTTTTTTTCTTGAAATGTTCTACAATATGGCATTTAAGTTAAATATCTCCATGATGACAAGCAGGACACATACCGGACCAATTTAAAGCTCAGATCTGTGGAGAAGTGGACCTGCTCACAGAAATACTTCATGTATTTGCAGTAATTTGGGGAAATAAAAACACCTTAATAAATACAATATATATATTTATTTAATGCGATACTGTGGAACATCCCAAGCAACGCAATAACATCACCATGGAGACATGGAGATGTAGTAGTGCACCTTTAAACATCTCTTGTTTTTAGCATGGCTTTAGCCTTTACACTGCAGGTTTACCTCTGTGTTCTTCTGGCTCTTACAGATATACGACTGTTTAAAATCTGTAATGTAAACATCCTGTGCCTCCAGCAGGGAGGAACTCTCCTCCTCCCTCACACCGCAGCTCTGTGACTGCACGTGTGAAATAGTGTACAGGATTTTCAAATGGAAAACAGTGGGAGATGCAGTGGTTAGGTTTGATGACGTAATAAAGAGAGCATCCAGAAGGGGGCAGTGTTGAGGCTGAGGGGAGAGGGAAGAGGTCATCTGGTTTTGCATATTTACAGTAATGCCTGGTTTTGAGGAGAATATTTGCAATAGATTTGTGTAATACTTATTAATATAAAAAGATTGATACCAAAACTATATTAATTTTCAAGTATCAATATCGAAATGAATGACAAAAAGTTCTTTAGAAATGCCTTAATCTATGCTCTCAACATGCTAATATACAAAACAAAACAAAACAAAAACAAACAAAAAAACAAAACACTGTTTGTCTCATTTTGATATAAATGGAGATTATATAAAACTACTAAAAAGTGTACCCCTTTAAAAAAAAAAATTCCCAAGTTTTTTACATGCAGGAAATCTGATGTTGGTCTAACCAGATTGTTTCTGAAATAAGGTCTTCTTTCTGTCAAGTTAGCAACATTGAAATAGTTTGTTGTCTTACTAACAGCTTTTACAGTGTCATTAGATTACTTGAAGTTAGCTGAGATAGTTGAACATTTAGTGACTGCGCATTCCACTCAGACCTTGTTCAGATTATTGGCACTGGCCAGCTTGTACCAAATAAAACATTATTGTTATATTGTTGCCATTCTTTAAAAAGAAAAAAAAAGAAAATTTCTGTTCTGTCAAATGGACAAAGGTTTTTTGAATGAAGACATTTCACTGTTCACTGAAGCAGATCCTACCTGGACAACACAGGGAGGATTATACAGACTAAACGTTTTTTTTTTCATTTTCATAGTTTTTACTGCACTGAAAAACACACAAAACATGCACACTCTTCTCTAGGACCTCTTCCTGTTCCTTCAGCAGTAAATGGTACATGGTCACATTTTTATTTAGCACTTTTCCACCTTCAAGGCACTCAAAGCGCTTTATATCAAGAAACCACTCACCCATTCACACACACATTCACACACACATCCACACACACATTCACACATCAGTGAGGTGAGGTAAGTGTCTTGTCCAAGGACACAACGACAGCATTCATCTGTGCAAATTAGACTTGAACCACCAACCTTCATAGCAGTGGACAAAAGCTCTGCAGTATGGCATAAAACTCATCTGTCTCCATGGAGAATGAATACTGCAGAAAATTACACACTGTATGTTTACACACTAAATGATCATTCTAAACACATCATCCTGACTAGTCTCTGCTTTGTACTCAGCTTAATATTCTTCTACAGTTTTCAAGTTCAAAATCTAGACTATATTGATCACAAACTGCGTAGTGAACACTGAGTCAATAGACCTATGATTCCACTTGTATAAAAAGATGAAGTTTCATTGTTTCTCATTAGTTTTGCAGAAAAAAAACTGAGCCTGAAGTCAATACCCCATTACCCCGCGCAGACAGAGGGAGTGGCTGTTTATCAATGAACCTCTTTAACTCTACGGCTCCACACAGTTAATTAAAGCTCCCATTAACTGCACCAAACAGAGCAACTACTGCAAGCAAGAGTAACAGAGGGAGACCACGGAGGGAGAGAAGAGAGAGAGAAGAGAGGAAGAGCTAAATGTGCTGTGTCAGGATGTAGGTTTTCATTATGTGGGAAAAGTTTTAGATCATAAGTGGTAACATGGCAAGTGACAAGGTTGGGTGCACATGACAACACAACTTAGTTTAAAGATCCTATTACATAAAATTGACTCTTGTGAGCTTTAAACCATGTTAGGATAAAATGGAATGTCCCACACTATAACAGTCATTTTGTTTGTCTCCTTGTAAATTGGATCTGAGAGGTAACTTTGCATTTCATTTATTTATTTTTTGTAGCAATACCAACACCTGCAATCAAACAAATGCAAGATACCACAAGATGCCATACTGCTGAACATCTCCATGAAACAAGCAGGTGTCACATTCCCACCAGAAAAGTTACACAGTGCCCCTTTAAGACCAGAAAAGTTACACAGTGCCCCTTTAAGACCTGCTCTGTGTCTCAATCATATGTTTACCACTGTGTTTAAAATGACCGACACAAAGTCCTTTATCAGTCTGTGACACGCCGCATTTCTGCACCCCGTGTTGCTTGGGTTATTGATGTATATCTGGGACATGCCCTGACCTTTCACCCCAGAAGCATTCATTTCCCAGCATTCCTCAGTGCTGTGTATCGGGCCTGGCGCGGCATGCCTCAAAGAACGCAGTGTTTAAAGGAAGTCCTGGTCTAATTATAAACACTAGCATTAGTCTGACACAGGAGGGCCAGTGGAAAGTCTGTGTGTACGCTGCTCTGTACGGAGCCTGGCTTCTATTAGCTCTGTTAACTCTATTAGCCCTATGGCTGTAAATGAGGACAGTGTAGTGAGTGTCTAGACGCTGATAATGATCTGATCACATGACCGCTCTGTTAAACATCAACATATTGATCTAGAGCTTGGCAATGAGCTGAATGAATGAAAAGTAGTAGTTGTAGTAGTGGGTAATGTCATGACAGTAGTGAGTCTAGTTATAAATTCAAATGGGTGAAGTGTTTTGGCAAAGGACATGACAATATAAACTTTAAGCAATCACTGGTCGGTGGGTGAACCAACCACTGCACAAATATGAATTTTTAGGGCTTTGTTATTGTATTGTTACTGGAATGTTGGACATTTATGGTATTAAACACACAGTATGTATGGATGCTTGCCAATGGATTTTTAAGCAATAAAAACATCTGTATATTGAATAAATATAAGATCAATCTCCTTGGACTCAAGCACATGCAAGACCTTTAATTTTAGAATCTGTAAAGGAGCACTATAAAGGTTTTCTATAGGGACTCTGCTACGTGCTTGTTTCCAGAGAGATGTAATCATTTTGTTAGAGATGTTAGCCAGGCTGGCGCCACCTAGTGCCTCCACTCAAATTCAATTCTCTCCAGCGACTAAGTCAGGAATCACAATACACTAGACGGTTCACAAAAACCCCAGAAGTGCAAGTTCAGACACCAGCCAATCAGCGAAGAGCCATATATTCTGTGTTGGCAAGGATTCCTGAGATCAAGGATTTAAATTTGGAACAAGGGGAAGGACGTTATTGCCCTTCTTCCTACGGGATTTGGGAAAAGTTTAATATACCAATTAGCCCCTTTATCGGCACATTACATACATCATGACCAAATAACAGCTATTGGTTAAATTTTAAAAAAGTACCCACCTACCATCGAGCGAACAATTTCTAATGCTGCGAGGTCAGACGGTTTCTACGAAGTGAAACCGGCTGATGAATCAGGCTATCACAGTGTGGCATTAAAATGGTCTATTTTACATTTATTCAGTTGTAGGAGTTTATATCACTAAAAGACATGCATTCTTGCTGTGAACAGGGTCGACTTTCCACAGATCTGGCATGTAATTTTACATGACAACATCAAGGGCTCTTGTGTATGGTCAAACATAGCAATAACATTTAACAACAGTTAGATAGTGCACCATTACCTTTATTAAAACATTATGCTTAGATGTAGAAGTTGTAGATTTATTTATTGAAGCTTGCACTGGCAACAGATGACACTCGAAATCTCAACATCACAAAACCATTCCCATAAAAAACTAACGTTCTAAATAAGTTTGGAGCCTCTTCCTCCCTGTACGGTGAGTCTTTTGTCTCCCTCTGTGTCTGTGGCCTGTCTCAGTGTAGTGAATGTGAATCAGCCTGAGCAGTTATCAGGAGCACGAGCTGTCAGTGTGAGTGATGCTCCCGTCATCTGCCCCTCCACTGACAAACAAGAGACCATTTCAACAGCGCAAAATGAAATGTCAAATGCAGATTAAAGTTGTGATGTCTCAGCACTATCACAGATTGTTTTGAACAGAAATGAATGCTTTTCTCTGGGTTTGGAACATTTGCTGTGATGAAAGCTGCGTCGATAAGGCGTGCGACGGAGTTTCGAAATAAACAATAAAAACCTTTAGACTCTTTCTGATAGACTTGGGAGTGTGAGGATTGTGATGGTACTTGTTCTCTATGTATGTTCAGAACTTTAAAATAGGCTGGAGGGACCATAAAATGTAAGTCTGTCTGTGTCATTGTAACACAGTAGTAGTTGTAGTAGTAGAAGTTAGTACGTAGAAATAGTAGTAGTAGAAATAGAAGTAGAACTAGAAGTAGTAGTAGTAGTAGTTGTTGTAGTAGTGTAGTAGTATAATAGTAATAGTAGTGGAAGTAGTAGTTGTAATAGTAGTTAATAGTAGGTAATATAGGTAGGTAATTAGTAATATTAGATAGTACTAGTAGTAGAAGTAACAGTAGTAGTAGAAATAGAAGTAGAAATAGTAGTAGTAGTAGTAGTAGTAGAAGTAGTAGTTCTAATAGTAGATAGTAATATTAGATAGTAGTAGTAATAGTAGTAGTAGTAGTGGTAGTAGTCATAGTAGTAAAAGTAGTAGTAGTAGAAATAGTAGTAGTAGTAGTAGAAGTAGTAGTTGTAATAGTAGATAGTAATATTAGATAGTAGTAGTAGTAGTAGTAGTAGTAGTAGTGGTAGTAGTCGTAGTAGTAGCCGTACTAGTAGTAGTCATAGTACTAGAAGTATTAGTAGTAGAAGTTATAGTAGTAGTAGAAATAGAAGTAGAAATAGTAGTAGTAGTCGTAGAAGTAGTTGTAATAGTAGATAGTAATATTAGATAGTAGTAATAGTAGTAGTAGTAGTAGTGGTAGTAGTTGTAGTAGTAGTAGTCATACTAGTAGTAGTCATAGTACTAGAAGTAGTAGTAGTAGAAGTTAGTAATAGTAGTATCAGTAGAAGTAGTAGATGTAATAGTTGTAACAGTAGTTAATAGTAGGTAGTAATATTAGATAGTAGTTGTAGTAGTAGTAGCAGTGGCAGTGGTAGCAGTGGCAGTTAATGAATCTACAAGCAGAAACTTTTTGAACATACTTCTTTGAAATCTGTCAGAAAAAAAAAAAAAAAAAAAAACGTTATACAAATTCTGGTATTTAAAGGTACACTATGTAACTTTTCTGGTAAAGGGTCTGCCACTTGTATGTCTCCATGCAGATATGATTGAATTGCCTGGAATGTTCCACTGTACCACATAAAACTTGTCTATCAGCCAAGCCAAGCAACAGGTCTGATCAGTAAGAATGTATGTTCTTTCTTAGCTATAAAAACATCTGTAATGGTATAAATGTAAAATAGCTACGAATATCATACTGCAGAACATTCTAGGAAACACATTAAAATCTCTATTGGGAAAGTTACATACTGCATCTTTAAATCAATATGATACAGTTTAACTAACCTAACAGAAATGTGACACATGTGATACACTTACTCGTGAATGGAGTTTTCAAAAGTTTTACTCAAATGTATGTACTGATGGTAGTATTACTGAGGCAAAAGTACAAATAATCGAAAAAGGAAAAAAACTATAAAACTTAACGTAACATTCCTGTCCAACATGCCCCCTGTTTCTTTTGAAGAGAAAGTTTACTCAAATGTTTTCCCCTCTTTTCGCTGTTTTTGTCCGGCCCCCTCCCTCCTGGAGCGCTGTGGGGGTGAGCGTTCCCAGGACAAAGCCGGGCTGGGGTGCAGAATGGAGTGAATGAAGGGGGCCGGAGTGAGACAAAAGCCAGCGGGGGAGTGAGAGAGTGGGCTAGTGAAAACATGAGAGGGGCTTGACAACTGCTCGTCAAAGGGACTGTGGAACACGGACTTGTGAGTGACCAAAAATGTCCTCAAAACTTGTAAAAACATCTTAAATTTACTTCAACTTTGTTCCTCCGTTAAGTAAACTGTGAACACCACTGCAAAGGCAACGACATGTGACATTCTTTATAAGTTGGGATAGTTGTGACGCTATTTGCAGAGTTGCAAAGTGTCCCTCCCCCCCTCCCTTACACCACATGGTACAGTCCGTTCAAAGGCTGCATGTCATCTCACTATGTGCTGGTCCTGTGGAAGAGCAGCTGCTACACAACGCGCTCTCCCACTCTGTCTCTTTGCTTTGCCGCTAAAATCTCCTCCACCTCCTCCTCCTCTCTTCTTCTTCTTTCTCTCCCTCCTCCGTCTTTCCGATGCTCTATCCGGCGTTCCGTAACTACTAGAAGCAGAGGATTTTAGCTTTTAGTGCTTGTTATGTTTGAAGTGAAGTAAAAGTAGTGGGCTGAACGCGCAGGTGGAGTTTACGCTGGTGGATGCTGACACGATGTTGCTGGTCTGTGTGGATGTGCTCTCCAGGGGAAAATACTTAAAATGATGGAGGACAACAAGCAGCTGGCTCAGAGGATTGACGGGGCCATCCAGTCGTCCAGTCGTGAAGTGACAAACCTGCGCTCCGAGCTGTGTGCCACCAGCCGCAGACTGGCAGAGCTGGACCCGGGTAGCCCCCCGCCTCTTGAGAACCATCATCTGGACTACAGAGGTGAGTACTGCTGTTACTACGAATACTAGTTCTTGTTCTAGTACGGTGGTGCAACTACAGTGTTTGTCAAACTTTGTCTGACAACTAGAGCCTGTGATATGTGTTTCTGTGCAGCAACTGTCATGAAGTAGTCTAAACAAGGCTGACCCGGGACTCAGGACTAAAGCACCTGTCAAGCAAGACTAAACTACGACTAAACCAGGACTAAACCAGGACTAAACAAGAACTAAACCAAGACTCAAATTATGGATTCATGAGACTAACGCAGAACTAAAGCAGCTATCGATCAGAACTACAACTGGAACAGGACTTAAACAGAACAAAATCAGGACTGTGTGGATCATATGACTAAACCAAGGACTAAACCAGGACTAAACCAGCACTGGGCTAGAACTAAACCAAGACAGAAATGATGAATTTATGAGACTAACGCAGAACTAAAGCAGCTGTCGATCAGAACTATAACTAAAACAGGACTTAAACAGAACAAAATCAGGACTATGCAGATCATATGACTAAACCAGGACTAAACCAGGGTTAATCCAGGACTAAACCAGGGCTAAACTAGGGTTAAACCAGGACTAAACCAGCACTGAATAAGAACTAAACCAAGACAGAAATTATGGATTAATGAGACTAACGCAGAACTAAAGCAGCTGTCGATCAGAACTATAACTAAAACAGCACTTAAACAGAACTAAATCAGGACTATGCAGATCATATGACTAAACCAGGACTAAACCAGGACTAAACCAGGACAAAACCAGGGCTAAACCAGGGTTAATCCAGGACTAAACCAGGGCTAAAAAAGGGCTAAACCAAGACCGAAATTATGAATTTATGAGAATAACTCAGAAATAAAGCAAGACTAAATCAGCTTGTCGATCAGAACTAAAATTAAACCAGGGCATAAACAGAACTTAAACAGAACTAAACCAGGATTAAATCAGGACTGAACTAAGACTAAACCAAGACTTAACCAGGACTTAACCAGGACTGAACAAGAACTAAACCAAGACAGAAATTATGGACTTATAAGACTAGCTCCGAACTAAAGCAGGACTAAATCAGCTATCAATCAGAACTAAAACGAAACCTGGGCTGAACCAAGACTTAACCAGAACTAAACCAGGATTAAATCAAGACTGAACCAAGACTAAGCCAAGACTTAACCAAGACTGAACCAAGACTAAGCCAGGACTGAACAAGAACTAAACCAAGATAGAAATTATGGATTTATGAGACTAACTCAGAACTAAAGCAAGACTAAATCAGCTGTCGATCAGAACTTAGACTAAACCAGGGCTGATACAGGATTTAACCAGAACTAAACCAGGATTAAACCAGGACTGAACCCAGACTTAACCAGGACCAAACCAGAACCAAACCAAACGTAAACAGATAAAAAATTAATGGACTAAAACAGGACTATGTGGATCATGTGACTAAACCAAGACCAAACCAGAACTTAACCAGGACTAAACCAAAATAGAACTACTGCATCTAGAGGACTAACACAGGACTAAAACAGGATTTAAAAAGAACTACACAAGAACTAAAACCAAGACTAAACTGAGACCAAATTAATATATAGACTTACAGGAGTTAATCAGCTTAAACCAAGACTTAACCAGGATTTAACCAAGACTAAACCAGAACCAAACCAAAACAGAAATTATATCGACATGGAACTTCGCATGCACCGCAACTTGTACTCTAACCACACTTTGAAAACCACTTCTGCTTACTTGTACATTGCTGAAGTTACAAGATACATAATCCTCTCTGCATTTCCAGTATGTCTGAATCTGCTGTGAAATCTAGTTAATTCTGTTGGCCCTGAAGAGTTGGAGTCAAGAACTTTTGGCTGGTCGCAGATTTTGGTTTTGCGTTGGTTTCCAGGACAGCGGCATGTTTGCTTTGGGCTCCTCTCTGCAATCTTCCTCACTATACAATGATGTGACGAGTGAATAATGAAAAAAGTCTTACACAAATGCTGCTATGGCCCTCCCTGTCTTCTCTATTCACTGAAGCCTTGAATGAAAACCACTGTTCTTCGTTCCAATATTGCACAGTTAATGATTTCTGCGCGCTTATACTTGCTCTACAACCTCGGTGACATTTGGCTGGCATTTGTGATCCGTGACTGTGGCTATAGATATCATTTAAGTAAAGTTTGATGAGGGGGCTTTGGTGTTTGCATGTTAATTGAAAAGTTGATTGAATTCTTAATATGGTGTGATCGCATAAACTTATTATTTATGAACCTATAGTGTGAGATTCAAAGGGAGGGTCCAGGAAAGTATTTATGTTGGTTATATATAGATGGATAATGTTTGAAAGTTCTGTTCTGATTTTTTAAAATCTTAACAGAATTATCTTATTTCGTCTACAAATTTCTTCATTTCATTGTATTTTAGCGTGATTAAAAGTGCAACTGTAACTGTAAAGGCGTACACTGTGTGATCATTTCAATGGTTTCACTCAGCCACACCTCAAACTGTATGACCAAATCGCAGGGTTTAAAAGTTCACAGCTCATGATTCATGTTCTCACACTATATGAACTGCTTCAACAGTGCAAAACCCTGATGAGAAACGAATTGGTATTCTTGTCACCTACGATTGCCGGTCTGGAGCTGGCCGTGAGATATTAATCAGTTCTCGTTACCCCATGTATACTTCACGAAGCATGACACGCCAAATCTCGTCCCGGTCCCCAAAACAGTCGCACAAGTGAAAATCGGCTCAAAAAGTGCCAAAAATCACACAGAGCATGCCTGGCTTAAGGGTCTGCCCCCTGCTGTCTCCATGGCGATTTTATTGCTTTGCCTGGAATGTCCCACAGTATGGTATTCAATTATCTACAGTAAAGTATATCCATGTAGAGAAGGTCAGATCTGTGGAGAGGCCACACTACTCACAGTGACAATGCATATTATTAGATATCAGAAAAGTCCACAGTGTGCCTTTATAGGGGACATATTATGCAACATTGACTTAAGTAAGCCCTTTACATTGCTGTAACAGTGTTCCCTCATCATTAACTGCATTGTGCCGTAATCAAGGCTTGATTGCTCAGAAAATGTCTGCATTTACCAGCCTACATATTTGTCGAAACCACCAGTGCAATGCATGATATGTCCTAAACCAGGTCTAAAATCAGGACTAAACCAGAACTAAACCAGGAATAAACCAAGACTAAACAGATCCTTGTGTTGTGATAAACTGAAGTGGTGTGTGGGGTCTCTGCATGGTCTGGTCTGTTATGTCAGGAGGTGGATAGAACAAACCAGAACTAAACCAGGACTAAACCAGGTCTAAACCAGGACTAAACCAGGACGAAACAGCTCCTTGTATTGTTCTAATATGAGGTGTTGTTTGGGTCTACTGGGTGAGCTGTGTTACGTCAGGGTCCTGAGGTGAGACAGATCACAGTCTGAGAGCCTCGCTGTCAAAACCCATTATATGAATCCTGGAGTTCAACAGCAGGTGACTCTCCAAAGCACTGAGCGCCCGCAAGCCAAGACTACACAAGACTGCAGCGAAGTCTCTTTTAATGGTGAATACAAGTGGAAGGCCAGATATTGTCGGAAAAAATGTGTTGAAAGAGTTGAATATTGAGGACAAAAACTGATTAAATTAAAGTGTGTATGAGATTTTGACAATTCTGTCATTTCTGTTGGTAGAATAATACCTGTTGTAAATATAAACTATAGTTTTATAACATTTCTGTCCAGAAGTTTGACTCAATTTACATGTGATAAACAATGCTTTAATAAGCATAATAATTTTATAATTTCTGTGTATATTACTTTTTGTATGATTTTCAAACTTTAACCATTTTAGCAATTTCTTTGGATTGCAAAATGATCATCTGAATATTGGTGTCCAGAGATTTAAAAATACATATATTGAGATACAAATTGTAGTTGGTCTTCCATAGTACCAAAGCAAATACTGTACTATAAAAATCTAGATTAGAAGTGTTTATCTGTCTGCCAACGTGCTTTTTCATTCCTGCAATCGTTCATAAACACTTCTTTATGACTCTCAACACAACACAATCCTTTGTCACGCTGAACCCCTTACACAACCACAACATTTACTGATTCAAATTAGAGACTTGTCCAAGTGTTTGAGTTGTAAAAATACTCAGAGGATTAAGTTGCCATATTACTGCAGTATATGTACAATCCAACATTAAACAGAAGCCCATTAAAGTGTGCTGCTGAAAGAGTATTTGTTACATTAGCTTGCCTTGGAAATGCCTGTGATAAGTTTTGAATTGTAGGAAATCCTTATCGGAGAGTATCTGGACGCCGCAATGGAGCATTCCACTTGTTAGCTGTTTTTAGCCTTCGCAACTTCGGTGTTTATATTGTGTAATCCTGTATTCACCGCACATTGAAAGTATTGCACAGAATGGTTTGTGCAGTGTTTGGTTGTGAGAATATTTATTGCTGGACCTCAAGCTTCTCTTGTGCTTTTGTTTTACAGGATTTGACAATAGAGTAGAAATGAAATGCATGCAGATATAGATATACTGTTATCTAGGCTCTTTTCAGTAATATTGCATCACTAAGGGTGATGCTGAAGTGAAGACTGGCTGATGCTCGCTGTGGCTGGAGCCGTGAATGTTTTAATCTAAACATACAGAGAACCTGATATTTGCTAATTAGCCCTGGGATAACGTTACGTCGGATGTTAGCCAACTGGCTCCACTATGTTATCTAACATATAGGTGCAATTTCCCGTTGGTAGGAGGTGTTTCTAAACAATATTATACAGCAGCGTTCGGTTCCCGAATTCAAGACATTTTTACAATAGATTTTAATTAACACAATTGTTGGTCGCTGTTGTAGCTTCTTGTGCCATTACTGTTTTTACCCTCTGCTACAAACTTGAGCATGCGCAGTCTTGATCTTGATCGATGTTTCTTCTGCTCGATGGATAATGTCTGTGAAGTGATGACGTATTTTTGACAGTAAAGTTCCGTCTGTGAATTCGTATTCGTACTGATGAAAGCGTAATCCTAAATTTTCATTTCGTGATTGTAATTCATGACTTCGTAATTTTTCAATTCGTATTCTGATGGATAAAATACACACAATATATTTTATGTACGACTGGACTCATTTGAGAGTTTACAAATATTTATTTTATGCGCAACTACAGCCAAATATGCACGGATTTCCCAAATACGCACGGATTTCTATTTTATGCGCACAATTATTTTTGACAGCTTTCTTACTCCATAGGTTTTACTTATAAAATTATTCTATCAACACAGACGTTCACATCGACAGTCTGGTGTAATAATAGATTTGCTTTGGGTGTTTTGTGGAGTGGGTAAGACTGTTTTTAGTGGCAGGCTAACTGTGGCCATTGACATGCACTAGCCTAGCACCAGTGACCTCTGCAAATACAAGGACTGGATGAAATATTTAAAAAAGTGTCTCCACATGTCGCCAACACTCTGCCTCACTAGGAAATGAGCTCCTATGTCCAAACTTTCGGACTGTCCCTTTAAAGGTGCATTGCGTAACTTTTCCATCAGATGCTTTTTTTTTACGTATATGCTATTACTTTGTCTGAAATGTTACATAGTATGGTATTAAACCTTTGTCTTCATGGAGACGAAACCAGACCAAGTTACAGGTCAGATCTGTGGAGATTCAACCCTGCTCACAGTTAGAATGCCTGTTTTTCTAGTATTTTGAGCTATAAATCCACCTGTAATTGAATAAATGTAAAGTAGAGCTGTTTTTACTGTCATACTGTGGTAGAGCAATGGCATATCCATAAAACAACCAGGCGATGGACCCCTAACCAAAAAGTTACACAGTGCAACTTTAACCAAACCAGGACTATATCATGCTAAACCAGGACTGGATCAAAATGAATCAACAATAAAACTACACTGACATCAAATCGGGACCAAACAAGAAACACAACCACGCTGAAAAGAGAAGGAGAAACTAGTATTGCATTTGACTTGGGTGGGGTGAAAACCATGAGAAAAATGCACATAGCAGTAGTTTCTTTTCTATCGAGGGACTTTGAGTATTACCCCACATGCACAAAGTTTATCGAGGCTCATTCCAGAGTCTTGGCAGCCCCATCTCCTTCTCTTTCTCTCTCTTTCTCCCTCTTTCCTCAGTCCCTCTCCTGTTTTCTCCACAGAATCTTATCTCTCTCCTCTAAACCTTTGTCTTTCTCTCTCTTTATCCCTTTCACTTCTTTCTCTCTTCTGTAGACCTGTCACGATAATTACTGTACTTACTGGCCAATATACAAAAGCTGGAACTATATATTTTGCGGCTCAGTACTTATCGTGTGTACAATTTCTTTGCAATAGTGGCGAGATTTTTGCCATTTTCATGTTGTAAGGTCAGATTTGAGCTGTAGAAGGTGGAATAAATAAGTTCTCTGGCTAATTATCAGTTCATTCTGCCATGTAGTGTTTGCAGCTCATGCATTTTAATGATACTGTCTATTTAAAAATTGGTTTACTGGGAGTATTCTGCTTTGTGTCAGTGGTAAAAAGTAGTTTCAATATTTTTGTTTATTGCAATATTTCTCTGTACCAATAAATCATGCTTCGAAGTGTGTTATCATGACAGGTCTACTCTTCTGTACCCCCTCTCGTTCATTCTCTATATCCTCTTTTTTTTCCCTTTCCTCTTTTTCTACCCCTTTCCTGTCGTCGCACTCCTCTCTTCATCCTCTTTCTCTCTTCATGCACCTTTACCTTCTGTCTCTCTCCTGGTATTGGTATGGTATTTTTTTTTCTTACTTTCTCTCTGTCTGGCTCTCTTTCCCTTTCCTCATTCTCTCTATTTACCCTTTTTTCTCCACTTTCTCTCTCCTTTCTCCACCTCTCCCACCCCTCCCTCCCTCTCTCTCTGAGGTATTTGCTGTGTCCACCTCTCTGGCCTCTGTCTGGTTTTCCTGTATCCGCGGTAACAGCAGCAGCATTCCCATGAACATTCCAGAATGTCAGTGCAGTGATGTCATACTTCCTGTTCCCAGAGAGGCCCCGGGTACAGTCAGGTGACCCCCGGCCGCCATCAAACCAGATGTACTCCAGACTAGAGCTTAAGTCAGGTGGGATTTGTTAGTACTTTAAACTAATGTTACTTGTACACTGAGTTTAGTCAATTATTATGTGATCTACAATTCAGTGTACGATTAAATAAAAATAAAGGGTCCGTATTACACTGTTTTCTGATCTGTGTTGTTTCTTCATCACAAACATACCTGGAGTTGTGTTTTGTTTCTGTAAATTTGGACTGGAGTTCTTCTCTCAAACAGAAAACACTTTGTTCCAATTTGTGACGTCATGTAGTAATACAGGAAGTGCTCCACTGTGTTTTTAAACTCCACACACCTTCACTAGAATCGTTTGGATCATTTCAGACTGGAAATTGCTAATCTCTACTAAACTAAAGGTGAAAGGAACTGTTAACTTGAAAACTACTGCTCCATGACATCACAAGGTGGAACGGAGCATTTTGAGCTTTGGAGATGTAGACAGTAATAATGCAGGATTACTCAAACATGTGAAGAGCTGGGTATCATTAAGAAGTTGCTGATACAATATATATCTTGATACAGAGGTCACAGTACGATACATATCTCAATACAGAGGTCACGATACGATACATATCTCGGTAGAGAGGTCACGATACGATGCATATCTCAGTACAGAGGTCACGATACGATACATATCTCGATACAGAGGTCACAATACGATGCATATCTCAGTACAGAGGTCACGATACGATACATATCTCAGTACAGAGGTCACAATACGATGCATATCTCGGTACAGAGGTCACAATACGATGCATATCTCAGTACAGAGGTCACGATATGATACATATCTCGATACAGAGGTCACAATACGATGCATATCTCGGTACAGAGGTCACGATACGATGCATATCTCGATGCAGAGGTCACAATACGATACATATCTCGATACATAGGTCACAATACGATGCATATCTCAATATAGAGGTCACGATACGATACATATCTGGGTACAGAGGTCACGATACGATACATATCTCGGTATAGAGGTCACGATATGATACATATCTCGATACAGAGGTCACGATACGATGCATATCTCGATACGATGCCTGTTTCGATACAGTGCACTTTCAATTTGATACAATATATTTCAAATCGATTTGATATGGTTCAATAAAAAAATAAAGGTTAAATCATGGTTGTGTTGCTAAAAGTCTTTGTTAAACCACTTCTTGTGCAAAGTTTATATGAAACACAAACATTTTAATCATCAAAACTGTGAAAATGGAGCTGTCCATGAATAAATTCAAATTTGAATTCAAATTCAAATGTCAAATGTGTTTTATAAGTGAGTTCCTTCCACTAAACTGCTGTAAACTGTAAAACTGTAGCGCTGTAACAAAATAATTTAGTAAAATATACCAAAAAATACTCTTGGCAATATATCAATATAGCAGCCCACGATATCGATATTGTATCATCACATTAAATGATACGATATATCAATATTTCAGTATTTTTGCACATCCTCAACATGTGTGAATGAAACAAAACACAACTCCAGGTATGTTTTTGAGGAATTTTGTGTAACTTTTAATAGAAGACTTAAGTTTAATCTCAAGAAGAAGGAATATATTTATGTAACAAAACTAAATGTATAATTCTTGAAGCAGACTTATTAATAGAGCTTTTAATCATGTTATAGTTGTTTCTCTTCTCATTTACCCACTCCAAGATGTATTTGGCGTGACTCATGCATATTTGTTTAATCTTTATACGCCTGTGTTCAAAACATCATCGCTCTGATCAACTCCCATTTTCACCACCACGACTCCTTCCACTGCTCTGTACTTCACTCTGCTATTCTATCTCCTCTTTTTACCTAAATGTCTGGGTTGAGGTTCAAGTATTGTTCAGAAGGTGAATGAGCTGCAAAGTAAACCACAATATCACTGTTTGAAAAATGACACTGTCTCTATCCCCTTTAATCAGCTTTTATACTCTCCTGTAGTTTTGGCAGAGGTGAGAAGATTGATATCTCTTGGAAATGATTTTGTCAAGTGTGCAGTATCAGTGAAATTACTTGTTACTTTTGTGTATCTGAAGTACTTTTCCATCCTGTTTCTATACCCATTTAAAGGTGCAGTTCCATATTATGACTTTAAACACATCTATCTAGCATTTATCCATTACGGGTGTTTCTATTGCTCAGAAATACAGTAATTCTCACTGCGAATTGGGGCGACTCTTCACAGATCTGACCTATAATGCAGCCTATAGTTAGTTAGTTACAGACAAAGCAATAACATTTCCAAAAAGACAAACAGGTGACGGACCCTCTACCAGAAAAGTTACGCAGTGCACCTTTAACATTTGCTTTCTAAAATGTAACTTAACCCAAAGATCATTGCAGTGTTGTTTTGGTGCGTGCTTTGTCAGTGTAGTGGTGCCTTCTCTGTCCTCTGTTCCAAGAATGTAGCTGCTAAACAGTTTCCACAGCCAGGGATTTGTGGTGTTGGACAAAATATACAATGGAAAAAGCCAGCTCGGAAAGACAGTTTGGGGAAATCCTCCATGTTCCTCTCAAAGAATAGAGAAGAAGAGTTGTATCTGACACAACAAGCAAATCAGCATTCAGTGGTGGATGGCAACAAATTAAAAGTAGCGCTGTATTTAATAGGGATGTAACGATATCCAAATCCCTCAGTATGATATTTTCACGATATACAGCTCACGGTATATTTATTGCAATATTTTGTGGGGGCTAACAAAATTGAGAATTTGCTGCTGTTTCCTTTTAAATTGCCTTGACAAGACTTTTTTTGTCATAATCCAAAGAATAAATATATAAAAGTGCTTATAACAGTGATTTCTTCATGTAATATGCACTGAAACTGAGCAAAGGATCATGGTCTATGTAGTTCCCTTTGTTTTTTTTAGCTATATTGCTGCACTATAACTATTAATTTAAGCAAAGAGACTTGTAATTCAATATATTATGATGGCCCACGATATTACGGCGAGATTTTTGACGATAAGATATCACAATATTTTGGTTATTGTTACATCCTTGGTACTTAAGTAGATTTTTTTAGGTGTCTGTACTTTACTTCAGAGCATTTTACAGTGGGTACTTTTTACTTTGACTTCACTACATTTGAGAGCAGGTATTTGTACTTTTTACTCCACTACATTTTTAACAAAACTGAAAAGTAAAAGTACTTTTCATATAATTATTTTTGGGGGTATTTTTAGCATATTTTTACCATGCTGGAAAAATAAAATCTTAAAAAAAAAATACACAAAATTCCTAGGAAAAAAGAGGAAACTGATTTGTATTGCCACTGTTGATCAAAATCTGTATACTTTTTAAAATCAATATCACCACTTTTAATACTTTAACAAATTCACAACACTTTCTCAAAATCTGTGTGAAATTCTTTTTCTTTTTACAATTTACAGGTACTTTAATATTTGTATTTAAGTACATTTTTTGTGTGATATTTTTACTTTTTGCCTCTGTATCTGGGGGTCCATCAAATGCTTTACTTCATGGAGATGTTATTGTTTTGTCTGGAATGTTTCACAGTATGGTATTAAACATTTCTATCTTCATGGAGACCAAACCAGACCGAGTTACAAGTCAGATCTGTGGAGAGACAGCCCTGCTCACAGTCAGAATGTCTGTTTTTCCAAGTATTTTTGAGCTTTAAAACCACCTGAAATTGAACAAATGTAAGGTAGACCTGTTTAAAGTCATACTGTGGAACATTCCAGGCAGTGAAACAAGCAGGTGACGGACCCTCAACCAAAAAGTTACATAGTGCAACTTTAAGTAACTGTACATCATCCACTGCTGTTCAGATCTGACATTACCAGTGCGTGCAGTAACAGGATTCACAGGTAGACTGGCTGGATTTTGTTTTGTTTTTTTGGCCTAAATCTCTGGATGCTCTCATCTCAAAATGCCGTACAGAATACATCCTTCACTGGAGATGTGGAAAATCATAGTTAGGCTCAGGCAGTCTGGGAGAGCTCATCCCATAATGCTTGAAAAGTTGTGTGGAAAAGAGGTGGAAAAGGATTCTCAACATCTCTGCAATAACATGAGTCAGAAAGTTTTGGTGCTTTTGGCAGTGTATGCTCTAGTATCATTAAAGCTGCACTATGGAACTTTTCGGTTGGAGGTCCGTCACCTGCTTGTTTCTATGGATGTGTCATTGCTCCATAATATGACATTAAACAGATCTACCATACTTATATTCAATTACAGGTGGTTTTATTTAAAGATACCTAGAAAAACGCATTCTGACACTGGTCTGGCTTGGTCTCCATGGAGATAGAAACGTTTAACACCATACTGTGAACCATTCCAGACAAAGCAATAACAACTCCATGGACAAAAGCATTTGACAGACCTTCCACCAGAAAAGTTACACCGTGCACCTTTAGATGGGACAGAACAAAAAACAGGTTAAAGTGCAATGAGCATTTTAAAACATTTTGGCATAAATTAGTACATTTCAGAACTCTTGCAGTAGTGCCTTATGGGGTTTTGATTGGTCACTTTCAGAGCTTGTTTGTACAAAGAGACTGCCCTTTTCACAGCTGATCCAGACAGTGATACGATATGAAAAATGTGACTAAACTATTACATGAAATTACAACTTTGCTGCATTTATTAACCTCATGAATGTTATTTTTACATGGCCTTCAAATTGTAAGTGAATACAGCAATTTGATAAGACAGACCCTTTTCGTGGTTTCAAATGCAGCTCAGAACTGTGCTGTAATACTCTGATATCTTGTACTTTGATAGAGCAGTATTTTACCTATGATCAGTCAATCTTTAGACAATCAATTCTAGAGATGTAACGCTATTTAAATCACACAGTACGATACAATTATGATATTCATTTCATAATACGATATTTATTGCGATATTGTGGAGATGCTACAGAATTGAAGATATGCTACTTTTTCCTTTTACAAATCCTTGAGGAGCCTTTGGGACTACAAGAATGTTATAATCCAAAGAATTAGGATTGAAAGTTTCTTTATAACAGTTACTTCAGTTACTTCAAAAGATCACCGTCGATTTAGTTTCCTCCATTTATGTTGTTGCAATAAAACAATGCATATAAGCAAAGATGATATTTGATACATTGTGACAACCCACAATATTATAACAAGAAGTTGGACGATACGATATCATGATATTTCAGTTATTGTTACATCCAGCTGTGGAAAGTGATGAACTAAAGTAGTAAAGTAGAGTACTTAAGCATACATTTTAGGTATCTGTATACTATCTATACTTAAGGACATGTTTCAGTGCATACTTTTCACTTTTACTTCACTACATTTGAGAGCAACTATCCGTACTTTCTACTCCACTACATTTTTAAACCAGAATGAAAAGTCAAAGTGTTTTTCATTATTGTTTGAGAACTGATGAAAAGACTGAGACTTTATCTTTAGCAAGTCAGTAATTTGAGTGAACAAAAATACACAAAAAATACTGATTCAGTTGTTTCTGTTGAACAAAACTGAGCAAGAATCTGTATCAAAATTAGTACATTTGAAGCTTTATTAGATCTCAAACTCTGTGCAAAATACTTTCACCTTACCTTTTAGTCTTTAAGTACATTTTTAAACGGGCACTTTAATCCTTTCCTATTCCTAAGTAGATTTTTTTATATGGTACTTTTACTTGTAGTTGAGTATTTTTTGCCTTGGTATCTGTACTTAAAAGTGAATAATTCTTCCACCACTGGTTACATCCCAAATCACTTCATAAATTTACATCTTTGATAATGATGTTTACTGTATTGTACTTAAACTATTACCAAGTTGTTTATCAGTATTATTTTCTTGGTAATTCATAACCTTTTCAAAAATAGTGAAAATCAGTACTGTCAATTTAATATATTCCTGGGGTGACGCTACACCTTTATTATCGCCCTGTCTATTTCACCCATAACTCCTGCACCATAACTCCACCTCTACAAAACCAATCTCTACCATTCATTATTTCCTGTCGTGTGTAGGAAATACAAATCCACTGTGCTATCCATCCCAGCTCAGGTCTGAACACTGTCCTTCAGGATGGACACAGCGCTCTTGTACTATACATGAGTTATAGTCAGGTGCAGGTCCGTGGTGAGGGGGAACTGTCCTGGGACTGAGCCAATACAAATCCATAAATCTGTATAAACACAACTCACTGTCTGCAGCCCACTCAAACTGCAGCCAGGAGTCAAAACAGAGGCTCCTGACAGACTCGAGTGCTGTTCAGTGTTTGTGTTTTTTGTTTGTTTTTGGGATGGAGATATGTATTTTTGATCAGGTGTAACTTTGCGAGCATTTACATTCAGGTTTAAGTGTTTGTTGTGTGACATAAAGGGAAGACTCTATGGGCTAAAAATGTGTCTCTCATAATTGGAGCTTGTGTTGTTGTATTTTCGGATTATGCCACACTCTGAAATCGCTTATTGTAAAAGTGCACTGCGTAACATTTGCCACCTACTTATCTCCATGGACATGTTATTGCTTTCTCTAGAATGTTCCACAGTACAGATTAAAGGGGTGTAATGATATCCAAGTCTCACGATACGATATCATCACGGTATGAACCTCACGGCACGATATTTATTGAGATATCGTGGGAAATCTCATGATATGGTGGGGAGGCTCACGATTAGGGATGATCACGGTACGATATTTATTGTGATATTTTGTGGACATAACTGTTAATATGCTCCCTTTTTCTCTTAAATGCCTTGACAAGACTTAATCCAAAGAACTAAGACTTAAAAGTGCTTAGAACTGTTATTTCTTCTTGTAGTCTACACTGAAATGGAGCAAAGGATCATGGTCTATGTAGTTCCCTCTGTCTTTTTTTAGCTATTGCTGCACCATAACTCTTAATTTAAGCAAAGAGACTTCTAATTCGATATATTGTGATGGTCCACGATATTATTGTGGAAAATTTGACGATGCGATCTCACAATATTTCGGTTATTTTTACAACACTACGCTACATTACACGTCAGATCTGTAGAGAGTTGCCCCTATTCACAGAAACAGAAACATCCATAATAAATAAATGCTAGATGACAATGTTTGAAG
The DNA here is from genome assembly GCF_026225935.1 of Boleophthalmus pectinirostris. Taxonomy (NCBI): domain Eukaryota; kingdom Metazoa; phylum Chordata; class Actinopteri; order Gobiiformes; family Gobiidae; genus Boleophthalmus; species Boleophthalmus pectinirostris. The sequence goes on from NW_026571299.1 coordinate 32,347,919, forward strand.
TCATATCATGGAACATTCCAGGCAAAAGTAATGGCATCTCCATGGAGACAAGCTGGTAACGGACCCTGCACCAGAAAAGTTGCGCAGTGCACCTTTAAACAAATGTTGCACAGAAAGAGAAGTTGGACTACTCAGTGTACTAAAACACAGTTAAGATCATTATATTTCAGATTTACTAACCATTTTTACCATTTTGTCCCAATTTTGCAATTTTTTAGGTTTCAAATTTTACTTCCTGTTTGGAATTCATGACATCAAATTAGGGAATTTCATAATTGTTACCTAGCAACCATATACTACTGGGTCAAGTCTCTCCAAATGTACACAGAAAGTATGACTTGACAAAGAAAACTATAAGAAAATGCTTTGATTTTGTTGAAATAATGTTCAAAGTATCAGAAAAATGTGGTCACAATTCTCCCAGTGTGATGTCATCAATGTTCTACTCTCTAAAATGAAACTCTCTTTTGTAATTTTCAAGACATTTTTCAACTTTTCTTCATAAACTGCTTCTTGTTTGGTGTAAAACTCTCATTTATATTTACACCAACTATTATGCCACCAAATTAAGTCAAAAGTTAAACAAGATTCAAAACACTTTAAATCAACTTAAAGTAATTAAATGGAAAAGACAAGACATGCATTCAAGTTTTTAATAGAATTTCCCCACACCCAACACACAAAACTGCTGACTTGCGAGAGAAAAAAATACCATCCTTCTCCATATTGTAGCCACTTAATCAGTTAATCAATCTTCATTTAAAAATCCTATACTGAGTACGAAGGCGTGTTTGACTTATAATACAGCTGGATGTGTGTCAGGAAAATTTGTGTGCATCCTGGATATTCCCACCCACCGTGCCAAGAAAGTTTTCATCTATTTTTAAACTTAAGTCGTGCTCCTGTGACCGAGGAAGTGATTTGAGGAAGAGGAGAGGGTCTGAGGAGGAAGGGAAGAGGAGGAGGAGGTGGAGGTGCTATTGTTTGGTTCTTCTCAGACCAGACTCAGGGCGGGACTCGCCAACCATCATGACGACCAGACTGAGGTATTCAGGGGGAAACCAGGAAAGACATAGAGACACAGAGACAGAGAGAGAGCGAGGGAGAGGGGCGGAGAGGTGGAGGGGTGGAGGGGTGGAGAGGTGGAGGGATGGAGGTGGGATTCAAATTCATTCAACACCATTCAAATACTGTAGAAATGTTAACTCTTACAACTGCTGCTATGTAACCAAATGCTATCACTACTACTACTACAACCACAACAACATCAATTACTACTTCTAATAGTACTACACCTACTATGTGTTGTTATACCCCTGTTTTGTTTAATGGTATTATTATAATGGCCTATACTTCTGCTGCTGCTTTTACTGCTCTTGTACTATAGAGCTAGATACTAGTACTACTAGTGCCTGTACTATGACTATTCCAACTTCTACTTGATACTAACTACTGCTGCTACTACTACTGCTATGGCTCCTACTACCGCCCATATACTACTACTACTTTAACTACTGCTACTACTAATCCTACTATTACGTCTACTACTCTTACCCCAGCTACTTCTTATACCTCTGCTTTGTTTAATGATATAATTTTCTACTATTACTATTAGCCTACGTCAACTGCTACTTATACTGCTTCTACTATATTTATATTGCCAGTTAGGGCTACCAGTACTATTCCAACTTCAACTACTTCTACTTGATACTAGAACTACTGCTGATATCACTTCTACGACTTCTGACATGCTACTACAACTGCTACAACTATGTCAACTACTATTACTACTAATACTAATTCTATTTCTCTACTACTACTATTCAGTACTACTGCATACTTCAGCTTTTGTTACTGTTGTCCATAAGCTGTAATTACTTTCAGTAGCACTAACAGATCCCAGCTGCTATTACTCTGATAGGACTTGAAAATACAGTATCTATTCTAATATCTAGTACCAAACCTTGACTAAACCCTGGTTTGTTGTTGCTGTGTGGTCAGAAATGACCCTTCAGACACTCCCCATTTTAAGGCAACATGTCCCCCAAATATTTACACGATCTGACCACAAGTATCTGGTTGGATGTGATTGTACAGAGGGGCAGGCGGGTGGTCCTTGGAGAGTTCTTGGTAGGCGGGATTTGAGCGTTCGTTTGCCTCTTGTGAACAATAATGTAATGAGAGACTGTGGGCCTCAAACTCAGGCCAGATGGAGAAAAGCAGATTCTTCCCTACAATTACTGAACTGCAGCTAAAGCACTGGACTCCCTCACTCCTCTCATCAACCAAACATACGGATTATCACCAGGCACGCTTTAGTTTGGAGATCTGCAATGTAGAGCCAGGCTGGACATGTTTTCTACCATATGGGTCAATTATTCTACAGTGTCAACAGCATGAGACAAGTGTGATTTGTGTTCATAGAATAACAATAACCCAGTATAGTAGCCAAAGACAGAAGGAATACAGACAGAAATAAAGAAAAACTCAAAAATATTAGAACTAGAATCTATATTTTTATTTAAACAAGTATCGATAATTACAAAAATCATATACATACTATATAGGACCTTTTATATTGTAATAATCTGTACCAAACCTTGACCAAAACCGAGTTTGTTTTGCATCAGAGCTACTAAGATCACATTGTAATTGCAAAGAAACTGCTATTACATTGTGTTAAAAGTTCATTCAGTTGTTTAAAAAGTGATTTCTGGAATTGAAAGCAAGTGTGATGGTTAGTTCTGTAACAGCACTACTTAAAAGCCAAAAAAATGTAAGTAGTATATACATGTATTACTAAAAATTTAGTTTAAAAAATATAGTTGTTTTAGGCAATTTCAACTATTTCTCCAGACAAAAATGGCCGCTGTTGGAGTTAGCTGGTTGGTTTTAGTTAATAAGTGGGCAGTAGCATTAAATAAATAAATACATTTTCCGTGTATTTTGTGTATAGCATTATTTTTTCCTTTTATCTGAAAAAATGTCAGAATTATTTTAAGAATTTTTGACCAGCTTAACATAACTAGAAGAGAGTTTTGATTGGCCTATTAGTCACTGTGGAGTCTGTTTGAGTTTATGGCTGACCAGGAAAAGGATTTGTTACAGTTAAGTGTCACGGTTCACAGCTGACAGATGACCTTTGACCCTAGAGCTTTTCAGGTTGATTAGCTGGTCACACGTTTCCATGGAGACAGCTGCTCTGAATGCTTTGAATTTGTTGGCAGGTGGCTACAAAGGCTTTCCAATGCAGAGTCAATGCACACTAAAGATATCAGGAGGCTTTAGGACAATTAGAACGTATTGCACAATGTAGGTCTTTGTCTGGTTAACGTCAAATTCAAATATACAAACGATTTTGGCCCTGAATTGTATTTTTAAGAGTCCATATGACACTATTTTTTGATCTCTGCTATAATGTTGTTTCCTTATCAAACACCATCACCTGGAGTTTCATTCACACATGTTTAATACACTTCCTGCAGATTTAGGTTTAGAGCCATTTAGATAATTTCAGCCCTGGAATTGCCAGTCTCTACTGAACAAAAGGTAAAAAGGAGCAGTTAACTTAAAAACTACCACTTCATGACATCACTAGATGGAACTAAGCATTTTGAGCTTTAAAGATGTAGACAGACTAATAATAAAGGATTACTCACACATGCGTGCATGAAACAAAACACAACTGCAGGTATGTTTTCGAAAAGGTAACATCATAACTTGGCTAAAACCTCACAGGAGTCAATTTATTTTCACTTTACATCATATCTGAAATGTTTTCTTGCCCAGTCTACTACAATTTACTCTCTTTGACACTCTCAGTATCTAATATTTACTGTACCTCCCATCTGTAAGGAGGCGGGTCGGAGGTCCTTTCGCTTTAAGGCCCCTCAGACTGAAACAATATGCCTCTATCACTGAGGTCTCGAACTTCTCTCGGCTCTTTTAGAATGGCTCTGTTAACTTACCTGAACACTGACTGTCACTGCTGTTAATTCTGTTAACATTGTGTTTATGTTAATGATTGTATGACATTAACTTATTGGGGTGGGGAGGGATGTGAGCAAAATTGTCCTGCTACTTGTATTGTATATGTATGTATGTGTATTCATGTGTTATTTTGTTTTATGTGCTGTTGTGGAACTATGTGTTTTGTATGTTGTATGTTCTTGGCCCCCCATGAAAACAAGACACTGCATGTCAAGGGGCTTTCCATGAATAAATTCAATTCAGTTTTCCATAATATAAGACGTTTAAGCCAGATGTGTTGTGTTGCCTGAGGACACAACAACACTAGCTATGCGAGTAATTGTTAAATAACATGACTACCACTGTTAAAACAGGTTTTTATTGATAGCTTACATACCATACCAGCTTTATTTATAAAGCACTTTAAAAACTTTACAGCTGTCCAAAGTGCTGTACACAAACACAGGATAGACAAGGACAATCACAGTACAAGACAATACACAAACACAAACACCAACACATAACTACTAGAAACACAGAAAACAAGATACTCAACAACAAGAAATGTACATGTCACTTGTTAAAAGCCAGTGAAAAAAGGTGCATTTTTAGAAGTGATTTAAAAACAGGTACAGACTCCTCCTGTTTAATCTCCAATGGCAACTGGTTCTACAGCTGTAGGTCGGCAACAGAAAACACACGGTCCCCACGAAGCTCAAGTTTAGTCTTTGGGACGGCAAGCTGGAGCTGGTCTGCTGACCCGGAGTGCATCACCTTTGATATTTTTAGAAGAAGCTCTGCCTACCATTAAAGGGACAGTTGGACACAGGACCTCATCTCCTAGTGCGCCAGAGTATTGGAGACGTGTGGAGACACTTTTTAAAATATTCCATCCAGTCCTTGTATTTGGTCGCTGGTGCTAGGCTAGTGCATGTCAATGGCCATAGTTATCCTGTGACTAAAAACAGTCTTACCCACTCCACAAAACACCCAAAGCAAAACAGTTATTATGCCAGACTGTCCATGTCTGTGTGATAGAATAATTTTAGAAGTAAAACCAACCTTGCATTTGAAGGATTTATGTCTGAGCAGCAGCAGCGAGTTGTACTTCTTGTTAGAAAGCTTGGCAGCGGCAAACTGAAGTCTGAGCACGTATCTTACTGGCAAAGTAAAATTCTGCTGCTGCTGAGAAAATAGTCCCTCAACATGTGACGATTCATGCGATGCAAGGTTAGTTTTACTTAAAACATTATTCTATCAGCACAAACATACTCATGGACAGTCTGGTGTAATAACAGATTTGCAGGTGTTTAATGGAGTGGGTAAGACTGTTTTTAGTGGCAGCCTAACGATGTCCCATTGATACTAGCGACCTCTGCAAATACAATGACTGGATGGAATATTTAAAAAAATGTCTCCACACGTCTCCAACACTCTGGCTCATTAGGAAATGAGTTCCTATGTCCAAAATTCTGGACTGTCCCTTTAACTAGTTAATCAGCATATGGCACTACTGAAATGTTTGCTTGTATCCTGATAAAACACTGCATGCTCAAATAATATAGAGAATGCTGTACTGGCCTGAAGGAGAGTCTATATGCAAAATAATGTGGCCTATGAGTCTCACTTTTGCATCTAAATTAGAAAGAAGCCATTTACTAAAAGCTGTGGTTTAATCAATTATTTTATGTAAATGCGTTATAATGTTTGTGTGACGTAAACAAGCAGCGCTGCAGAACTGAACGGAGCCAGGAAAAAGCTGCCAACATTTGAAAGATACAGTCATTACCACTCACTTAAATTTTCCAGTCTGGCTTTATCACAATAAAACTTCAAAGAATAAATTTTGCAAGGAAATTTTAATTGCTTTGAACATTTCGCTAACCTTTTTTGAGTTTTCCCTCTTTACAGCTGCTGGGAAGCGCTTTGTCCCATATCACGCTGATATGTCTTGCCATTTTAATTACACAGGTCATAGTCACAGAACTGCTTTAACCACCAGATTCCCAGAGGCTTCGAACATGATTTCAGATGGAGCACAGTGGATTTCCTGAGTCCGGGTCACGACTGGGGTTAAGGGCTTGTAATAAGAACAGCATTTATAAAACTTGGGAGAGAAAAGCCCAAATGACAAGAGGAGATGTTAGAGTTATAAGTTTGGGCCCCAGCTCTGGCCTCTCACTCAAACACAGGAAGTGGAGGGTATGTCAATGGCTAGATCCAGTATTTATCAGAGCCAGATGTTGCGCCAGATATTACATGTTATGGACACAGTGAGAAATGGTTTCCGGTTCTGTGCTTTCGACTTATAATATGTATTTTTTCCTTGAATTGGTGCATCTGGATAGAATCAGTGTGCAGCTCCATCAGACCAAACAGGCAGGTCTCCAAAGAGGATTTCTACCACTGGATTCTGTTGAGATAGTTACAGGCCTGGGATTTTGTGGTAAAAAATGTTGGGTTATCTACAAAATGAAAAAATGAAACTTTGAACCCTGTATTATAGGGGTGACTGCCTTTCTCTCTTGATCTTTTTTATTTTTTATTTTTGGCTCATATTACATTATTTTCTGATGTTATAATGTTGTTTCCACATCACAAACATACCTGGAGTTGTGTTTTGTTTCATTCATACAGGTTTAACACATAAACCCTGCATATTTAGACTGCGTTCTTCTCTCAAATTGAAAACTTAAACTCCATAGACCTTCATTAGAATCATTTGTGTAATTTCATCCCTGGAATTGCCAGTCTACTGAACCAAAGGTAAAAGGTAGCTGTTAACTTGAAAACTACCACTGCATGAAATCACAAGTTGGAACAGACCATTTTGAGCTGTAGACAGACTAATAATAACTAAATAAATTAATAAATCATGTGTGAATGAAACAAAACACAACTCCAGATATGTTTTTGAGATGGTAACAACATCATAACATGACTTGAAGTTCACAAGAGTCAGTTTTGTGTAATATAGGACCTACTGTATCCTATTTCTTACCTCCTTTTGCTACTCCAATCTATATGTTATGATCGATTAAAAACTAAATATCATATGGTGCATTTATTACTAATAGTTCATCCATCCATGTCCCACCACCATTCATTCGTGTAGGTCAGGGGTCTGAAACCTGTAGCTCAGGAGTTACCGGTAACTCTCCACCCCCTTCTAAGTAGCTCGCCAAAGGATTTTAAAATTATACATATTGTGCTGAATAACTACATTTGATTGATTAAATGCCTATTTCCATTGTAAATGTGTCATTTTGATGTCCAATTTTGTGCACTGATTACTGGATAATGGGTTATGTTTTATAGACATCTGAGTGCACCTCATCTACGACTTGCCATGGCCCTTACATTTACAAAATTTCTTGTGACCGCTAAAATTTGTAGCTCTCTAGCATTTTCATTTACAAAAAGTAGCTCACGGAAGGAAAAAGGTTGGAGACCCCTGGTGTAGGCTGTTCTAAAGCAAATTATTTTGGATCTATAATATAAGTCAATAAAATATTTAGAGGGGGAAAGGTGACTCTATTTTGTGTCAGCATTTCACTTTTTTGAGTGATAAGTACCAATACTGTAGATTGCGTGGCTGGTTATGTACTGTTTCAGATGCAGTAGCAAGATATGAGCACATTTGCAAGGCTTCCTATAGTTAAAAATATGTAAGGTATTGTTTTACTAAAAAAAAAAGTGTAACTCTCATATACAGTTATTGTTATTGTGTTTTTGACTGAAATAAACTGAGCTGTAAGTTAAGATTAAATTATTATGATATTTTCTCAGTGACTCTCTTGTTCCCACTCAGTATGCTAAAAGCCTGAAGCTGGATGAATTGTGTGTTTATATTGTTAGATAGCAGCAATCTGAGATAGCCCCAAACCTTCTCTGAAATTACATTTTATACAGCCAGGAACTTTCAGCTCCCTTAAGTATCCTCATTGGCAAACATTCACTATGGCCAATGGCTATGACAATTGAATGCAGATGCGTAACAATACTTTTACTTTTTTTTGTCTACTTTACTCGCCTCTGACTTGATGTCTTATCACACTCTTTACCCCATTTCACAGAGCTCATTGTCCAGTAGATGGGCAAAAAAATCTGTTGCAAAAAGGTTAGTGGCTATTAAAATTGTCGACTCTTATTAGAATTTTCTGTATATCTCATTTATAAAGCGCCCGCATTACACTATTTTCTGATCTATGTTATAATGTTTCCTCATCACAAACATACATGGAGTTGTGTTTTGTTTTATGTTTAATACACAAATCCTGCATTTTTTTTAGGCTGAGTTCTTTCCTCAAACATAAAACACGATGATGCCACTAAGTGGTAATACAGGAAGTGGTCCATTGTGTTTTTAAACTCCATGCACCTTCACTAGAATCGTTTGAATAATTTAAACACTGGACTTGCCAGTCTGAGCATGAGAGCATTTTGAGCTTTGGAGATGTAGACAGACTAATAATAAAGGATTACTCAAACATGTGTGAATGAAATAAAACACAACTCCAGGTATGTTTCTGATGAGGTAATAACATTATAAAATGCCTAAAAGCTCCTAAGAGTCAGTTTTGTGTAACGTAGGACTTTGAAGTATGTTGGTTTAGTATATTTCTGGTACGATAAAACTCCCATGTTTTATTTTAATGGCTCTTGGCCTGTGTGCAGCCTCAGCCGTCAGATCCATCCACCTGCTGTGAAATCCTCTCACAGCGCTGACTTCTCTTTTCTCCGCTTCTCAACACTCTCTGTACATAACAATACCACTTTGCAAAACCCGGCCAGCTTTTTGTCCCCCGCCGCTTCCCCTCTACAGATCTAACCCTGCGTTTTCACCTTAAATCATCCATATCCCTGGCGAGTCCGGACTTCAAAACACTCTTATACTCGCAGCGCAATGACAGCCCCCAACTCATCCTATTAAAATGCTTCATTGCTTCACCAACCGAGATTTTTTATTGCCGTCGTACATATTGTTGCCTTGGCGATCCCAGAAGAGAATGGACTAGGCGTGTGTGAGGAAAATGAGTTTTGAAGAAGCGCGGCGCCAAAAACCCCCCGTGTTTTCTCGAGGATGCTAAGCGTGACATTCCAACAGAGAGGAGCTGTTTGCTAGCTTCTCACGGGCTGCACCCAGATTAATGGAGGGAGCGACAGAGCAAAACTGTGCACTTTAATGAGACAAACAACAGGCAAAATGGTGAATAGAGAAAAGAAACACAGATGAATAAAACAAAAGGGCTTTGCGTTTTTATTATGTTTTACTACAAACAAACATGTCTTCATTTTAGGTGCATTGTGTAGCTAAATCAGATCAAAGTACTGGTTAGATCTGTGGAGAGGCAACCCCGCTCACAGTCAGAATGCCCAAGGTTTGGTGTCAGTTTTGGTGGGGACATTATCAGCTAATGGTCAGTCTGTTCTGTGCTTTTAGAGATGGTTCATGTTAAACTTTTCAGAGATTATACGTCTGCGGGTCGTACACACAGACCGTATATATGAATGGACAGATATCGCCGCCCCCTAGTGTTCAGGCAGTGAATTACTTCGAGGTGCACAGACCTCGACGCAGATCCATAAATCAAACAACGGCGACAGCGGCAGTGCGCGTTGAGTCGACGCAGAACTATACTTCACCCTATAGTCGCTCTTTTTCTGTCTCGACTCATTATACAGCAATTTTAACTGAAGATGAAGCCAAGTAAGTTCACTTTGAAAAGTTTTTCAAAGTTTGGTGTGCAGCGTCTTCGCTCATGCCTGCTCAAGCCGCCATCTTCAAGTGCTGACCCTGTCCTGCCGCTTCCCCAGTTTAAGCTCCTGGCACCGCTAATGACATCACTCTGTTGCAGCCAATGATATAGCGCACAGGTGTCAAACATGCAGCCCGGGGGCCAGATCCGGCCCTTCAAGACCTTTAATCTGGCCCTCGGCTCATTTTCTACTAAAATATTTTAATTCTATTTTTTATTAAAATATTGTTAATTTTCTGCGGTGCTGAGCATTGCAGCGTCTCCAGCGTCTCTGTACGTGGCCCCTCCCACCAGAGCATCACAAATGAAGACTTGTCTCTTTCCAAACACTCTTAAAGGACGATCGTTTTAACTGTTGACCGTGACACCCTCATCAGAAAAATGTCCAAAATGAGAAAAGTGGAGCCGAGTGCAGGATTTACCAAGAAAAATTTACTTATTCCTATTTATACAAGTTAATGTTAAACAAGTTCATGTTAAAACATTGTGTTGAAATTGTATTTTTCTTAAAGTTGCAGGTTGTTCATAATATTATAATATTTTGTAAAAGAAAGAGTTTTCTGAGAGATTTCTGTAATAGATTTGTGTTTCTCTGCACAAATATTTGAACTTATTGTTATTTTTGGGGTTTATATGACATGAGTTTTCTGATCCGGCCCTTTTGGGATCAAAGTCGGTTGGATACGGCCCCCAGAACAAAATGAGTTTGACACCCCTGATATAGCGGCAGGAGTAACCCTGTCATCATATCCCTGAATCCATCTCAGAACATCTAATAAACAAAATGTGAACTAAAACGTGTTAAATTAATACTACTGAGTTTGGAAAAATATCGGAATAAATGTATATCTTTGTCTATAAAATAAAATGGCAAATATTGGTAGGGACTATTTATTTGTTGTCCCCACCCTCCCTATGCAAATGCCCTTGAAAATGTCTCTTTATTGTGCAATAAAACTAATTGAATAAAGGTAGAGCTGAGGTAGAGCTGTTCAATATTATACTGTGGAACATTCTAGGCAGAGCAATGATGTATTTATAGAAACAACCAGGTGACAGACCCCCAACCAAAAAGTTACACTGTGCACCTTTAAACTCCCATGTAATGCTTTGCCAACTTTTCATAGTTTTGATCATATTACACTGTTCCCTCTTGAGAAATAAAACCTCGGAGTTGTGCTTTGGTTTTTCATTAAAGGTGCACTTTTCTGGAGTCTGTCACCTGTTTGCGTCCATGGAGACATAAAAGCTTCTCTGGAATGTTTCATAGCATGGCATTAAACTTCTCTGTCTTGTACTTAGTATTTATGTATTTAGTTGCAGATATTTTCATTTCTCGAGAATACATGCGTTGTTGCTGTGGAGATATGCAGGTTTGATGCTATACTAAGGAACATTCTAGAGAAGGAATTAACGTCTGTGGACTCTTTAGTCGAAAGGTTACATAGTGCACCTTTAATAAGTGTTTGACATATATCATAAACTTCATAAATGTAAGGGTAGACATAGCTAACCCACTAGTGCCACGTTTCAGATATGACGTGTGCGTGGGGGCCCTTCTGGCTCCATCGACTCCGGCTCCAATTAACTGTACATTGAAAAATTGTCACCCCTCTCTGTAACTGCTGCTGTGAGCCTCATCATTTTGGTCGTAAAATGTTCGTATTAACTCGCTCTACATGATCCTGGTGTTTTTATATCCCTATTTTGTCCGTACATTTTTTTATTCCTAATATTAAACTGGCTCCAAATTCACCCCTATAACTGCTAGTCTCGTGAGCTTCATTTCGGGTCTGTGGTTAGATCTCAGCTCTGATCTTTGCATACTGTTGTTGTGTCTTTGGGCAAGACCACTGACCCAGATTGCATGAAAGTGTGTGAGTAATTGTAGATAGTCAGAAGAGCTGGGGGCTGCAGACTGACAACCAGCCCATCGTAGGGCAATTGTGATTTAATACATTTTAACGCAATTAGAAAAATATCAATATTGTTACTACAATATTCAAAGTATGCATCTGTTTTTTCTTTGTTTGTTTTAATAGCACAATGGTATTCTAATCATGAATAACAATGGCTAATTCATGCATTTTCCCTATAAAACTATAAGACAGATCTGAGCCAGTACATTACACTGTGTTTTTAGCCAAGTCATTGTTATTTGTGGAGCCACAGCTCACACAGTATCCTGTGTCCACAGACCTCCAGCGAGGTGCGGAAAAGTCATTAAAAATAGAAGAAACTTTTGGAAACATTCCCAGAAAGGACAGAGGGGTCAAAGGTGCTGACTCACAAAACAAGCTCACAAAACAAACTGTTACGCACAAGGAACATTATCTAAGAAAAAAAGAAAGAAATGCAAAAATCTAGGGTGCTGGAATTCAGAATTCAAAAATATTTTGAACTATAAAAACAATAAAACACTTTTTGCTGTCCATGAGAAATATCAGAAATTTGTGTGCAGATTTACCTTTATGTATTCAAAATAAAGGTGCATTGTATGACTTTTCTGGTGGTGGGTTTGTCAGTTGCTTGTTTCTGTGGATATGTCATTGCTCTGTCTGGAATGTTCCACAGTATGACTTTAAACAGCTGTACTTTACATTTTTTCAATTACAGGTGGTTTATTGCTCAAAAATACCTGCATTCTGACTGTGAGCGTGGTTGCCTCTCCACAGATCTGACCTGTAACTTGGTCTGGCTACTCCATGATGATAGAACGATTTAATGCCATACTGTGAAACATTCCAGATAAAGCAATAGCATCTCCATGGAGAAAAGTATTTGAAAAACCCTTAGCCAGAAAAGTGAACACACTTTTTTTCATCATATTTAAAAAAAGATTAAAATTTTAGTTTTGTTTTTCAATGTTTTTCTATTCTTTTTGCATATTTTGGCTAGTTACACATGAGACAAATTCGACAGTATTTGCCAACAGTAAGTCACTCTAATTGAATATACCGGTGCTAGTTAATAACGTTTTGAAAAGTCTACACAGAGGCATTGTACTTCCTTACGGGACTTGTTGCAGCAGCTGGACTGTGCAAAGCTCCTCTTTGCTGACAGATGGCTCACACCTCACTCTGTTTACTTCTGAGTCCTCGGAGAGCTCGGCACCGGACATTTCCAAATCCACCCTTCTCATTTAATGCACTGTTTGGGTTCACTCTCACAGGAGGATGTGGTTGGGAGATTTTACATTCAGATATGGACTCTTTATTCCATCTGGTTGCTTGTAGAATGCATTAGCTGGTCATTTGATGCTTTTTTCGCTTAAGCTCAGGGACGAAGTAACTAAATACTGTACATTTGGTCATATGTATTTAAAGAAGTGAAGTATTTGTATTGAGGTTGCTATAGAAACTGATAATTAAGGTAGTAACTGAAGAGCAGCAGCTATAATGTGTGTATGTATTATAAAAGGTATTATAAAAGGTGCTGTGCTTGATTTTTAAAAGCTTGAAAAAGTCAAAGCTAAATCTACTTAATTTTTTACAGTTTGCAACAATTTCTAAACTTTATAGCATCCTAATCACTGTAATGAGTTATGAGTTAAAAACAACTAAAGTGCTAACAATGCACTTCCTAGTTTGTGGAGAATAAACCATTTAGATGCAGATCGCACACAGCTTTTAACTTTGCATAACAACTTTGACTTTATCGCATGAAGAAAGTGGGCACAGCCATGCATTCCAGGAAAAGCAATAATATCTTCATGGAGGCTAGCATGTACTAGACCCTACACCAAAAAGTTACGTAGTGCACCTTTATACTTTTCACCCTTGTATTGTTTTTAACCTGAATTAGAGCTTGTGTCTGCTTTGGGTGGATCCGATTTTATTTTTATTAGATATATTTTTGTGATCTATGTTCTAATGTTCTTTTCTCATCACAAACATACCTGGAGTTGTATTTTATTCAAACACACAAACTCTGTATATTAAACTCAAGCTCTTCTCTCAAACAGAAAACACTTTGTTCCACCTTGTGATGTCATGTGGTAATGGGTAATGGGAAGTGCTCCAAGTGTGTTTTTAGGCCCCATCCACACTAGTACATATTTGAGTCATTTTCGTTGTGGATGCAGTGTTTGTTCACACTAATCTGATGGAAAACGGCACCAGAGACAGAACGATCTGGTGCCGCCAGCTCCCACGAATTCATCGGAGTACAGATCTGATCTGGCACTGTGGGGATGCCTGAAAATGTTGATACACTGAAGTAGGTCTATGTGCCGCAAAGTAATTCACGGCCAAAGCGCTAAGAGGCTAGGATATATGTTCATTCGTATATACGGTCTATGCGTATGACCAGTTTCACATGAACCATCTCCAATGCGGTAGAAGCACAGAACAGACTCAGCATCAGCAGAACACCCCTCTGTCACAGGAAGAACACATATATTGCACTGAGCCGTGTCCTTTAGTCCAACAGAAGCTGAACCGCATCAGCGCACAATAGCGAGCTGTTTTTTGAGCGCTCAGTTTATGCAAATTAACCATGCTGTTTTAAGTTTTGTTTCTGTAAAACGTAAACAAATATGCAGAAATCTGTGTGGATAGGGAAGGCTTGCGGACACAGAAACAACATGTCTGGACACAAATCGTTTCCAATACGGTAATACAGTGATACGGTGATACAGTGATTCGTTTCAGTGTAAACGCAGCCTTAAACTCCATACACGTTCACTAGAATTCAGCTCTAAAACTGCCAATCTCTTCAGAACTTAAAGTAAAAAGTATCTGTTAACTTGAAAATTACCACTGCATGACATCACAAGGTGGACCAGGGCATTTTGAGGTTTGGAGGTGTAGACAGATAATAATAAAGAATAAAGAATTACTCAAACATGTGTGAAAGAAACAAAACACAACTCCAGGTGTGTTCTTGATGAGATAACAGCATTATAACTTGTCTTAAAGCTCACCAGAGACACTTTTGCGTAATAAATGAGCCATGCCACAGTTGTATATGGTGTTATGTAAGCCCTGATGAATACCTGTTATGCTGTTGTGCAAAATATTATAGCAGAGTAATAGAAAGAGCCCACTGGGGATGTGGTATATAAACATTATGCATCTAAATAGGGCTGTAGTTTTGGCTGTGCAGTGAGCATGCATTATGGGTAAAAGCATCCCTCCGCGTTCCTCCTGCTGAGACTGTTCTACACAAATATTTATCAGGCTCCAATTACTGTGTCCTGTGTTGACTCTGCTGTGCAATCATATGAGTGTGTGGGTTTGGGACATGTTTATTATGTGTAATAAGGGCTCAGTTAAATCGATCCCAAACCACATGCAGACAGAGCAACTCAACTATTCAAGGAAATGGCATTAAGGTTTTCGAGAATTACTGTAAATTATTAAGTGAAAACAGACGTACTTAATGGCCACTGTGAAGGTGCACTGTGTAACTGCTTGTTTCCATGGTGATGTTATTGCTTTACCTAGAATGCTCCACTGTAGCATTAAACTTTCTATCTCCTCTAAGACCAGGTACCAGACCAATTTACAGGTCACAGTAAGAATGCTTGTTTTCAATGTGTTTTAGCAATAAAAAGTTTCAGTGGAACAGTCCTTAAAAGTATTGAGACTTGCAGTGACATGACTCTAGCGGTGTTCTACATGTATCTCTATAGTGGAATGTTCAGCAGTTACCATGGAGACACGATGCACACATTAGCACATCAGTTTGAAGAGACACGTTTTTAACAGAAGAAATAAGATTACATGTTGTAGTTCCATTTAAATCAGTTCTTTGTGGTCAGATTGTGTTAAAATAAAACAGAGCTTCAGACAGAGTAATGCCTCAGTTAGCATCACACCCCCAGGGAATGTTGATGATGTCAGCTGCAAAGTATGAATATTTCATTTTCTTTGTTTTATCACCCTATTGTGGTTGGAGTCGGTATCAAGTCTTAGAAATTAATAAAAAATTTAAAGCTAAACTTAATTTTTTTTAACACAAAAAACTATCAGCAAAATATAGTGAGCTGATTTATACAGAAAATTAACATTCAGTGCAAAACCATACCAAAAATAAGATCTTAATTACAAGGAACTTTTCCAATCCAGGTCAAATTGAAAAAGTTCAGCAGTGGTTAAATTGAATCTATGAATAACTAAACCTTCTTAAATTTCCAAAGCATTGCAGAAATTGCTCCCTAGAACCTGCTGCTAATTGTTTCTTTTCTAAAATAACTGTAATTGGCACACTGACTAATAAGGTATGCAGAGGTTATATATCTCCATGATTGTGAATTATGCAAATAATGTTGGAAATGTGCTAAACAGAATAGAACTGTGTAGTTCTGACTAATAAAGCCAACAGAAAAATCCCTGTTCTTATTCCCCACAGCAGCAGACTCCTCAGAGTTACACTCGTCATTGGGATCAACATCAGTTCAGTTTTCACGCCGCGCAGTAAGACAAATTAATCTCGCAGGCCCCCCGCCGCAGCCAACTGTTCACTTTATACATTACAAGCATGTTACTTTCTTATTGCTGTGTGCAGTGAAATACATACAACACCTAAAGGTGCACTGTGTAACTTTTTTAGGGGGATCTGCTGCCTTTTTGTATCCATGGAGATGTTATCGCTTTGCCTGGAATGTTGCACAGTGTGGTGTTAAACTGTTCAAATCTGTTTCCATGGAGACAAGCTGGAGATGCCAGTAAGACAAGTTACAGGTCAGGTGTGTGGAGGGATGACAGTGAGAATGTATGTTTTTCAAGGTGTTTTGAGCAATATACCAACCAACTTGCATTTACTGTATGTATGAAAATGGTTTATGAGTCAGTGGTGGTGCAGATTGGCAACCTTGCTTTCATCACTCTGCCCCTGGGCAGCTGTGGCTACAGAATTTGCTTTATACCACGAGTGCAGCCTTGGGTGTATCTCTGAACAGTTATCCTCTTGTTCAAATATGTTTTTACAACAAGCTTTTCAAACTAATATCAAATGACCCCATGTCATTGACAATGAGTACAAAAGATAAGATAAGATTTCACTTTATTAATACCAAAGATGTTTTGTGTCAGAGAAGTCATTAAGAGACATGTGGGATAGAATTGAATTTTAAAAACCTGAAATCAATGTTTGATAACTAAATGTGTTATAAAATGAATATGACCTTCAATAGTCCATTTCCTGTTGTTACATAATGTTACGATGACTGTCTTTATTATTGTCTCCATATTGAAGTCTTTGGCCCATGCACATCCCCTCAGGCTGGACCGAACTGTGGAATCTTCCATTGGCCCCAGAACAATGAACCTCATTCAACATGGCCGCCGTACAGGGGCTGTGTGGTTTTGTGTGGAGCGCTTCACATTTCGGGGTTTCCCACTGACTCCTCTAATGAACCATCTTGAAGGAAAAGCACTTTTAGTCAAAGAATGTGTCTCCAAATAATAAAAAAAAATCCCACTTTCAAACAGGAAGCAGACAGGAACGCTGATCCATTTCTTGCATGCTACATTTGACATTGAAATTGGGCTGTGACTCAGAGAATCTGATAGTGTGCCAACATTTACTCACTATTTCACCCATATCCTGCACGGCATTAGATATTTTCATATTGCTTTGCAACTGATTCTAGTGGAACGTGTGCAAGGCTGCCAACCTAATAAAGGTTACTTTTTTTTATTTTTTTATTTAACCTTAAAGCTGCGTTACTCAGTGTTCAAACTGTGAAAGGAAAAAGTAGTTATTTATATCTCCTTGCTTGCACACGCAGACCTTTGGGGACCTTGCTATATTCACGATATTAATGAATATTGGGATGTGCAGAGCTTTAGAACTGCTTTTCACAGAATCCAGAGTGAGGCAGGTGGATGCCAGCGCTGCCAGTGTACAGGCAATTCTGGGAACTCTGGGAACAAAACTGGTTCAAAATGGTCTTCTCTTGCGGGAGTTTCAAGCGGTGGGTGGGAAGTGCCAAATTAACACTACAGGAAGTTGAATGAACACTAGGGGAAGTTGAATTTATTTCAACCATATCAACTCTGGCAAATAACCCTAAATTGAACCCCCACATTTAACTTTGAAATAGTTAAAATAACACTTTTTGTAGTACAAGTAGTACATGCCAGAAGTTTTGTGAGGATTCCCCCGTGGTGCCCCCGCAAGTCCTTGTTGCCCTGCGCACTATGCGTAATGTGCATAATGTGGAGCAATGGTACTGCTTTTACCTTTAGTTCAGAAGAGACGGGCACTTCCAGGCCTAAAATCATCCAAATGATTCTAATGAAGGTGTATGTAGTTTAAAGACACAATGGAGCACTTCCTGTATTACCTCATGACATCACATGGTCGAACAGAGTGTTTTCAATTTAATCCAGTCCCACAGTGTATCTTGCTGCAAAAGGCTCAAAATATTGTATTTTAATTTAATTTAGATGATGTGTGCCTATTCCAATAAGCTTGTTTTTCCTGATAATTCCACATAATAAAAACATTCTGTAAATTCTTACACAATAATTGGAAAAAGATGCATTCTTACAGTTTCTTTCTGCTCATGTACGTTTTTATCTTATCATGGTTGCTACTTGTGCATTGTCTGTAATTTAGCATCTCGATATATAGGGTCTGGAGCAGAGGAGAGGAGCAGCTCTTTTAATAGGCCTCTGTGGCGGGTGCTTAGAGGGTGCTATGGGGGTGCTATGAGGGGGCATTGATTTTGAGGTCAGTCCATAAAGCACACAGCCTTGTCCCGCTGTACTAACACAGGCATCAGTGTGGTCTGTTAAAGAGGAGCCTGAGCCAGAGACACAGAGACAGTGAGGAGGCTTTTACACATGTTATAGACAAAAGGAGGAGAGACGAGACCTACAAAGGCAATTATACCGTTTGACCTTAAGCTCATGGCAAGATAACTTCAGGTATGTATGGATATTGATTTTCATTGACAAATTGTTAGTGTGATTGTGTAAGGTATGTGTAACAACAGAGTAGCCAGGTAAAGATTTCAGTTTTTTTTATATTTCCTTGAAGAGGTAAGGAAACAGCCTCTCCTGAAAGTTTAGTTTAATTACAATTGGTTGACTCCATATCACATCACTCTGAGTGTCTTTGTTTTACAGAAAATTCATGAATGAATCACAATTACGATCATCGTTTACCACACCCATCCACCACACAAAAATACCAGCAGTGCCTGTGGAATGTCAAATTGTTCTGCTAGTTATTTATGTTATGGCGCAACATATCAGGGATCAATGAAAAAACGCCACAATTTAGGACTGCAGTGGTTACTCCCAGTTGATCATGATCACACTTTGATTGTACCTTAATTTAGCAAATCCATACGCAATGGCAATTTTTGTCATAAAGACTGACATGAAGATTGACATTTAACTTCACGTTATTCATTATATTGAGTGTGGTGGTGCAATCTGGGTATATAAATGGACATAACTACTACCACTAGCTGCCTGTGTTCCAAATAGGAAGTGTGCATGGGGGCTCTTCCGGCTCCATTAACTCTTTTTCCAATTGACTTACGTAAAAAATGGTCACTCCTCTCTGTAACTGCTGCAGTGAGCCTCATCATTTTAGTCTTAAAATGTTCGTATTAACCCACTCTGCATGATTCTGGTGTTTTTATTTTACTATTTTGTCCATAAATTGATTTGTGCTCCAAATTTTCTTTATAACTGCCGCCTTCATGAGCTTCATTTGACTGGAGCCTCTAGAGTACAACCAGAGTAGACTGATAATGTTTTTGTACATAAATAACTGTGGGCAAATGAGTAGTAAAAATAAAGGCCAAGTACAATTGTAATGTTTTGAAAGTAAGATTCTGTTCTAATTCCATCCGGGCTTCATTAGCACCACTCCTCAGTGTTCAGATCAGATGACCATTAATCCTGTTATAATCAATGCAGCTCTGCCTTATTAGTCCCACTTTGACCTTTTAACGAGCCGACCCTGAACGCAGCGGGGAGTACCGCCCTCACACTGGTACACTTTATGAATAAGTCAAAAGTTAGCCAAGCAAGTTCCCAAAAGAGCGCCAACACAAAATGGTGATTATGATTATTAGAGATTTTCCCCAACAGAATAGAAATGTCCTTCACGCAATCATTATATTAACAAGATACTTTTTCAATAGTTGTTTTAGTAGAGACACTGTTTTAGTCTGCATTTTTATGCGATTTTTATTGGTCTAAATTCATAAACAAGCAAAATCATTCCTGAAATGATTATATTATACAAATTATTGCTAGAGTCAATGTGAAAGCATTATTATTAGCTCTTACTATTAGCACTGTAGAATTAGCAAAACAGAAATAGTACTGCAGTGGTTTGTATTGGTAATATTTGGTTAATTGCACCGGCAAAGAAGTGTAGTAGTAGTAGTAGTAGTAGTAGTAGTAGTAGTAGTATCCTAATAGTAGTAGTAGTAACTTAGTAGTAGTAGCTATTACTAGCAATAATATCTTGCAGCCTCGTAGTAGTAGCCTAGTAGTTAACGGAGTAGCCTAGTAGTTTTAGCTTAGTAGTCCTAGTAGTAGCCTAGTAGTTGTAGTAGTAGTCTAGTATTCATAGTAGTAGCCTAGTGGTAGTAGCCTTAATAGTTGTAGTAGTAGTAGTCTAGTAGTAATGGTAGCCTAGTAGTAGTCCTTTCCTTGAAGTAATGGACCTAATTGTTACTTTTTGAAAAGTACAGCTAATAAAAGTCATTGAATTGTATAGTTGTATAGGTATGTTATTAGTAATCATTTGAATATATGTATTTCATTTATTTTTCCTCACTGGTTGAACTCTTACTTGTTGTATCATCTTCTTGACATAACACAATAGTTAGTTTCCACCTCTCACGTGTTAGTCGTTTCCAGCTTTGTGCCGTCTTTTGGGGAATTCCGCTCTTAACATCGCTGAGTCAAAGCGTCCACTGTTCATTTATGGTTACGACGCCGTCTGCAGCTGGGGATTGTGGGAATGCGTATCATTCCAGATATGTCGTCCATCACAGCGTAAAGTGTTTAGAAAGGCCGTAGACTGCGCTCTGAGACTCACTGTTTGTTTTATTGTTGCTTCTGCCAGGACTGTGACGTTTGTTTTCATATGAGAGGCTGTGTGGGCTTTTCTCTGCAGTTCTTGGGCAGACTTAGGCATGTTAGCTCATATAGGCTCATTTACATGTGTTTAAGTAGATCTAAAAGAAGGATTTACAGATCAATAAAACGTCTGCTTCAGTACACCTTTCACAGCCAGGAGCATAAAAGTATGAAAGGCAATTCTGTCAACTTTTGATATGATATTCCCAGTTTTAAGGTAGTGCAAAGTTATTGTCAGTTTTGTACCAGTAATCTCCTTAAAATTGCACTATGTAACTTTTTTGGTAGAGAGAGTTTGCCACTAACTTGTGTCTTTGGAGATGCATTTGCTCTGTCTGGCATGTTCACAGTATTGTATTAAAACTTATCTATCTCCATGGTGACAAGCATGTTTTCAGGGTTTTGTTATAGCAATTAAATACACATAATTAAATAATTGTTTCAGCTGATATCCCTGTTGGACATTAGACTCTTGACTGGTCATAGTTGGTCCAGAAAGTCACATGTTTGAATTTGTTCTTACACAAAGGCGCTCTGTCATTACTAGAGAGATAAATAAGAGCTACATAACACACTTACATGAGTTTTGTCATATTTTATTTTTGTTGCGGAAAAGAATTAAACACAATTTTTAGTCTCTCCACATTTTTAATTTTTTTTTTTATCTCTGCACAATATTTAGTCTCTACACTAGTATCAGTTGGTATTGGGGATCGGCAGATGCTTGAAGCGATAGCATTGAAATCAGTATCAGAACTGAAAAAGTTGAATCACTGCATCTCTAGTTTAATAGTGCACCTTGAAAGCATATCAAAATCATGCTTATATATAATAGCATATAGCAGATAATAATAATAAACATAAAATTGATTCCTTTACATTTGTAATAAAATGTTAGCCAGGCTGGAGCCACCTAGTGCTTCCGCTTAATTTCATTTCTCTCCAGCAACTAGGTCAGGAATCACAATACACTAGATGGTTCACAAAAACCCCAGAAGTGCAAGTTCGGGCATCAGCCAATCAGTGAAGAGACATATATTATGTGTTTGCAACGATTCCCAAGATTGAGGATTTACAGCCGGAATAAAGACAATGTTTGGTGAATTTTATCAAGGGGAAAGAAGTTATTGCCCTTCTCCCTACAGGATTTGGGAAAAGCTTAATATACCAGTTAGCCCTGTTAGCGACGTCATGACCAAATAGCAGTGATTGGTTAAATAAAAAAAGTATCCGCCTACCATCGAACAAACTAATTCTGATGCTGCAAGGTCAGACCGTTTCTACGAAGTGAAATTGGCTGATGAATCCGGCTAGTAAAATGTTGCTATTTATCTGTAAATCATTCTGTTTGACCTCTTGTATATAGCAGAATTTATTTTTTATTTTTTTCATAATTTTTCAATTTTATTTTGTCTTGTACATATACATTTATATAATTATGCCTTATTTGACACCAATTTTGCTATCTTTTTTGCTACTTATTTAGAATTTATTATTACTATTAATATTTTTTTCCTTGTTGTTATGAAATTATATTGCGAGTGCGAGCTATTGTGCTAAGTGCTAAGTGTGTCTAAGTCCTAATCATTATTGCTAGTAGAGATTGATTGGGATCTTGCTGACCACTACTGCCTTTTTATTTTGTGCATTGTTCTTTTCCTGTAAAGTCTTTTGTTTTTTGAGCCAAATTCCGTCTATCCAAAAATGACTTCAGGTGAATCACAACATCATTGGTCCTTTTCTGTTGTGGAAACGCTCCCCAAACTCCGCAGACAGAGAGACAGATCGGGCAGATGAGCAGGATGGGGCCCAGTGGTCTGTGGTGTGGGGAGCAGAACGTCCGTATGTGAGACAGGTAATGAGCATCTCTAATACACCTCCACTCCGTAATTGTTTTGAATGAGTCAGCGGAGGCTCTTCCATCACAAAGACTGTCAGGTGGCACGCAGCACGGAGCACGCTAATTGGTTCTCTCCCCAGACGCTTCCCCTTGTCTGTTCCTCAAGCTCCTGACAGGAACTTGGACGCGTTTTGGAGGGCGGGTCTGTTATAATGGACACGCGTTCTTGTTTGGGGGTCTGTCTCATTACTGTACAGGAGTCAGGGCCGAGTGAGGAGGTAATGAAGCTGAACTGCCAATTTAGGCGAATGAGGAATAAATGGCGACATCATCTTTTTGTGTTCAACAGAAAACGTGTAGCAAAATTGTTTGTTGTCAGATTGTAAAAGATTTTATCTGTGGGAGGGATTTTGAGATCTTTTGATGTTTTGAGTACTCTGTTGGTTTGATGGTTAATGATTTCATGACATATGTTTTTGTCAGTGATTTTAATATGGGAATGGGATGATTTTTGTTTTGCAATATAGATCTGATACCATTAACAATAAATTTGATCCCCATGAGGCAATTTATATATTGAAACCTCAAGTATTAACTTTTACCTTGGCGTCTTCTCTTTACTCCAACTCATTTTGAGCTGTAAAGTAGAATAAAGGATGGCAGAGGCACTCTGATTTGCAGTGAATTTATTAATAGTCACGCCAAGGCGTTTTGACTACTTAGTCTTCATCAGGGCTGATTGAGTAAGCAACAGGTGTGACCATTTCTAGGGGTCATGACCCCAGACACATGATAGTTAAAAAACAAACAAAATCTCCCCAAATTATAGGTGTTACAAAATTATAATTACAAAATTTACATGTTGAATCCAAGTATATTGACAACATACCATTCATAACACAACAGATAAATAACAGTGTTCTGTATAAGTTGGAGTATAGTCAACAATACATATATCCCTTAGATTACACAGCACACTTTAAAAGTTGTTTTCAATTAATCATCAAGAAGAAGAAAGAACCAGTAATTTCATAACAAAGATAATGAGAAATACCTAGGTATTTGGTGGCCAATTGTCAAGGGGGGAGGCAACTTGTCCCCTCTTGTCAGTTGGCGACAGTGTGATAAAGACATGGCAACAATTAAGAGTATACATGAAGCGGCTTAATGGGTCCCAGTAATTGTGGACACAGTTCAGATAGTTCAAACAGTTCAAATAGTTCAAATAGTTTAAACAGTTCAAATAGTTCAAATTGTTTAAACAGTTCCAATAATTCAAACTGTTCACATAAACAGAAGGGGGAGCTACAGTTATAAGAAGGGTGAAAAATCCACCTCTTCGTTCAGACCGGAGTGGACCATGGCCTTCAACGTCTGGATCCAGAACATCATGCGGGATGACCTCTATGACCATATCCCTGAGGGAGTTGGAACTGCTATGGCCAGCAGCTTTGTAGTGTTTTGCTATGGGCAAAGTAAAGTACGTTGTTGATTCTGATGGCATATTTTGAGCTGTTTTTAAATATTTAATTTTAAATGTTAATTAAAATTAAATTGATATACACTACTGGACTGAGCACATATTGGTACTAAACAAAATCACGTAACTGGAAAATATCTGGACCTTTCCTAAGCTATTTTAGGGAAAAAAAAAAAAAACAGAACTAGGCTAAGACCACAAGGTAATATTATTCAATCTTGATTATTTTGTGTTGAAAATGGCATTCCATTGTCTAAAAAGGAGTGTTTTTATTCTTGAAATAAGTTGTTTTTGAAGTCGTCTTAGTATTGTCATGACACAGATTTATACATATTCTGTTGTGTCTCTGTCTTTGAACATTTGGGCCAATATTTCAATATAAGTAGATGTAAGTGAAGATAAACTAAAATATAGTTTATAGCTAAATTATTTACCCCTTTCCATTCCAGCCTATTTTTCCTAAAATGACTGACTAAAATGACCCAATTCAATCTGTTTCTGAACCTTTTGGAGCACTCTTTCTGAAACTGAGGCTCTGTAGTTTTGGCCTCTGTCTGATCTACTCCAACTTTAAGTGGGAACAAGTTCTACAGAGAGGAAAGTCAGGTTTCAAATTCCACCTAAATTTCTTTGGTTAAATATAAGAATAATAAGAAAAGTATAGCGGGGGTGCCTGGGGATGATTTAAGGAGATGTGATTAGGCAAAAAAGACAGAATTCATATAAAATTCCTATTACATTTTTGTGAATTTTTGTGTTCTTTTTTCTTAATTTGTGGAAAGGTGTCAGATTTTAAATACAAAACTTGACATGAAGTTTTTAGCTAACATTTTGAATAACTCTCAGGCACCATAATTAAACTGAATGGTTGAGTTGTGTAAAAGTGAGAGCAGTGAATAGTGACAGTAGTTTGAGACACACACCTGTGGTACCTGAGCAGCTGCTTCACATCTGGACTCTGTGAACATGTGACAGAGTGCTACAGGCTCTAAACACAACCAGAAGGAAACAAACGGCTCCGTGATCGGCTACAGATGTTCTTTTGACTCATTACCAAAGAATTCCACGTTTTTTTTTTAATCCACAATTTTATCTCATTTAACACGGTCACCACATTAAAGGTACACACACATTGTTTTCATTACTGCATGATGCTTACTCTGGTAAAAGCTCTTACCTAAATAGTTTAAACGCTACTTTACTGGTAACACAAGCTCAAACATGCATTATCAACCACTTAAAATTTTCCTTCCAAATCCACACTTTATTTATATTGCCTATTTTATAAACAGAGCCAGAGTAGTACCTGCTTTTACCAATGGATGTGATTTGAAAAAGCAAAATGTATTAAAGTCCGGAATTTTGGATGTAGGACCTAATTTCCTAGTGAGCCAGAGTGTTGGAGACATGTGGAGACACTTTTTAAAATATTCCATTCAGTCCTTGTATTTGGAAAGGTCACTGGTGCTAGGCTAGCACATGTCAATGGCCATAGTTATCCTGCCACAAGAACAGTCTTACCCACTCCGCAAAACACCCGAAGCAAAACTATTATTATGCCAGACTGTCGATGTAAATGTCTGTGTCCATAGAATAATTTTAGTTAAACCAATCTTACATTTGAAGGATTTATGTCTGAGCAGCAGCCGCGAGTTGTACTTCCTGATAGAAAGCTGGGCAGCGGCGAACTGATATCACCTCTCACCTATCTTACCGGCAAAGAAAATAGTTCCTCAACATGCGACGATTCATGTGATGCAAGGTTAGTTTTATTTCAAACATTATTCTATCAACACAGACATTTACATTGACAGTCTGGCGTAATAATAGTTTTGCTTCGGGTGTTTTGTGGAGTGTTTTTAGTGGCAGGCTAACTATGGCCATTGACATGTGCTAGCCTAGCACCAGCGACCTCTGCAAATACAAGAACTGGATGGAATATTTATAAAAGTGTCTCCACACGTCTCCAACACTCTGGCTCACTAAGAAATGAGGTCCTATGACCAAAATTCTACAAATCCTACAATAAGCTAGTGATTATCATTGTTGTATAAATTGTAATAGCAGTTGTTGTAGTTGTAGTACTAGTTGATCCAGTACAAGGCCAAAAAATCCAAGAAATCGATATCTTAAAGGTGCTATATTAGGCAAAATTGACTCTTGTGAGCCTTAAGTCATGTTAGAATGCTGTTACCTTATCAAAAATATACCTGGAGTTGTGTTTTGTTTCATTCACACATGTTTGAAGTTTCAGTTGTTACATTATTGCTTTGTCTGTAATGTTCCATTGTGTGGCATGAAACTTTTAGCCAGGCTGGTGCCACCTAGTGCCTCCTCTCAATTTCATTTCTCTCCAGCGACTAGGTCAGGAATCAGAATACACTAGACGGTTCACAAAAACCCTGGAAGTGCGAGTTCGGGCACCAACCAATCTGCGAAGAGCCATATATTCTGTGCTGGCAAGAATTCCCAAGGTCGTGCATTTAAAGACGGAACAAAGAGAATGTTTGGTGACTTTTATCAAAGGGAAAGACGTTATTGCTTCTTCCTATGGGATTTGGGAAAAGCTTATTATACCAGTTAGCCCCATTAGCGGCGCATTACATACGTCACGACCAAATAGCAGTGATTGGTTAAATGAAAAAAGTACATACCTACCATCGAGCAAACGAATTCTAACACTGCGAGGTCAGACAGTTTCTTCGAAGTGAAACAGTCTTATGAATCAGGCTATTATCAGGCCAAAATTCTGTTGATTTCAGGTCTGTTTATATCATTGCCACAATGCTTTTCACTGTAATTTCAAGCAATAAAACATCTAGAGTTGAATAGGCTTTATACTGAGCCAACTCTTTGTTCCGGACTTTACCAACTCTAAACATATATGGCAATTTGCATGTATTTTTAATTTTTTTTTATAGTACACTGCTCCTTGATTCCCATATGTTTATTAAATATCAACAAAAAGTATACAATAACTCAATGAATAAGAGCTTGTCCTACATCCCTACTTCTAACCAGGAAGTGAGGTCATGTATATACTGTACCTTGCCCCAGTTGCACTTGTAGTAGTACTGTAATTCTTTATAGATCCAGGGATTAAACCAAGATTGTCCGGGTCGTGCATATGCCAGTGGTACTATCCCGGTATTAGCTTTCTGACACAGCTGCAGTGTTTGGCTCTGGCTTATACCAATCACTATAAGACCCACTTTGGCCCGTACAGGAATGCTCCATCTGCTCCCGGGATAGGGGGGCACGGGACAGACCACTGGATCGGGCAGGAGGGGGTGGTGGTTGATCCAGTGGGGGATGAAGGGGGATGAGAGGGGCGTGGGCTGATTCCTGTGGTAATCTGTGATAACTCATCGCGCAGAGGAGAGGATATAGGAGGAGTACACACAGTTTGCAGTAGTGTAGTAGTAGCAGTGTGTAGTGAGGAGATATGGATTTCTCATTCTTGTTGCGGGCTGAGAGGAGGCCCAGCTGTGTCCCATGGGACCTGAATGGAGCAGATATTCACACAGGTAATGAAAAATATAGACCGGACACTTTATTAGGTACACTCAACAGGATTTTGTTGTATTTGTTGTATTAATTGTAAATCACGTAACTGGAAAATATCTTGACCTTTCCTGAGCTATTTTAGAAAGAAAACAGAACTAGGCTTTGACCACAAGGTAATATTATTCACTCTCTATGATTCTGAGTTGAAAATGACACTTTATTGTCTAAAAAGGAGTATTTTTATTATTGAAATATGTTGTTTTTGAAGTTTTAGTATTGTCACGACACAGATTTATCCATACTCTGTTGTGTCTCTGTTTTTTAATATTTGGGCCAATATTTCGACATAAGTAGATGTAAGTTTTGTGTCTGACTTTGGGATTTGTCATAAACTTAAAAATGCAGTCCTATTCAAGTTTACAAGTACTTCACTGCCGTTTTACTATGGGAGATTCTACTACTACATATAAAAAAGGGCACAGTCAACATTGTTAAAGTTACAAATGGTGTGGCTTCAGTTTGGTCATAAAAGTTACTGTTGTTGTTTTCACTTCTTACCACTGGCTTCAAAGGAAAATCTTAGTTTAGTTGTCCCCAAGTACTATAAATTCAAACATTCCCATCTGTAAAATGTGCAGTAGTGGAAGAAGTACAGAATTTTTATATACTAATATAGCACAGATGTTGGAGCAAAAAAAAATTCAGTAAAAGTAAAAGTATGACATGAAAAATCTACAATAATATAAGTTTAAAAATGTACTTAAGAAGTAAAAAGTACAAGTATTTCACACAGATGTAATAAAGCTTCAGATGTTCTGATTTTGATGCAGATAATGGAATGATAGTTGTTTCCCTAGCTGTTTTTATTTGTATATTTTTGTTTGCTCAAACTGTGGACATGTTAAAAATGAACCCCCAGCTGTTTCTGCAGGTCACAAACTATAATAAAAGTACTTTTACTTTTCAGTCCTGTTCAAAAATGTAGTGGAGGACAAAGTACATGCCTGCTCTCAAATCTGCTGAAGTAAAAGTAAAATGTATCCACTTTAAAATGTACTCAAATAAAGTGCAGATACCTAAAATGTATACTTAAGTACAGTACTTTACTACTTTTACTTTGTTATGTTCCACCATTGATTCTAAGTTTAAATAGTCTGAATCAGCATTTGTTGTTTTTCTAATTATATTGGTTCAACTTAAATCTGTATTATTAAAGTTACATTGTGTATCTTTTCTTCTGGAGGTAACTTTTCTGCTTGTTTCTATGAATATGTCATTGCTCTGCTTTCCACAGTATGGCATTAAACAGCTCTACCTTATATTTAGTCAATTATAGGTGGTTTTAGAGCTCAAAAATACCTTGAAAAACAGACATTCTCACAGATCTGACCTGTCTGGTTTGGTCTCCATGAAGATAGAAAGGTTTAACGCCATACTGTGAAACATTCCAGACCAAGTAATAACATTTTCACAGACAAAAGCATTTCACGGACCCTCCACCAGAAAAATTACACGATTACTTTACTAGTTGACAAGTTACGTGCGTTTATTCATGTTAGAACATGTGTGCTTAATAATTTGTCCAGTGAAAGCCTAGTGATGTGAGGGTGCTGAGTTCCTCCTACAGTCCTATGACAGTAACGTCTGATATATGCCCTTGTGTTTCTATTGCTGTCGTGTAACGAGATATGCATGGATATGGACAAGATGTGCTGTTGTTTAACCTTGTGATCAGCAAAATGCGAACACTGGATCCTGAATGTCTCGCAGCTGTATGTGTGTGTGTTTGCCATGCGCTGGGGGAGACGGTGAACGCACCACTGCACTTGATTAGATGACGTGTTTCAAAATAATTGCGTTTGTCACGGGGTCATGAACGCATCATAAAGCAGGAAGTGTGGATTTGTGAGGCATGTGTCCAATACTGGCTGTACGATCAATATGAGACAATGTAATGTGGGTCAGAAGGGAAATGTATTGTCAAGAGAAACATTTGAACAATTTTGTAGAATAAGCTATTGTATTTTTGGCTTCAATGTAGGTTTGTGCAGTAATGGAATTTAAATTGAATCAGCTGGAGACTTTGTAATTGACAAATCTACAGCCAGTCCTCTGTGATTTTAGATGAGAAAAATTACAGTTTATTGTGTTATCTGCACTGATTTAAACGTGCATTGTGTAACTTTTTTTGTGGTGGAGGGTTCGTCAAATGCTTTTCTCCACGGTATTAAACTTTTCTATCTTCATGGAGACCAAACCAGACCAAGTTACAGGTCAGATCTGTGGAGAGGCAACCCCGCTCACAGTCAGAATACCTCTTTTTCTAGGTATTTTTGAGCTCTAACACCATTTTTAATTGAGTAAGTGTAATGTAGAGCTGTTTAATGTCATACTGTGGAACATTCCAGACAAAGCAATGGCATCTTCATAGAAACAAGCAGGTGATGGACCCCTAACAACCCTAACAACTTTACATCTTTACACTCTGTCTTGCTTATATTCATGAATTTAAACAAAATTTAGGAAAAAAATTGATTCTTTTCACCTGACTCTAACCTTGAAAACATTAGACCCACACATTGGAACTGATGACATAATGTGTTTAAGTTCTCACCTTTAGTGTTGATTTTTACAGCTTTTCTGTTTCTATTGATATTCATTAAAACGCGTCTATTAGCACACAGATATTTAGTTGGGCAATGCTATTTAACACTACACAACACTGGATGTAGCCATTGTTGGAAAGTAACTAAACACATGTACTGTATATAATTTTGAGTAACTGCATTCTGGTTCAGTTAAAAAAGAATAAAAATCAAATCTGCTACTTTGCTATATTGAAAGGAATACTTATTTATTTTTTATTGATTTATTTGTTTATTTATTTCATTCATAAAGTCTAAAAAGATATCAACAGTGTCACAACCTCAAACATACAAGAAATGAATGAAAAAGAGTCGTCTTATGTTATCTGCCCCCTTTTCCCTTTTCATGACAATACAAAATCAACACCGATGGTTACAAAACATTTCAAATCAGTGCTTTTCAGTTCAGGCACAATTATTAATCAGTTCCAAACTGAAATCTTCACTTTTATGCACAACAACTTAGTTTTCTTTTTCATACATAAACGTTGCATTCGATTTTATGTATACAATGGCGAGACTTTATCATGTCATTTTGTACTGCAATTTTTTGTGAGAAAAGAAGAAAATGCTGCAAAAAAACAAAAACAATATGTAGTATTTTTCTCACAACTGCAACTTGGTGAATTCTAAGTGTGGAATAATGGGAATACAGCACTCTGAGTATTCTGTGTATCAGAATATGTTGCAAAGTATTCTGTAACTAAATACATTTTCAAAGTATTCTTCCCAACACACTTAGAAATAGGTCCAGTAATTGCAGTAAATACTATCTAGTAACTACTAAGTCACTGGGAAATATAAAGAGAGCTACTGTAAATGTGTCATGTAATGCAGCCTGACTTTAGATGTGCATGTGTTGAAACCAGAGCTCAGTTTCACTCCGTTCCAAGAGGTTATGCTAATGGATAAGAGCTACACACTCCCACCTTTATATTAGCATAAGCCATCCAGCTAATGACCTGGACTGATACTGTTCCTGTTGAAAGTACATCACCAATTCAAAGCTAAAACTCTTTCAGGATCGACAAATTAGCACAACAGAGGGGAAGGCTTTCACCAAGTTGTTGGTTTGAATCCTCAGGGTACACTCATCACTCGAGTGGCTTAGGCGGGTGTCATCTCATAAGTGACTGGACGGTTGATGTTTCAATCCCATACAGCCGGTCCGTACTGTTGTGGTGTCCGTGGGCAAAGCACCTCACCCTTTATGTGTCAGTGCGCTGTCTTTATGTTGGTCGTTAGTCACATCCAGTGTCGGGGAGTAACAGATTACATGTACCGGAGTTACGTAATCAGAGTACAAATTATGAGTAACTGTATTCAGTTATAGTTACTGTTTCAGTGAGTGGTAATTGGATTACAGTTACTTTGTTGAAATAAATGGATTACACAGTGGTATTTTCCTGTTTTCACATTTCGGGGTATTCCCTTTTTTTTTTTTTTTTTTTTTTTTTCAATAATTCTAATTATTGCCGGACACTAAACCAGGTCTAAAACCAGGTCTAAACCCAGGTCCAAACCAGTTCTATACCTGGTCTAAAACCAGGTCTAAACTAGGTCTAAACCAGGACTAAACCAGGACTAAACCAGGACTAAAGCAGGACTAAAGCAGGACTAAAACTAGGCCCAAACCAGGTCTAAACCAAGTCTAAACCAGATCTAAAACCATGTCTAAACTAGGTCTAAACCAGAACTAAACCAGGACTAAACCAGGACTAAACCAAGACTAAACCAGGTCTAAAACAGGATTTAACAGGACTAAACCAGGTCTAAAACAGGATTTAACAGGACTAAATCATGCTGTGCGGACCGTGTCTCCTCCTCTTCTATCAGAAATATTTTTAATACAGTTAAGTAAAGACTGGGCTTTTTTATTGTCTTTTAGCAGACTTATGTTACAATATCCTAGTCTTTGCTACTCTACAGCAAAGCAAGTAATCCAAAGTATTCAGATTACGTTACTCACTTTAAATAATTTATTGAATTACATTACAAACTACATTTTGGGATATGTAATCTGTAATCTGTAAGGGAATACATTTTAAAAGTCACCTTCCCAACACTGGTCACATCTCTATCAATTCATCCAGGAATGAATAATGTAATGTAGCGCATCTATGAGTGTTCAAAAGTCTTATATCAATCAAATGCAGGAATAAAAGCGTCCTGATTTTATATTTTTAAAGAAGACAAAATTGACTTATGATCTTACGATGTTTTAGCTTGCTCAGAATTGCATTTTGATTGATTCATTCAGGTTTAGGCCTGTCACGATAATACATTTTGAAGTGGAACATGCTGCTGAAATAAATATAGATGACAAGTGTGATCATATTGAAACTCACTGACGCAAAAAAACCAAGAGCAGATTTAAACCACAAAACCTATTCAAAATCTACAATACTGTTAAAAAATCATGAGCTGGAACAAATAAAATGCAGAATGAAATGCTTTAGTGCTTAGTTAGTATTTGTAATGAGTCAGAGAAGTTATTCATTCAACCTTCTACAGCTCAAATCTTATCATATGGCTACAAAATATCAAAACATTTCACAATCGGGCAAAGAAAACATACACACGATAAATACTGACCCCAAAAATAGTGTTCCAGCTTTTGTATATTGAACAATAAATTGATTTACTGTAGTAATTATTCACGTTTGAGTATTTCTGTTCGTGAATGTGAAAACACATACACAAATGTTCAAAAACTTTGTGTTGCCAGGCTCAAAGCAGTTCTGTTTAGCTGTGTATATGACTGAAAGGTTTTCATTCTACACTCTTCTCTCTTTCTGATTTTATGATGATTATTTATGTTTTGATTTTTTTGTATTGTGATTTTGTATTGTGATTTTAATCTATTTCTTATTCTGAGTACAAATTGTGCTATACAAATAAACTTGCCTTGCCATTCAAAAAAATTTAAATATCGAAAAATGCTTGTTACAGCCACTAAGCACACGGTCCGCAGCAGAGAATCAAGTTTCTATTCAGTTGTTTAGGGTTGAAAAAAGAATAAATAAAACCTAAACCATCCAAACCTAAAATATACACTGGTGATACAGTTTATTACTCTCTTATTTTAATTAATAAGTAATGTGCGAGTGTGTAATGTGTAAGTTTATATTTTTTGTAGTCTAAATCTCTAAATCTTTCATTATCCTTCACCCCTATCTGAACATGGAGTATTAATTAGCCTGTTCTTGCTCCCCCGCCCTGTTATAACGAGCTTGCCAAATACGCTTCTGTCTAGCCCCGGTGTTGGATCTCTTGACATTCTTAAACAGTAATGAGCCTATTTAGGCCCAAATCGCATTGATCCTGCTGCAGAGAGGAGCGCTGACATTTCTGGGCCAGGATCAGGTACCCACATGAAAGACGCTTCACTTAGGAAAGGCCAACCACCCACAGCTTCGTTATTTCTGCGCACTTGGGCGTTGAGCTTAAGCCAAATCTGCCTTATCCTTATAAAAGTCTTAAATAAGCCGTGGTTTAGAGACATACTGCAATGATAGAGTTGTACACTGCAAAAATGTTATACCCGCTACCCCTACTTAATTTTTTTTGTTTTTGCAGTGGTCCAAAGTTATTCCTCACTTAGCTTATGCATTTTGAGCATCCTAATAATTCACAGCAATGAGTTTAAAACCACTTTTAGGCTGCGTTCAGACTGCAGCCTGAAGTGACCCAAATCCGATTTTTTGGCTTCTATGTGACCTGTATCTGATCTTTTAATGACAGTCTGAACGACACAGATCCGATTTTTTCAAATGCGACCCAGGCCACTTGGATATGTGCTCCTGAAACTGATACATATCCGATCTTTTGACATGTGACTTCAGTGTGAACGGCCAAAGCGCATTCATTCAACCTACACATTATCAACAAGCAACAAACGTCACTATTCTGCGCTCAAGTAGGCGAAAATTGTTAATGAACTCCGTGTCACTGAAGCGAAGCGTTCCTTTCAACGGACATCGCTGCCGCTGTCCTACAAAACGCCACGGCCAAAAAACCTCATCCTTCTCCTTCTCAATCTCCTCCTTAAAACAAGTAAGTTGTTCATGTTCGGGTTCCGGTACGAGAGGAACTTTAAAATCTCCAGGTGCTCAATGCTGCGTCCATGTTTGGACAGCTTCCGTAAACACAGAGCATGCTCACTGCGGTTGACGTCATCATGTCCTCCAGTGCGCATGCGGGACACTTTCGGGCCGTTTACTGTTCACACAGGGGATCGAATACAAGTCACATTTAATTGGAAATGTGAACGACCTCTTAGAGACTTTCAGAGTAGAGATTGATGCCATGGTAATGCTATATGAAATCAGCATGGTAATCGTGCACTTCCTGAATCTCTGACAATAAAATGTTAGATGCAAACAGTACACAGCGCATGTATTTTAAACTCAACAGCTGCTTATACAACATATCTGCACTGAGGCAAATTAAGTTTTGCTTACATACATGGGAAAAATAGGTTACAGGTCCTTGAAACTCTTATATGGAAAACTTAAGTAAGCCTTGGTTGTTGCTATATCTGCATATTCAGTACTTTTTGTATGTACTTGTGTTGTCAGACCACAGCAGGTGCAAGTGTACAGAGATAGAGCTGTTTGATGGCTCATTAATAGATTCATTAACAGCTTCATTAGTTTGACTGGAACATCAAGTTGCAATATGAAGTCTTTCCAAAAGCTGCAAACAAGGACATCACTGTATGCTGCAGTTTGTGATCACATTAATCCATTTCAATTTAGGAATGTTTTTCACTATAAAGGCAATGAATAGAAACTTTGAAACAATATGGAGTGTTTTTTTTTGTGTGGATTTACTGAAATGTAACTTAATGGTGCACTGTATAACTTTTCTGAAGAGGGTCTGTCTCCATGGAGATGTTAATGTTTTTATTTAAATCAGGGGTCACCAAATTTTTTTCTCTGGGGGCCACAGTATCGCTCCTGGCTGTGATTGGTGGCCGGGGTCAGGTAGGCCGTATAACAGAATTGTATGACCCTGACGACGTAGATTATATTCTTTCTTTACATATAAGACAAACTGCATGGTCCTTGCACTGAACAAAAAATAATCAGTCATCCACTGTTCTCTGAAAACTTGGCACACTCTGTCAACATTTCGTACTTTAACACGAGCCATTTTGCTGTCCTTGACTCCACTACAGTACAGTGAGTGTCAATGTTTGAACTCAAGTTTGTCAGGTGATGAACATTTTGTGGCAAATTCAGAGGCAAACATAAATACTACATATAATTATTTAAATTAATTGAAAAAATCAACTAAATGCAAGCTGCAGACGTGTTATTATTTGCCAAAAAGTAATTTTAAAAAATAGCTCATGTCAGCTTTTGAGAATTGCCTCATAGGGCCAGTTTCAAGAGGTGGGGGGCAGAGGGGCTGGGGGGCCGGTCAAAGGGACGTGGGCCTTAGTTTGATGACCCCTGATTTAAATTGTCACTGTATGGTATTAAACTAATCTGTCTTACATTTATTCAACTACAAGCTTTATTTATTTGGCCAACAGAGAAAAAGAGACTCGTGTGATGGATGATTTTTAAAACTATTCAAGATTTAATTTATGTTTTTGGACCAAAACCAAGAAATAATAGACAGAAAGTTTGGAAGTCAGGCAGTTTAGGAGCAGATCAGTATCTTTGTAACTAGAACTGCACTAGAAAGTTAAAAAATGAACCGTTTAAAATTATTCATGCAGTTGAAAAATGAAAAATGGGGGGATAATCGTATCAGAGTTCAAAGAGTTTACCATTCAAATCTTTTAACAGTGTCAACATAAAACCTTTGTCTCTTAAGGACTTACTCACACTAGACCTTTCCACAAATCTAACCTGTAATTTGTCTCGCAAGTCTCCATGGAGATTCTCAAATTTATGACTATATTGGTGAACATACTGGGCATATCGCCATGGAGACAAGCAGGTGACGAACCCTTTACCAGAAAAGTTACATGGTGCACCTTTAAAATGAGTATTATATTTTACAGTGTAATGGTGTAGGCCTAGTGTGAGTAAGTCCTTAAGAGACAAAGGTTTTATGTTGACACTATTAAAAGATTTGAATGGTAAACTCTTTGAACTTTGATGTGATTTTCCCCCCATTTTTCATTTTTCACCTGCATGAATAATTTGAAACGGTTCATTTTTAAACTTTCTAGTGCAGTTCTAGTTACAAAGATACTGATCTGCTCCTAAACTGTCTGACTTCCAAACTTTCTGTCTATTATTTCTTGGTTTTGGTCCAGAAACATAAATTAAATCTTGAATAGTTTTAAAAATCATCCATCACACGAGTCTCTTTTCTCTGCTAAAGCCTCTCCGCTGAGCCTGTACTTGTCTCATGTTGTTTCCTCACATTTACTTTTAAGACGGCGGATTAACGTTTAACCCCCAGGTTGCCTAAACAACAGTTACCAGGCAACATGTGTGCAGAGACATGCAGCTGAACAATGAGCTGGACCTCTGTCACTGCTTTGACTGAGAAAAGACAACAATGACTTCAGTAATATGCTAATGTACGTGTTTGCATGAAAGGGAATGGGACAGCTCAGCGGTCAAAGTTTAGGCTCTTCAGAACAGTACTGCGAGACTACTGCAATTATAGGATTGTGTACTCCAAAAGATGCTACTTTAACTCAAACCCCTGATTTTAGTAGGGTTAATTTAGTCTTAATATGACGTGATTCTTAGTTTTAAATGTGGATTATGCAACTTTTTAGTGAAGGGTACACCACAAGTAAACATGTTGTCTTTGTCTAGAAAATTCCACAGTATGGCATTAAACTTATTTATCTCCATGGAGATAATAAGGTCGATAATAAGGCCAAGTTCCTTGTGAGATCTGCGGAGGGATGACTCCTTTTTCAATAAGAATGCATTTTGTTCAAACTATTTTCAAGCTCTATAAGCACTTGTATTTGAATAAATGCAAAATAGATTAGTTTAATGCTATACTGTGTAACATTTTGGGGAAAGGAGACTAGCTGGTGGTGAACCGTCCACCAGAAAAGTTATTTAGTGCACCTTTAAGGAATTGCATTATATGACAATGGTTAAAGAAGCATTACGTTATGTTTTGGCTTTGTCTGTGAATGTTCCACAGTATAGCATCTGATCTGTTACATTTATTGCTTGAAAATACCTATAAAATTATCCATTATTTCTGCAAGCAGGGTCACCTCTCCACAGACCTGACCTGTAACTTGGTCTGGTCTGAAACAGGTTGTATATTTGACCTTTATTTTAATGTGAACCATTAGAGCAGTAAGAGCAAACTCTTATTTACATTATTGACTTGAATG
This sequence comes from Boleophthalmus pectinirostris, assembly GCF_026225935.1. Lineage (NCBI taxonomy): Eukaryota > Metazoa > Chordata > Actinopteri > Gobiiformes > Gobiidae > Boleophthalmus > Boleophthalmus pectinirostris. Next base: position 32,385,512 of record NW_026571299.1, read on the forward strand.
AGGTGGGCATAATGCTGCTGGCAGTTTTAAGATATTTTGCATTTGACCATGTGGCAGGTGTTTCCTGGTTCCATGGTGGATAATGGTCAGCTCAGAGTGAGTGCTTTTGAATGTGTTTAGAGCCAGGCTTTAGTGAGATTTGGCTGGTCCATAAAACACAACATTTGCTATTTTGAGAATAGCACCATGAGTCATATCTTTCAGATTCATAAATGCAAAAACTATCCCAGCGATCCAAAAACTATAAATATTTTTCAAGACTATACCAGCAAATAAGCGTAGAAGTCATATTCTGAGCAGTGATAAAAAATACACTTGCACATGCATTCAATTTCTAACCTTTCATCTTTAAAGGTTGTGTTGTGTTTCGTTTCATTCACACATGTTTTACGCACAAACCCTGCATACTGAACAGAAAACACAGAAGACAAACAGAAAGCACTCCATTCTACCTTGTGATGTCATGCAGCAATGCAGGAAGTGCTCCACTGTGTTTTTAAACTCCATGCACCTTCACTAGAATCATTTGGATGATTGCAAACCTGCTAATCTACTGAACAAAAGGCAAAAGTTGTCAATATGAAAATTATCGCTTCATGACATCACAAGGTGAAACAGAGCATTTTGAGCTTTGGAGAAATAGACATACTAATGATAAAAGGTTTCTCAAACATGTGTGAATGAAACAAAAAAATGAAAATAACTCCAGGTATGATAGCGATGAGATAACACACGCTCACATGAGTCTGTTTTGTGTATTATAGATTCTTTAAATATACCACTTACACTTGAGACGTAGAGAAAAGAGCAGTCTTTAGAGCATTTTGTGGCCAACAGAAATCCTAACTGCCTGTACAGATATACCAGTTTTCTCTTGTCTGGCTGTTTTTAAGTGTTCCTGACTTGGTGGGTGCCCTACAGGGTGCTAGCGGGCTGCCTCCAAACCTCTCCGCTCCCATTACTGTAGTTACTCTCTCGAGAAGAAGTCTGAAGATCGAACAAATGGAGATCAGTGGAGCAAGACCAACTAAAGGCAGACTGCCCACAGGCATCAGAGCTACATTACAGACAATATTACGCCTCATGTATGCTCGGAAATTTAGCCAATAATATCAGACTTTATATAGTTTCATTAAGGGTCCTATTTCTGATCTGTGTTATAATGCTGTTTCCTCATCACAAACTCGAGTTGTTTTTTGTTTCATTCACACATGTTTAACACACAAACCCTGCATATAGGTTTCAGTTCTTCTATCAAACAGAACTTGTCATCGAATGGTAATGCAGGAAGTGCTCCACAAGGTGAAACAGAACATTTTGAGCTTTGGAGATGCAGACAGATTAATAATAAAGGATTACTCAAACATGTGTGAATGAAACAAAACACAACTCCAGGTATGTTTGTGATGAAGGACCAATATTATAACATGGCTTAAAGCTCACAAGAATTCATTTTGCACAATATAGGACTGTTAAATTATTTGAAAAAGAGTTTCTTGCTCTGTTCCACAAGATAATATTTTTACTTTTTCTAATTTTTTTAGTTTATACTTGGAAAATACGGTGCGTTGTCTCATGATTTGTCATTCCAATTACATTACTTTGAAGTTACTCCTACTCTTAATTAGTAGTTTATCCAAATTCTGTTTTACTTTTACTCTACTTCTACTATTACTACTACTATTACTACCACTACTTATTTAAATATCTTTATAATTGGCTTGGTGTTTGGTGTTAATTAGTAGTTTATCCGAATACTGTTTTACTTTTACCTGAGTAATTACAACAACTACTACTACTACTGCTACTATTACTACTACTATTACTTATTTAATGTTGTTTTAATTGGCTTGGTGTTTGGTATTTTCCCCACTCATATCTTATCAATAGCCTGATTTCTCTTTACGTCCAGTGTGAATGTGTGAGGATGTGGCTGCCTGAGTTACTGTACAGAGTATGGATCCTAATCATCATAAGAGTATAAGTATGTGTGAAGAAAGAGAGTAGGATATGAGACGAGGGATCTGGGGGCCTGAAAACCTTAAGTCCAACGTGATTGATGAAGAAGAGAGGAGGAAAGAGCCTTTGAGCTGGAGAGAGAGGGATGACAGGAGCTGAGGAGTGGAGTGATATGGGCCACTTAAAAGAAAGACAGATACAGGCGGAGGAGAAGTTCTGAGTGAAGTGCACTGCAAAAATGCTATATATAGAATCTGGAATATATATTAATGAATCATAAAGATGCATGAACTTTTTGAGTGGGTGATCTGCCTCTTGTTTGTCTCAATGGAGATGTTATTGCATTGCCTGGAATGTCCCACAGTATGGTATTAAACGTATTTTACATCTGTTCAGTTAGAGTAAAAAATAATAATACCAATTAAAAACATTCTCACTGTGAGCAAGTTCGCCTCTTCATAGATCTGGTTTGGCCTGCGTTACCAGCTTGTTTCCATGGAGATGCATTTCCGGGTAATACAATAAAGGAATCTGTTTTTCATTTCAAAAAATGTATTTCCAAAAGTTTAAAGTGTGCAAAATAAATCTGACACTGATTTATTTCTATATTCCTAGCTAAATTATATCAAAAAGGAATTAAACTTAAACTATCTATTTCTTATTGTTTGTACAGATTAATCTATCAGCCAAAACAAAGGCCTTGTGAAATTCATATTCATATTCTGATTTGTCATTTTAACCTTTGTGAGACGTGTCTTGGTTGCAGTGTGCAGATACTGAGAAGTCTTCAATTACTGGAGCACTGAGCCACTGGGCCATTGTCTGAGAGGCTATTGTCTGACTCCAAAGGTTAAAACAAGGCAAAGATGGACGTGTGTTTGAATAGCTGCAGTCACATTAGTCCTCTGGTAGGAATTATACACAATGAAATATCAAGAATGTACTACCAAGTTTTAATAATTTTAATCAAAGAATATGAGTGTATTTTGGCAGAAATCCATCCTCTATCCTCTCTAATGGTTCTATATTATGCAAAATTGACTCTTGTGAGCTTTAAAACATGTTATAATGCTATTACTTTATCAAAAAACTTATCTGGAGTTGTGTGTGTTTGAGTAACCTTTTATTATTAGTCTGTCTGCATCGCCAATGTTCAAAATGCTCTGTACCACCTTGTGATGTCATGTAGTGGCATTTTCAAGTTAACAACTACCTTTAAACTTTTGTTGAGTAGAGAATTAGAAGTAGGTTATTCAGGGGGATTAAAATTCGCCAAATGATTCTAGTGAAGGTGTATGGAGTTTTAAAACATCCTGTATTACCATGACATCACAAGGTGGAACAGAGTATTTTCTGTTTGAGAGAAGAACACAGCCTAAATATGCAGGGTTTGTCTGTTAAACATGTGTGAATGAAACAAAACACAACTCCAGATATGTTTCTGATCTGGAAATAACAATATAATACAGATCAGAAAATAGTGTAATATGAGCTAGACCAGAATTTCAAAATAAAAAACTGGGACATCCCCATTTTTTTTTTGGTGGTTTGTTGACCATTCATGACTAATAGTAAGTCAGTATAGTCGCATTTTCTTTGTGTTTTGGTCATTTTTACGCATGCTTTTTTTGTATTTTTCCAAAACAAATTACAGTTTATGTCTCTCTTTATTGTTGGCAGGTATCAAATTGATCAAAAATAGGACATTTCTTATATAAAACTGAGACAAATCAATGGTTTTTGGATAAATCTACTGGGACAAGGAACACAGGGCTCAAACTGGGACTGTCCCGGGTAAATAGGGGCATCTGGTCACCCTAGCCAAAGTAGCAAATTAAGTATTAGGCCCTAACTCTCAAGTGTACAATTTTTGTAATAGTGCTCTCTAAATGCAACATTGAATCCTATTACCCTTCTTGTTTCAACTGAATTTGCTCATTTGGTTGACTAATGCTATTTAATGTACTGTGATCTGGTTGGACAATAGATGCCAAAATGTAACTACAGCCAACAGTTATCTAATTATCCGTCTACATAAAAACAATGCATTCCCTGTTACTGGAATAGTCTCGATGGTGTGTCTAAAAGTCTGTCCCAGATTGCATCATGCTGTGGTCCTGACAGCTGTCCAATTGGATGTGTATTAGTGCAGTGAAGCCCGGTTACGTCAGACAAGAACTCTTTCAACCCTCACTTTAAAGTTGCTCATAGTTCTTCATCAGCGGCTCCATGTGTCCTCTCCACATCACCAGTAATGACCAGGAATCTGACTCAGCTAATGTTGTTGTTTCTCTTCTTAGGTTGTTGTGGCTAATAATCTGGTTACGTATTGGTTTGTGTATTGATTGTTGGAGGTTTTCATGATTTTAAGTGGACTAGCTTGTGAAAGTTGTTAAATAGACTCATTTAGATTTTATAATACCAATATAAGAACATTTGCCTAATTATATTGGAAGGAAAATTAGCACAAGCAGTTTTGTTAATAGGCTAAAAATTATCATTGAAAAAGTAGTCCCCTACATTAGTGATAGTTTTAATTTTCTGCCTTTGCAAACTTTACTAATAGTAATAGACATATAATTTCAATTAGTAATAAAAATGATAATAGGCTGGTGATAATGATTATCAATACCTCTGACAGAATCAACAGCACTTATCAGAGGAATTGAACCTCCAAACTTTGGGTCCACACTTGAAAGCTCTACCCCAGTGTATCCTGTCTGTTGTTGATTGAAAATAGATTATACTGGCTTTGTTTACTTGACCGCAGAATAAGATAATTATGATCTGATTTTTTAACATAATTTTCATAACATGTGAGTAATCCAAGAGACCACTATGACCAAAAACAAATCAGATGACTTTGCTGTTTACATGTCAAATTAACAGTCTAGGCCTGTATAACTTCAAAAATCTGACATGTATCATATTTTTCCAGAACTCTGACTTGATTTCTTGCACTGATTGCTGTAACTTTGCCATGCCTTTGCCTTTATGTAAATGATACTGTTCATAATAGTCTGCTGTAGCGCTCCTAATTCTCCATTCCCATCAGCCTCTCCATTGTCTTTGTTGAAAGTCAAAAATGTGCTCTATTCCTCCTCATCAATCACTCCAGACTGAAAAGGTCAATTGAAAATCTCTTCAGCTTTCCGTCATCTTTTTATTTGTTTCAAAAAGCATCTGAATCCATTAATGGACGCGGCGCATTAACATGTAGCATCTTTCACACCATTAGCCGCGGGCACTAATAACAGGCTATCGCTAAGTATGTTTCCAAATGAGGCATAATTGCAGAAGGGAAAGCATCTGCCATATTATTCTTCTAAAACTCAGAGGTAAAAACTTCACTTTACTGTTTTCAAAGGCCTTAATTAATAACCACGTGCTAAAAGCTGCAGGTAAAAATGAAAGACTCATAATTATATACTGTACATGTCATGCAGCTGTGTGGATGAAATCTGTTAAGTTAAACTAGCAGAGATGCTAATTAGCACATAGCCTCCCAGCTAATTATAGTGATTTCAAAGAGGTTTCAGCATCACGATGTCCACTTCACTTCAGTTAGACACTTGTGTCATTTTTTTAATCACTTTGGGCTTGTCCACACAGAGAGCACCACTTTGAGAAATAACATTTGCAATCAGTTACATCAGCTGTCCCCCTGACCAGTACTAAACCTGCACATCACTGACCAATGCCCGGGGGGATAGGCTGATAATAACAAAATGCTCACAACCCCCTGACCCTAGAATGCTCGACTGGATTTTCACTGTCTCAAAATGTGCAAAACAGATATGCATGTGTGTATGCATGTGTGTATGCTTGTATGTATGCTTGTATGTATGCTTGTATGCGTGTATGTACGTATATATGTATGTATGTATATGTGTGTGTGTGTGTGTGTCTGTGTGTGTGTACAGTATGTGTGTATGTGTATGTATGTATGTGTGTGTGTGTGTGTGTGTGTGTATACAGTATGTGTGTATGTGTATGTATGTATGTGTGTGTGTGTGTGTATGTGTATGTGTATGTATGTATGTATGTATGTAGGTATGTGTGTGTAAGTATGTACGTATGTGTGTATGTACGTATGTATGTAGGTATGTGTGTGTGTGTGTGTATATGTACAGTATGTGTGTGTATGTATGTATGTATGTATGTGTGTAAGTATGTACGTATGTGTGTATGTACGTATGTATGTATGTATGTATGTATGTAGGTATGTATGTGTACCTTATGCATTCCAACCAGCATGCAGTGATTGTCGGACAATAAAATGCTTTCTAATTAAATGCAGACAGCATGCCACAGACTGATTTTGTTAATGATATGTTAATTGTCATTCATAAGGAGCTGAGGGACACTGGGAGTATGATGCCACTTGCAACTTAAGTGTGCTCTTGATGACAAAAGTAAGAATTAGCCTAGTAGCTGCCTTTTTGATAAAGTAGACTCTGTTCTGTTTGTGAATTTTGTTCACTAACAGTTAAAGATCAATCGATATGGGTTTTTCATGGCTGATGTCTATACCGATGGTGTAGAGTCTAGAGCAACTAATGGCCGATAAGCTGTTTTGAGTCGATATATAGGGCTGATTTTCATTATTTTCTTCAAATTATGTAAATACAGTTCACTACTAACTCGCCCCCTGTCCTTTTTTATACCACAAACCCATAAGACAACGGTGTAGTCATATTTTGTGTAGTTTTCTCTTTGCATTTAAGTGTTAATATAAAGGTTGCGTGTATTCCATAGGGAGCTGACTGGCTATAACTAAATATCGGCGTGTTCTGGAGATTTACGTCTGATAATCAATATGCTAAAAAGTCCAAATATTGGCCTATCTCTCCTGACAATGGCAATAAAACTTTTTTCTTCTTCTGTTTCTAAAAAGTGTATGCATCAGTAGCCTATATTGTTAGAAGTAGGACATCCTGCGTTATGGGACAAACAGTGTGAAGCCACAGGTGACCACAGTGAGCTTTAGGGTCCTGCTAGATTATTATTCTATTGCATCTTTTAGTGTACATGCTCCATTTAAGTTAGTTCCTTATTTCAGATTTCTTCTTGCCACACTTTTTAATCCACATTTCCGTGCTTCCTCGACCTCTCTTTGCCTTGTCTCTGAACTCCGGGCTCCCCTCTGGACTTGGACATTAGTCACTGTGAGCAAAGTGCTGAATTCAGGATCTCAGTAAAGTGTGATGAGGTCCTGGAGAACTCTGCCCTTAAAGCCTCCTATTGTAACAGTCTGAAAATACAGCAATGCCCGGGTCATTTTTCATTCAACCAATATTTCCACTCGTACAGCTGAAATTTGCTACTACAATGGGTAATTCATCACTCCAGTGGCAGGACAGAATAGAGTTTGATATAATTCACTCTCACAGGATATAGGAACGGTTTTACATTTTATTTCTCCATTACTTCTGTTCCATCAAAGGCCATTATGGGAGCCTAGTGCTATAGATATGAGCTACAGCCACTTAAATTGAACTTTTTGGCGGAACCTCAAATCCACTTTTGTATTGCTCCAAATTCATTCTATGTCACAATGTTGAATTCATTGCAAGACCACGGACAAGCCCGCGAGAGAAAATGCTACTCACACAATATCAATTTCACAAGCAAAACAGCTGAGCACAGAAATTACATGAAGTTAAAGATGGATTAACTTTCCTGGAGGAGAGGTTTGCCACCCACTTGTATCCACAGAGATGTAGTTGCTTTTATTGATATGCCAAAATTGACTCTTGGGACCTTTAAGTCATGCCAAGCTGTTGCTATCTCATCAAAAACAGACCTGGAGCTGTGTTTTGTTTTGTGTTTTTATTCTGTCTAGTCCTCCAGAGTTCAAAATGCTCTGTTCCACCTTGTGATGTCATGTAGTGGTAGTTGCCAAGTTACCGGCTGACAAATGATTCTACTGACAGTGTATGGCCACATTTTTATATAACGCTTTTCCACCTTCAAAGCACTCAAAGCGCTTTACAACAAGGACCCACTCACCCATTCTTACACACATTCATAAACCAGTGTACGCAGACACTGGGGCTGAGGTGGGCTTAAAAACTGTCTTGCCCAAGGACACAACACAAGCATTCATCTGTGGGAGCTGGAATCACACCGCCAACCTCTTGCCAACTCAGCTACTGCCGCACCTGGAGTTTAAAAACACAGTGGAGAATTGGCCCAATGAGGTTCATTTGGTTTTTGATATTTGATGTTATTAGGTTCTTCCTCAGAGAGCACACGAGCAACAAGGTGTGGAGCAGGGCAGGAACAACTCAAATCAGCCATCTCTGACCACTGTAAAAGAGAGAACTACATTAAGGACTGGGACGGAGCAAACATCATTGGGACGGAGGAAAACAGTCACCGTCTCTGAAGTGAAGAGGTGGTCGAGGTGCGGGGGCAGGACTGTGGACTGGGACATGGGGGCTTTTGTCATCCTACCTCCACCGGTAGGAGGACAGCGGCAGAACCTGAATGGATCAGCTGACCGGACATGTCACAACAACATCACATGACCACTCTGAGGTAGGCCGCGAGAGAGCAGTTGAAACTGTCAGGTATGAAAACAAACCTAATAACAAAACAGTGGAGAATTCTCTGTATTGTGTATTGTGACGAGGAAACAACATTATAACATAGATAACATGTATAATCTGGCTCTTTTAAAGTCTAAACTACCTTGCATTTAGTCTTAAGTATTGTCTTTATTGTTCAAAAATACTATTAAAAGCATGCATTCTTACTGTGAGCGGAACTTTTCTCCACAGATCTGACCTGTAACTTAACCTAATGCCATCACCTGCTGCATCCCCATGGAGATAGACATAATGCCATGCTGTGAAACATTGCATGCAAATCAAGAATATCCTTAAATGTTGCTTTTCAAAATATATGAGGATTTTTTTAAATAAAAAATGTCAGAATTTTGCTAATATTGTGAGCCACAATATTGTGCCACAGCATGAAGTATAGAATTTGCATATTGAACTTTTATTGTTTACTACAACTTGTGTTTTAGTACATTATTTTTGAAATGTTTGATCGTTTCCAGTACATTTAAATGCCATGTGTTCCCACTTCTCTAGTAGTGATTATAATCCTGGCAGTTAGACAAGCTACTCCATTTGTCTCCACTGGTGTTTTGCATGTGGAGTC